>NC_056735.1:1954818631-1955026131 GCF_019279795.1 Protopterus annectens
TTGGAATCACTGGGCTGTGACAACATCGCAGATCACCTATGGCATGCCATAGTACATACACCTTCCTGATACAGTTCAATCCACACATCAACACACCCTCCACATGGGCTATGTTCCCATAGATGGGTGTACATCAACATGCATCTATCTGAGTTGGGAGGATACCACCTGATGCATGCATGTATAGAGACATCCTGACTCTCCTCATCTGTGAGGTAGACCACCCAGTTCAGGCTTGTAAAAGGCAGATCATGTCTCCTAAACCTGATAGACTTCTTTGAAGCAGTCACCAAAGCCGTAGACAAGGGTAAGGTGGTTCACACAGCCTATCTAGATCTTGCCAAGGCTTTCAACACCATCCCCCACTCTGGAATTATAGATAAACTCACTAAACTAGGTATAAATCCCTATGTCACAAGATGGGTGCTCACTGACAGAACCCACACTGTGAAAGTAATCCGACTTCAGACCAGTGACAAGTGGAGTTCCACAGCGTTCAGTCCTGGGTTCTCTCCAGTTTGGTATCTACTTCTCTGAAGCACAGGCTAACACGGAAGATGACTGCAAACTAGGAGCCATAATGGAAACTCCTAACAATGTGGACATCCTACAAAAGGGCCTCACTGAGACAGATGTTTGGTGTCAAAGCCATGGTCTCAAGCTCAATGCCAAAAAGTGCATTGTCATCCCCTTTGGTAAAAACTCTGTACCCATGAACTACAACATAGGCGGTAGTATACTTAACACCAAAAGTGTGATAAGAGACCTTGGGACACAGGTGGACGGTAGTCTCTCCTTTGATAATCACATCGCCACAGTAGTCAGGAAATCCTTCTACATGGCACACCTCATCACAAAAGGTTTCTCATCCATAAAAAAAGAGGTCATTGTTCCATTCTACTCATCACTCATTAGACCCATTATAGAGTAGAACGCCCCTTTTGGTATGTACCTCACAAGACAGCTGCAACACCTGGAAAGGCAGCAGAAATACCTCACAAAGAGGATTACTGGCCTCAAACAGATGCCCTATGCAGATCGTCCAAAAAATCTCCAGCTTTACTCCGTTGCATGTCACTTACTCAGAGGTGATCTCTGCCTAACATACAAAGCTATGTCAAACCCAGAGCTGTTGGACATACTCCACTTAAAGAAATCCCAATCCCACCAAGCTACACGCACTAGGGACCTAAACCTTGTCACCACAATAAACAGAACATGCCAGAGGGATAGATTCCTGTCCCAGAGACTTCCCATACTCTGGAATAAACTACCTATCTATATCAAACAAAGCTCCTCTTTAGCACTCTTCAAGAAAAATCTTGATGATTGGATGGGAAATAGGATATTCACCCCGGGGATCACCTCTGTGGCTCTGCTCAACAGTGGCACAGGAAAATAATTTTCTTGGGTGGCAAAAGCAAGGGTACCTTTTTGGCTGGGCTTGTATAGGCCCCAGGGCCAATAGCCTAGTACCTACCTATGAACCTATGAATCTATGAACCAACATGTCATCATGGACCTCTTCTAAATGGACTCTAGTAATATTCCAGCTGTGTGCGGCAGACCTGTGTGAGTTGTTAAGGCTACATCATATTCGTTACATCTCATAGATGTCCTCAAAGAGGTCATTGAGGGCATGTGCATTGACAACAGTATCATCCTGTGGAACTTGATCAGGTGAAGGCATTTGACACAAACCCACACTGAGGTATTCAATCCACACTGTCATATGTGGCCATAAACATCTGTATCACCAACTGGGTAGACCAGTGTATCACATACATGGCATCTCACTATGCTGAAATGTGTGAAGTGACCATTATCTCAGGTCTAGTGATCAGGGCTGTACATCAGGGCATGTCCACTAGGTCCTTTCCTGTTCATTATTTAAGTGATGGTCATCACAGATGACATACAAATCCTGGGTCCAAACTGCTACCTGAAGGCCTACAGATTGTGAGCAATCATCGATTCCAGCTGTGATATTAGTATAATACAGACAGTATCAACACATACCAAAAATTGTTGCCACAGCTTTTGACAATACCTGCAATGACAAGAAAACATGGGGGGATTTGTTAACTCCGGTACACAAACACATCTCAAGTATAATGTGGACATCACACCCTATAATCAGACCAAAAGGTATATGGCATGTGTCTTGGGGTAGATGGTAAGTGGAATGTCCACCAACATGTGGTCACAGTGCTGACTACTCCCTTGAAAGTAACACAAGTACTTGGTATGTGAAGGCCATCCACATCAGAGGCCATAATACTTTCACAGTTCCAGCCTTCATCACAGCAATAACTGAGTAAAATGGACCCTTCTTCATGTACCTCCCTTAACATCTTACTGTGATGTGTTACTAATATGCACAGCCTTTGTCAGTGAGCTGCCACACAGCTTACTGGCCATACCTAGATATTCATTTTGTGGAATATACATGACTCTCTGATGGTGCAGAATACCAACCAAAGTTGTTACACCATATGTATGTGTGCTACCTGTTCTACTGATGCACATAGTACATACATCATAATGTTGCATACAGGTATAGCAGTGTCCCTCCTAACACCTCCAGCAGATGTTACACTGCCTGTACAGTGTGAATGGTTACCCTCATAGAGTGTGGATATTTCATAATAGCTGTTCAAGTGTGTTTGTGCAGACTCATATTTTATCATTGTAAATCATATATGTTATGTCAGAGGCATGGGATTACTGGTGTTATTACTCTTATAATGTCCATGACTATCATTGGTTCTCTTAATGTTTTCCATGAGCCTTTACATGTGCCCTACTTGCTGGAGACCTCTGCTGAGATTACACTCATATTCAGACATATCAGTTTGCATAGCTTCACAATATGCACCCTACCCCAATTGCATGTCAGATCACTGATAGATATTCTCTGAATTATTCATGTAAGGATGCTTAACCCACACAGACATCCTCCCCATTGCTATGTCACCATTTGTGACAACCATGTAAAACACATTTTCACTGTACAGTCCCTACTTTACCATATAGATATGTCATTGGTGTTGCTGCTACAACCATCTTCCATTGACATGCCCTCATCTCCTCTACATTAGGTTTTTTCACCAATTCTCTTTCCCTGTGTTCATTCCTACTGTTCATCCTTGTGTCCTTATTCAATAAACACACTTCCCCCAAGTGTTCATTTTAGATGGCAGTCCATGTACCATTACAAATCATTTATGTAGTTTCAGTACAGAATGCCAGGAATTAAATATCACAATTTTTTGCACTGTAGGCACACTGTCCTGTACTGTGCTTGGACCATATACTTCACATTCATACCTCTCAACTGTTCAGATATTCCCAGGATGTCCAGAGGTGTACCCTGTCAAATTTGTGGCTTTTTGCCATATTACTGTGAATCTCTCAGGACTGATGTGACTTAGTATTACATACATTTCAGTTCAGACCTCTCAACTGTCTTGATTTTTTCAGAATGTCCAGTTTTTGTCTCATATTTTTGAAAGTTTCCTCATAAAATTTTGATTTTCTGGCAAATCATTGACATGTCATTGTGGAGGGAAGTCAAAAAATAATGACAGACATTTGAGTTTCAAACTCCATGGTCTTCATTAAATTCATGCTGCTGTAAAATCTATTTTTCTAACAACTTTCTAAGTTTGTAAGAGCAATATTAAAAGCTGTCCCCATTTTTGGGCCTTTCTCCCACCATTATGTATGGCTTTGATCAGATTTATTGCTCTAAGAGGCTGAGAGGTATGTCTGAGTTTCATTCTACCATGTTTCTATGACACATCTATGTCAAATATATCCCGTTTCTGATTAATTGTCCTTGCATTATGTTGTCCTTTGCATTGAAATAACAGATTGAGTACGATCTGTGAAGCCCTGGTGATAATTGGGCATTCCATGCAAAACTGCAGACCACACATGCACTGCTTTCAACAGTATGGCTATCCTTGTTCACTTACATGATTTCCTGGCCAGCAACACTGTTGCCCACCATGAAACCTAGGCTTAGATGTGCCTCACTGCATGGGTATGCATTGCTCGATGGTGCGCAGCCCCAAAAGCCTCCATGTAGGTTTTATGTGGAGCATACATGGAGTTTATTTAATCCTGGGGCATGATTATATGATACATAAACAAGCATGTAGCGACAATGCCATATCTATTGTGCAGATTGGGTATGTAAGTTTGTGAGTTAGCAGCCCAAGTTAATATGGAAATTGGGGTATCATATATATACTCTTGCAATGCCACAGCACTGGAGATTGCATGAGCAAGGCACTTTTGTGTAACCATCAGTTGAAACTTAAATTATGGAATTTTCCATCATCTTACAATGTCTTGGGTGTTACCAGAAATGAACTTATCCTTCATACTTGATGAATTATCAGTTTCCAAATTACTGCACAAAACTCCTCTTCTGTATGGTGTGGAGAATAGATGCCTTTTATTTCGACCAGTGAGACTAATTCTTGTATAGTTACATTTGAATAAGGAACCACCATACATTCTATCACAAAAAAGGTATCTGCCCTCAGAAAGCTGGCTCACTGGTGTATCACAACCTATAGAGAGTCAGAGTTTTGGCCTAGAAAATTGGAATCACATTATTCTCAGACAATTCTTTTCTCTGGTTATGCTGACTATTTGAAGGATGCCAGGAAACCTGACATGAGTAAATCGTTCTTGTCAAAATGGAAGAAGCTTTCCATTTGGTGTAAGAAAATAAGCAATGATTTACCATAAGCAGAAGTGTCTGTTGTTTTCTTTTACTTTCAGATCTTGTTAGAGTAGAGCAGTCTTATTTTTCAGTAAAAGTTCATATACGTTCATATTTCTACTATATCTTCTTGTCTTCTATTGATCTTTACTCTGGTCAGTTATGTACAGGTAAAGCAGTTTTTAAGAGGAGGGACTCATTACTCACCTCAACAAAGAGATATCCTTCTACCATGAGACCTAATTTTTTTCCTTGAACAGCTGGCTATGGAGCCATTCAAGGCTGCAGCTTCAATGCTACCCATATTTTCATCTTAGAAAGCCATTTTTATGGAGAACTACCACCAGAAAGAAGGATTTCAGAGCTACAAGCCCTGATGCCAAAATAAGTGATCTATCATAATGACAGGGATACCCTCAGGACAAATCTTCCATTTATTCCAGAAGTAATTTTGGAATGTGCCTAAACCAGTGAACCTAGTTGCCAGTATTAATTTATTAATTCCTAGAGCAAGGGTGAAGGAATCCTGTATCTGCTGAATGTCTAGTTACATTACTGTCTTACATGAGCAGGGTTTGGGTAGAACTATGCGGTTATTTTTCCCATATGTAATAAAGTCTATTGCAAAAATGATCCATATAAAGAAAATAACACAGTTATGTGAAAACTCCTATAAGTTGTACTGTACCTTCACTGTGTCTAATAATGGCAGATTTCCCTTTTCACACATCCACAAATTCACCAAGCTCTTTTATTTGAATATTGGTTAACTGTGTGTATCTATATACACTTACCAATTTATCCACTATTAAAAACTATAGCACAATAGACTACACCATCAATAAGCAAAACTGACAATCTAAAAAAATCATCAAACTCTGAAACAATATATATATTTTATTTTATTACGGTAAGAAATTTTGTCAAAAATAAACACAGAATTCCCTAGAACAAACAAAATGTTGACAAAAGTTAAATGCATTCACAACAATCATGTGAAACAGACACCAAACTGTTGTGTCAAATAATCATGCATAGTAGCTTAATTTAAGAAAAAAAGTAAAACCCACCTAAAAACTCATGATTAAAAGATTAAAGAAAACCCACTTGCAGTATACAGGATATTATGTAGGTCTCATCTTATGCATATGTTTTATATTGATGATGTCATTCAGACTGGGGGGAATGTGTGACTTTTAGTTTTATTTGCCATTACAACTTATTTTACAAGGCACTATTACTATCACCTCCTCAAATATCCATTTCCACTTTTTGTAACATGCTGACCAAAAACTTGCTGTACTTCACACAGACTTTTGAATGTCACTATAAAGCTGTGTTCTATTTTTTTATTTCTTATGGCATAATCATGCTGATAAAGACATTTGGACAATTTACATATAGCTATATGCACTCTACTCCAATTGTGTTGCAGTTGTAATGTCTTTTAAGAAGAATGGTGTTCACTAAAGTGGGCAGTAGAAATGCACTTGCAGTAAGGCTAAATCCACACTTATGCATACAAAATGGTCTTTGTGAAACATTATTTACATTTCTACTTTCCAAAACTGGCTTCAAATTAATACCTTTCTCTTTCACAAGCATAGGGGCAGGGTCCACTGCTCTCAACACATACTGGTCCCCTGAAAAAAAATCTTATCTCTCTGCAAATTATAATTCAGCATTCCAAGGCAGAGCTAAAAAAGCATGGAACTCAGAACTTATCATAGTGGGGGAAAAGCTGGATGTTAGATGCCATTTTAAACCTCTGTAACCTAACTTCCATAGGTAAATCGGCAATAATGTTTATGTTTAAATCATTATATGCAATTAATTTCTGATTTATGTTTGCTTATAGAACATAAACTGTAATGACTAACCTGAATGACTTAACATAGATTATGGGGGGGATTCAATAAAGCCTACATGGATGGATTTTCTGTGTAGGCATAGTGGCACAGGGCTAACATGAAAGTAAGGATCTGTGCAATCCAGTAAACAGAGCAGAGAGGCGTGCATGAGTTTGAGGACATGGAACTTCCCATGGCATGCAAATCACCTCATAAGCAGGTGAAATGCATGCAAATGAGGGGGCTGGAGCAATCCAGCAAGCAGATACACAGTCTTGCCAACCTCGTGTTGGTGTCCGAATTGTACACAGAAAATATCCGTGTACATTGGTTCATAGGTGTGTACTAGGCCAATGGCCCTGGAGCCTTTACAAGACTAGTCCATAAGATTACTCTGGCATCGTGTCACCTCACCATAGTTCCCAGTGCCTCTGTTGAGTAGAGCCACTGGAGTGATCCCCGGGGTGAATTTTCTATTTCCCATCCACTCAGCAAGATTTCTCTTGAAGTGGGCCAGTGAGGTGCTCTGTCTGACATGTATGGGAAGTCTATTCCATAGCATGGTCAGTGCCTGTGTTATTAACCTGTCCCTCCAGCATGTTCTGTTGACTGTATTAATGAGGTTGAGGTCTCTGGAGCATGTGGTGCGGAGGGATGAGGATTTTTATAGCTGTAGCATTTCTAACAGAGCTAGTTAAATAATCACCCCTTGAAGGTCTTGAAACCAGGACCCTGTACACCATAGAGCTACATACAAAAAAATAAAAATGAATCAGGGGCTGTAAAAGCCCATGTAGGAGGTCAGGAATTACATAATAAGCATAGTTATGTGCAAAACTATGCCCTGTGTGTCCAAAAAGTCATTTATTTATCTTTATTTTACATTTGTTGACTGGGATAATCCGACTGGATATATTCTCATTTTCAGTGGATGCCCAGGGAGAAAAGCTCCACATACCAAAAAAGAGACAGTACATACATTACTGAGTGATAAACTCAGGCAGACATGTTTAGAAAAATATAGACAAAGAATACAGGCAGATATCAATATACACAATGTGCAGACTTACCTCTGATTGGCAGAGATGTATCAGAAAATGTGAACATAGAATACAATCAGATTTCATAATTCACAATGTTTCCCTGCTAAACACTACTCAGCAGCTTCTGTATGCATGGTGCACCTCTCAGCTAAGCAGGGGGGTGTGTCCATGCAAAGTAATGTAATAAATCATTTGTTTAAACCCATATTAAGTTTGCGAGGCATGCAGCAGATGGCAAATGTGCCGTTATGCAAAAAAAAAAAAAAAAAAAAAAAAATATATATATATATATATATATATATATATATATATATATATATATATATATATATATATATATATATATATATATATATATATATATATATACATATATATATATATATATATATTAAAAAGAATAAAAAACAAAATAAGAAATATGTAAAGATAATGCAATATAGGGCCCTGCATGCAGTATGCACAATGGTAGATTTCAGTGGTTGCTAAGGAGGCAGGCCCTGGAATAGTGAAGTATCCAGGTTGTGTGCAAGGATCTGTATGCAAATGAGCTGGGGTTACTGAATAGCAAAAATGGGCCACTGTGTCCACAGATAAAATCCATGTAACATCAGAACCATGTTGGTGTCCACAGAAGAGCTATCTGGCATAAAAATGGGGTGTGTTACGATATGTATAAGTGGATTGGCACTCAGCAGCTCCCGTTTGCATGACATGCCTCTCAGCTAAGCAGGGGGTGTATCCAGTGCTGCTAAGCTTTATTTTGATGTGTGGTACATGTTTTAGCTGGTTTAAACTATGCTGAGCATGCCTGTGCATGGTAGTGCTTCCAGACTGCTGACCAGTGCTTACACCAGCACCGCAGGTCTGCGGGACACACCACAGTGTTTAGCAGGGAAGGCAATTTTAAAAAAAAAAAAAAAGGAAATTGTTTGGGAAAGCCAATCATGTAGAAAATACTGATAACCCTTATTCATAGGTTCATATGTTCATAGGTAGGTACTACGCTATCGGCCCAAGGGCCTACGTAAGCCTAGCCAACAAGGTTCTCTGGCTTACGCCACCCTAGAAAGTTATTTTCCTGTGCCACTGTTGAGCAGAGACACAGATGTGATCCCCGGGGTGTATTTCCTATTTCCCATCCACTCATCAAGCTTTTTCTTGAAGAGTACTAATGAAGAACTTTGCTTGACATAGATGGGTATCCTGTTTCAGAGTATGGGAAGTCTCTGGGACAGGAATCTATCCCTCCAGCATGTCCTGTTTATTGTGGTGACAAGGTTTAGGTCCCTAGAGCATGTAGCTCGGAGAGATTGGGATTTCTTTAGGTTTAGCATGTCCAACAGCTCTGGGTTTGACATAGCTTTATATGTTAGGCAGAGATTACCTCGGAGTAGGCGATATGCTATGGAATAAAACTGGAGTTTTTTGAGACGGTCAGTGTAGGGCATTTGTTTGAGCCCAGTAATCCTCTTACAATTCCACTTACACTGGCTCATTCAAACCCATCAGTGATGTAACTGGCAGGTGGAATGCATCATAGTTAGCCAATCACACAGGCTGCATCTGCAGCAGAGCTCTATAAAGTATACATGCACCCTACAATCTGATTTTCCCCACATACTCTGCACCATTGGAGTACAGATTTGGAAATTTTAACTGAGAGAATGCTAGAGGCTGCTGCAAGTCTGCTATATCTGTATGTGTTAGAGGCTGAGGGTAGTGCTGATGCTGCCACTGACAATAGGCCTAGACAGATAAGGAGAAGAGTGTTCAGGCCCAGGGTAACCATCGAGGAGCTACATGAGCTGGAGATTGTAGAGAGCTACAGGGTTGACAGGGACATACTACAAGAACTCACTGAACTCTGCCACCCTGAACTCAGACCCAGAGCCAACAGAGGGAAGACAAAGGTATGTGTAGCCCTTAGAATACTAGCTGAAGTTACTTTTCAAAGACCAACTGGGGATATGATGGGGGTCTCACAGGCATCTGCATTCAGTGTACTCCACCAGTTCCTGCCTGCCATGCAAACACATACCAGTGAGCACATTTATTTACCCCACACCCCTGAGGAGAGGGCCAGCACTATGTGTCTCTTCTGCCATGTAGCACACTTCCCTGAGGTACTGGGTGAAATAGATTGTACTCATGTACACATTAAGGCACCGCCCAGTGAGGAGGGTAGAGTCTATGTCAACCACAAGGGGTATCACTCTCTTAACTGCCAGGTCATGTGCAATGCCCAGGGCATCATCATGAATGTGTGTGTTGGCAGCCCTGGCAGTTATCACAAATCCCATATCTGGCACTCATCACAGCTGTACCAGATGTTTGCCGCAGGGACATCCCACATGGCCATCTACTGGGGGATGCTGGCTATGCACTAGAACCGTGGATGGTGACACCCACCAGAAATGCACACACACCTAACTAAGATCACCATAATGAGGCACATGCACAAGTTAGGGACATCATATTGTGTGCATTTTGACTGCTCAAGTCATGGTTCCGGTGCCTCAGTATATCTGGTGTACTCTCCAGCCACATGTGCACAGATGTTCCCAGTATGTGCCATGCTACACAATATGATTCTGCAGAAAAAACTGTGGCAGGATCATTACAAGGAAGGGACACACAGCCCCCCATCAGGCTAATGTCCCCACAGCCCCACCCACAGGGGGACTCGGAGGAAGACCCCCTGAGGCTGTCCCTGTGGGCAGATGTAAACATGCCCAGTATGCCCTGACCTTGGCAAAAGGGCAATGCATAGCACATGCAATGTCAACCTAGGGTCCTAGGGACTTACTGCTTACTCCAAATCACATACATACTAAAAAGGATGCCAGACACCACACAACCTATACCTTACCATGTATTGGCTGTGTACTGCATGCATCAGACAGAGTCAGTCCTGAAATACAGGTATCTCAACTGCTGTGTGCTCAAGGTAAGTCATTCTCTTTTACAACAAATGTATGGGGTACTAGACTATGGTAGCATATGTATGGACCTGCTGCATTCATGCAAGGGAATAGAGTGGGCAACTGGGCTACTTGCAGAGAACAATCAGCTGTAAGGGACAATAGGTCCTCTGTCCAATAGTCACTGCCCCGTAATATGCAGTAGACCACAAGGCAGCAAAACCCACTCGAGTATGTAAGGGGATTGCCAAAAAGTGGGGTCATAGGACAGATGCACTATTCTCAATGCTACAGTCCCCTACCCCCAACACATCTGTGTTCATATACAACTGCAGTAACAGAGTATGTTCGGAAGGATATATCAGCAGACCACACAATCCCACGGCTTTCCCAAACAGCTAGGCTACATGTCCTATTTACCACGATATGCAGGGGTCAAACTGTATATGTCTGTCTGCTGTTGATAGTGTCAGGAATTAAGCTTTAGTTTCTGGTGGCTGGTGTGGTTCAGTGGGCTAAATGCATTAGCATGGTTGATGGTGCTCATGGTTTGAAGCTGGCTACACCTACAATTTTGCATGTGAGGTACTCCTATGATAGGGCCGTCAATATATCACAATCTGTTACTGCAAGAACACTGGATAAAGGCAGAGACAATGGAGGCACAGAGGGCTAATCTTTCATGCATTATACATGCTCTGAGTAATCTAGTAGGTGGCTAGTATAAGACCAGGTTTTAACAAGTCAGAGTAGCAGCAGGATGTAAAGGCCATCACATAACTATCAGTATGGGCAACAATTCAGTGGGCACCATTTAGTAGTATATTGTCAGAAACATGTAACTGTCTGAAGAGCAGAGCAGACATATGGGGCAGAACGTGGGACATCCTGCAAAACAAGTACAGTCAGAGGTGTGAAGACTGCAACCCTGTATGTGGTGATACATCATGTACACCAGTCACAGCATACCTACAGCCACTTAGAGCAGACAATATGGACAAAGTCATGAACATGAGTGGGACAAAGGCTCAGATATAAGGAGAAAGATTAACTAGGGGCCAGACAAATGTAGAAAGTGCAGAGAATAAAAGTCTTGCAGTAGCATGGGTTCCCTGGTGTGTATAGAGTCAGTAACTCAAATGTCTGTCATCAGTTTCTAAAGTAATTCTATAATGATTTCCACTGATGTACCAGAAAATCACAATGCTGTGTAAAATGTACCATACATATGATGCAAAACCCTCTACAGTCTATTACAATCTGTACAGTCGCTAGGTATGAGTCATGTATTATGTTCAGCACACAGCCGGGAAATACCTTGGACATAATATCAGGGAGGTGCTGGACTGTTGAATTAGGTGCAGCAGCCAGTTGGCTGTAGCACATAAAATCCTGGACTGGAGTACAGGAGGTCCGGCCTGGAGTCACCTTGTAAGTACTGATAGTCACACTGGGGACGCTCCTACACTTATCTAATCTCAGCCCATGTCTGATGCCTCATCTGCCTAAAGAACTGAGATGTGAAAATATCTCTGTGCATACAGACAGCTATATATCTGTCTCTCCCTATCCCTTCAGACATGATTACCATCATCTATCAGTATGTGCCATATACACACACACACACACACACACACACACACACACACACACACACACACACAGACACACACACACACACATATATATATATATATATATATATATATATATATATATTATAATATATATATATATATATATATATATATATATATATATATATATATATATAGGCCTTATTGTCATTAGCCAATTCTCCAATTATCCATCTAGCAAACTGAAAACAGCCAGCAGTGGTGATAGTGGTACCATTACACACTTAGCATGGGTATTAACAGGTACCCCACTGCTGCAACAATAGATACAATAACAGCTTAAAGCAGGTTTATTCTACAGGCCACACAGGCTATGTAACACAAGGCCACTTTATGTAGCCCACAAGTACTGTGGCTGAAGCCACATGTACAGCAAATATAACCCATGGTGCATGCAACCACTACTGTGAGCTGTAGTGTGTAATAGTAGGTAGGGGTACTAATATCACATCAGCCACTTTGTGAGTGTGTGTGTGTTTGTGTGTGTGTGTGTGTGCATGTGTGTGTGCGTGTGTGTGTGTGTGTGTGTGTGTGTGTGTGTGTGTGTGTGTGTGTGTGTGTGTGTGTGTGTGTGTGTTTATTTCTCATACCACAGTGCAGACATGCCCATCAGGTCCATGTATGTGCAATAACCAATCATTTTATCGCCTTGTGACTAGCATCCTGCACAACACTGGCCTCAATTACAAGGCCTGCTGATGTCATCCACCTTAACAGCATTGGCTGTCAATCTCGCAACAGATAAGCTCCATGGGGCATGTCATAAGTACTTAGCACTATAGTGTATATTAGAATATCCAACGAACTGGGAAGCGGTCAACACAATGTAAAAAATGAAAAATCAGTTCCCTCTAGAATGGAATCGAGATGCTGCAACTCAATATTGATATAAAACTTCTCTTTATTAAACGTTAAGCGCTTTCATCTAAAAATACTTAGACTTCTTCAGAACGTTCTGAAGAAGTCTAAGTATTTTTAGATGAAAGTACTTAACATTTAATAAAGAGAAGTTTTATATCAATATTGAGTTGCAGCATCTCGATTCCATTCTAGAGGGAACTGATTTTTCATTTTTTACTATAGTGTATATTACTAGATAGATAGGGAATCTAATCTTAGTAAGGACAATTCTGTGAGTGTGTATGTGTGAATGCATCCCCTTGCAGCAGTGTGCATCTCTTGCCTGTGTGAAATGGTTATACATTTTAAGGCCCTGTGCTTACCTGTCAAACCCCCCATTGGCCTGTTTACAAGGCCTGCTGATGTCATCCACCTTAACAGCACTGGCTGTCAATCTCATAACAGATGAACTCTATGGCACATGCGATAAGTACTTAGTGCTATAGTGTATACTACTTGATAAGTAGTGGTTCTAATCCCAATAAGGGCAACTCTGTGCATGTGCTGGTGTAGATGTATACCCTTGTAGCAGTGTGCCTATCTGTGTGCAATGGTTAGACATTTTAAGGTCTCATGCCTATTTATCAACCCCCCCCACTGGCCTCCTTTACAAGGCCTACTGATGTCTTCCACCTTAACAGCACTGGCTGTCAATCTCATAACAGATAAAATCCATGGCACATGAGATAAGTACATAGTACTATAGTGTATACTACTAGATAGGTAGCAGTTCTATTCCCAATAAGGGTAACTGTGTGTGTGTGTGTGTGTTTTTGTGTGTGTGTGTGTGTGTGTGTGTGTGTGTGTGTGTGTGTGTGTGTGTGTGTGTGTGTGTGTGTGTGTGTGTGTGTGTGTGTGTGTGTGCATGCACGCGCACTGGCTGTCACTCTTATAATAGATAAGGTCCATGGTGCATGTGATAAGTACTTGGTGCTATAGTGTTTACTACTAAATAAGTAGAGGTTCTAATCTCAACAAAGGTGTCTGTGTCAGTGTGTGTGTGTAAATGTATCCCATTGCAGCAGTGTGCCTATCTGTGTGCAATGGTTATACTTTTTAAGGCCCTGTGAGTAGCCACTGGCCCTAAATAGCCCACAGCTCCCTGGACATAAATGTTATACATCACTGCCTACATTTGTAGATACAAAACACCCAAGTGACACGTAACAAGGGCAGTATGCCTTGTCATGGGGTATTCATGCAGGATTATGTTGTCTGCCCCCATTGTCCCTGACACACTGTTCTACACATATGCACCTAGGTAACCATGCACATATACAGGTGTACCTTGCTGAAGTCATATTTCTGCTTTGCGGCCATGCCATTCTGAGCCGCTGTATTGCTGCCATGTTTCCACAGTGTAGCCAGTCAGACACCAGTCTGCAACACTACTGCCAATCTAACATCATGCAATACAGGTACACGCAGTTTGATGTATACTCATGATACATGCCAGCATACTTCACCTGCCATGGCATAACACTACATCACATCAAAATGTCATGTAATGTAATGTAGTCACCTTATGCATCAGACACATACTTGCATGTCCCTGCATTGATGGTCTGTATGGCAGGGGTCTGACACATGTGTCATTGCATGCACAGGGTGTAATGCAGGGGTGCCAGAGGCCTAGGCTGTGCCAAGCAGTTGAAATTGTGTATGAGTCAGGAAGGGGTGTTGGTCATCTGGGCCATGGAGAGGTATATTTTATGTCTGTTAGTGCCTGCATGTGACAGTGATGTTTGAGTGTGTGCATGTAGACAGTCAAGCCATGTGCTAGCCCTACATGTGGGTATGTTGGACAGCTATGGACCGTATATGGCCGAATGGAGAGTTCACCATCTCTGCCCATGAACATGGGAACTTACTCTCCCAAGAGTGGCACTGGCACCACCATGCCCAGGGTCAGATGTAGGAATAGTCGCTGACAGTGACTGGTGTCTGCTGGGCCCATGTCCCTCAAGAGACCACCCAGGACCATGTGCCCATTGCCTGACATGTCATGGTGTGGGCAGCACACTCCTTTCTGTAGTGCTGGAGGTCCTGCCACTATGAGAACGTGAGTGTAAATGGGCACATGGACTCTCACCAGATGTTATTGCTGACCTACACCACATGTCCGACATCCTACTCCCACCACATGTTCTAGCAAGCACAGACAATGTGTGGTCATGGACTGACAAAGTCTCACCCCACTGAAATCCTGCATGGTGTTACCAATGTCGTGGTGGGGGACATGGATGTCAGACAGTGGAGCAGCCATGATCGTGAGTATCCATCTGGTGTTGTGTTCAGAATCTACCTGTGCCTCCATGATGGATCAAAACATGTGTTGAGTGATCCATGATGTGACAAGTAGTGGATGGTCAGTAGTCCTCCTTTGAGCACACCTGTCAATTTGCATGCGTGGGACCTTGCCAGCTCTCTGGCTATGGCTAGTGTCTACTGATGCCATAGTTGTCACACTCTCCTTTTTGATGCCACCACACTCTGACTCTCCGATATCTATGGCCACAGGTGACTGGGTATGTGTGGGCATACTGACTGTGTGCAGGGACAATGGGGGAGGAAGTGGTATGTCAATCCATGGGATAGATTCAGCCCACAACAATCCCACCTGTGCCTCACTATGGCCACCATCATCATCAGAGTCAAATGAGACACTGACGTCAGGTTGTGAGGGGGGCACACTCCAACCCCCACAGTCACCTCTGAGGAGGAAGACAAAGTAAGTACATTACTACCTGCACTATTATGTATGGTAATCCACACACATACACATACAGGTGAGGAGCCACAACTGTGTTACATGTATTACTCTTATTTTCAATCCCATGCACAACACACAAGCAGACTACAACATACACAGACAAGACATGCCCTTTATAGCATGCACTACAGATACGTCTGGTTAATGTTGACAGTACTGTATACCTATGTGATAAGTGATATGTCAGTGAATGTGATAGACCTACACCTAAAACAGAGTGCACCCATCTTTAGCATACTATGCCAGTTCTAGTGTCATTGCCTCAGGTATGTACCATCTCCATATTGTGTGTGAACAGGCATCTGTGAGTGATTGCCTCCTGTATAGCAGACTGCATAGACCTCCTTAAAAATAAGTGCATATATGTTACTGCTCCTGCAAATACACAACTGTGATTAAACATTCAAAGCATGTCAGTTAAACCCTCTGACATTTAACATACAAGTATTGTACTTTGGCTAAGCATGACAGTTGTGCCTAGGGCAAAATGTCAGCTGTTAACATTCTTAGGGTATATATGATCCGTACAACAAAAGTAGTGCACTTACCACATAGAGAACCTTGGACTCTGGGTACACCTGATGTACCTTTGGAAATGTGAGGGAGACATATTTTCAGCAATAACAAATGTGGTATTGTTACAGGGTAATATGCGCATATATCAACATGTACAGTAGCTAATGTGATACTGTCTACATTGCTGACATTTTGAGTATGTGTGCACAACTGTGCATTAAAACCAAACCTGCCACCCAATGCAGATACACCTGACACTCATGTGCTGGCATGCAGAGGCCGTGACAATAGCTGATACAGTATTATACTGAAGAAGACAGGAAGCTTACCTGGACGATCCTCTGCTGTGGATACTGTGGCACCCACCTCCACAACGTATGGGGCGATGGATGCTTGGGAGCTGGTGGATGTTCCCAGGTTTTCCAGGAATTCCTCTGTGACCAAGAGTGGTTGTTCCACTGCAGGCCCTCCACCAGTGTCAGCACAGGTCCTGGCCATAGCAGTAGCCCTTTGCCATGCAACATTGACCATATCTGTGTCCTGGTGTTGGACCTGCTTGTAGGTTCTGTCCTGCAGTCCTACATGGTTGACTGCTGTGATGGGGTCAGCCCACAGTGCTGCATGTTGTCACTACTGTGGTGTGTCTTGGATAACAGAATGTTATAATGCAGTCTGAAGCCATTCAGGATGACATTATTTTCAGCCTCTAAAAAGGGTGGGTGCCTCCTTCTATACATCCTTTCTAAAAGACAACAAGAGGAGGGGCACACCACAGGACCAGATACATTGATATCCACTATGTACAGACCCTGCACATCCAAATTGCCCATCACAATCCACTGCTACCTCCCAAGCCATACCCCACAGTCTATCAATACACTATGCATATCACTAACACCAACATAAAAACAATACCGGTTATGTCCCAGTGTGCTGTATGTCTTCACACCCATCAATGCCATCTACTGTGGTGTGTCCCCTGTGGGCAAAGTCCCACTACTATGTCATACGGCCACTGTCAGACACATAGGTATGTGTTATTACATGTATGTGGAGGCAGTCCAGCAACATCACGTATAATGTCTGACCTATTCCTGTGTGACATTCACAGACGAAGAGGTGCTGAATGACAGTACATCATGTGATATGATAGCTGTGTCTACCACATAATCTAGTAGAAGTTGCACAGAAGCCAAACATTGTAGGAGGGAACGAGGGGGCCACAGCTGTGATGTAATTCACAGCAGGCACAGTTTAAAGGTATGCCTGTAGCTGTTAGACAGCAGAGTATCAACTGCATATCATTCCCAGAGAGGGGACTACAGGCCTACTATTGTAATCCCTATTCCCCATAACTGCATTCTTCTGTCTTCATCCATTTATATGGGGAATTGTATTACATACCTGGTAGAGTAACATAATCCTTTTGTGAAGAAATTCTGAAGGGGCTTGGTAAATTGCAGTCTGTCTTCATATGGCAAGTTACAGACATGTTTCCCATAGGCAGTTGCTTGCCTTTTGTATGTAATGATCAGTAAGAGATAATCGTCTGTGCAGCAATCCATGGCTCAGACTTGCTAATTGCATCCAGAACAGCTGGGTTGCACTTTCATTAGCCAATGAAGTAGCAAAACAGTGCAATATTTAAGGCCTTCGTGTAGGCCTTAGCCCCTTTCTTATTCTGAGAGATGGACATTAGTGAGGTGTGGAGTCTACAGCATTGCACAGGGTAGGTACTAATACTGTCCACTGTTGAGATTTATGGGATATGTCCACAGTTTTGCATGCTATGTTTAGCTATTAGCAATTGACTTTATGATTATCTGGCAGTTCAGTGTTCAACATTTTCGGTTGAGATCATTAAGGGGGAGGACACATGTGGGTGTCAGATATCACACCCATCAAGAAAGCATGTTGCTGCAGCAGCTGGTGGTCTATCAGCTTTGTATGTTTGTAGGAGCAGACTGTGACACATGTCCCTGTTGCTTGATTTTTGCCCCCACCCTTTTATGTATGGGTGATGGGTGGATCCCTTGTTCTAGAGTGCTGTGAGGTATGGTTGGTCTGTAGCAGGTAGCATAACATACAGCTGCATATGTTGCAGCCTGCAGCTGCTGCTTTTTGTCTAGGACTCATAGTGGTGAGTGTGAACATGTTGGAGGAGAGCAAGCTGTAGGTGTTACTGAGTGAGCAGAGTCAGCTCTGTCATCACAGCAGAGCCAGGGTGAGGGTACAAATAATAGTCCAGTCGAGGTATGTGCCTAGGGTACATCTTTTAGGTAATAGTGCCAGTCAGAGCATAGTAGGTGACATATAGCTAGACGATACGAATATGTGCATTGTCTCCATACCAAGACTCATTTGACTTGCTAAAATGTGTAGCAGTTAATTCAGTAGCAGCAATCTGTTTTAGACAAAATTGGCAGACTCAATCATTATTTGCTGTATTGACAAGAATGTAATTGACATGCAAACACTGGATTCGAACCCGAGACTATGGGTCATAAAATGTACTGCATGCATGGTATTTATCAGACTGAGATACAGTGTCACAGCTGCAGCAGGTGTATTTGCAAGACATATATCCATGCATATAGTCTGTGACACAGGAACTTTTTCAGCATGTGTTTTCTGATGGGTATGAGGTGTGACACTCAAATGTCTGCCATGCTTTTCTAACCTCAATCGTTAATGACATGCCAGTACTTTAGGAGACAGATATGTCTTTGTGAAACTGTGCCAAAACTAGGGAGCACAACTGTGGATATTCTGCAACAGTCTGTCCAGTTGACAGCTATACCTGCTATCCCAGGCCTCACTTACATCCATTAATATTTATTTGGCTGTGTACTGGTGTAGTATCTGCATCATAGTCCCAAGTGCATTGCCAATGTACAATTATATGTACTTGCAGTGTGTCAGTGTCAATCAGGATATGTTGGTGGAAACACGTGTTGCAATTCAGAGCCGGCTAGCCTAGTCGGCTTAAGTATTGTATTATAGTTGGCAGGCACCCCAGTTCATGATGTGGCAGGGGTAATTATTTTGCAGATGTGCCTAACACTGTCAAAAACACATAAGATGATAAGGCACTTTTAAGAAATTGTAAGCGGGTTTGCACGGCGTAGCACTCCACTTAGCTCCACTTAAAAACACACTAATTATAAAAAAAGAAAAGAAAAAAGGGGTGATAGGAAAGTGGTGAAATGGGGGCAAGCGGGGGAAACACATACTGAAAGGCAGGTAGGGATGTGCAACATGGCTGTAGGAAAGGACCATAGCTCTCCATTTTTTGTACAACAGCTGTACAGGTTTCACTTGAAAATTTGAAATTTGGAGACACACCACAGAGAGAGGACTGAGGGTAACATAACTGTGTTGAATAATTCATTGTGTCTAGTGCATGTGGGTGCGAAATGTAGATCTATTTTGGGGCGATATTTTTTGGATGGGATAGGTCTCTTTTTTTTTTTTTTTTTTTAAGGTGAGAGTGGAATGTTGAGAAAGGGCTATAGGTACATGTGGGGAGGTAAGTTGGGTAACAGAAGTTGCATTTGCAGACAGACAAGACAGACAAGACAGCATATAGGGACAGTGTGTGACACATGAGGGGGGTAAACTCCTTGGATGAGGAGGGTGTTGTGGAATCAGATAACCATAGTCCCCCAGATGGCAACAATGTGACTAAGCTCCCCACCCATTGACAATCAACACTTCTCCTTCACTGACCTGAAGGTGGCTGTCCTGAAGGCTGGGTGCCAGGGCCACCTTGCCCCTCCAGGTTGTCCAGTCTGCCATCAATCCAGCACAGGTGGTTCTCATAACCCTGATGCACTATCCTGTGTGCCATCACTGGTATCTGATACTGGGTGACAATCCCCCTCCTCCCCCACTCCCAGAGGGGCTGGGCTCCATCCTCTGAGGTGGTTCCACCCATAGGTGGTGCAGGTCAGTGGAGGGGGCACCACTGGCCTGAGTCCCAGATGTGCTGTGACCTGGTGCCCCAGCCAGCTGAGGAATGGTAGGCAGATTGTTAGGAACCACCCTACCCAGGTGATTTGTGGTGTTGAGGTATTTCAATGTGTATAGGTTAGTAATGAACATAAAAAACCTTTTGTAAGTTAAAGCAGCATGTCAGGACATTGCAAATAGCCCAGTAACATAACATTGCATAGTATATGGAATACAACAATAAGTGAGATAACAGTCAGTATAGGAACGGCATGTCAGTAACAGTTACGGCATAAGGAAAATAACATAGGTAATTCAACATGTTATTTTAGTATGCAACCATTGTATTACATAACAATAATAACACAAGGCCTGACATAACCTTTGGAGAACAACATTTGTTAATAGTAAACCATAACTGATATGTAATAATAACAAAATTATGATGAAAATAAGAGGTGGGGAGAGAGAAAAATACAGTCCATTAATACCAGTATAGGCTATATAGTTCGCAACAGTGCTGTTAATTAGTTTACAGGACTGCTCTTCCTTTATGTGTAACAGTGCCCTATAGCTTCTGTAGCACATACATACCTCTCAAGCTATTGGCATGGGACAGCATGGTCCAAGTTGTAACACCTGCAGGTACACAGCTACAGAGGACTATTACATGTCAGGTGGACCTATATGACTACCAAGGTGTACTATGGACTGATGTACTGTGACTGTGCTACTGACATAATCATGTTGATGATAGATCTGTTACAGAAGGATTAGGCAACAGTGATTATAGTCTGTGACACAATGACACTTGAGAGATGTTTATTGTGTACAGTACAGATAGAAAACAACTATCATGCCGTCTTTGGCAGGCATGGGGTTAGACTGTCAGAAAATGTACACAGACACAACAGGCACACAGCCATACCAAGATTACACATTTTATTTATTGTATTAACTTTTATTAGTGCTGCACTTGTTGCCTTTATTTTCTGAAGTCTTATCACATACCTGAGCAATGCTGTTAACACTCTGTTACATCTGAACACACAAATTATTAACCCATACTTAGGCGTACTGCACCCATTTACCTGGAATTCCTGGGGGAGAGCATCTGTTAACAATACATAACTGATCCAATAATATATCATAGTACTTGACTTGTAGTACAGCTCTAAATCTGCACTTTAGCAGAGCACTCTTTCTTAGCTAACCTTGAGTCACTTAGTGGTATTTTTTATGTTTTCAGTTCAGAGCAGATGTAATAATCAATTTCATGAACAACAGCCCAAAATACACACGTATTGCACAACACAGCTTTATTAGGTGCAGTTATTGTTATATTTTCCAAGTCTTTATTGTAGAACAGTTCATGCAATGCAGGTGTGGAATGCTGCTATACTTTTATATATACCTCTCCATTATATTTAAGCACCGCTGAGCACGGTGGTACACTGCACAAACCTGCTCAGCTATGCTTAAACTTTACCTTTGCATTCATATTTAAATGTAGCCAGTTTCTATTTTTACATGTCTGGCACATGTCCATTGCTGTGCGCCACACCACACAAACATAAAAATAAATAAATAAATAAAATAAATAAGTAACACTTTATTACATATGCATACATTGATATCCGGCACTTTGACAGTGCAGGGGGTGTATTACTCATCTCCAGACACAGTAACTAACACCCTCCCTACACTGATGCAATAACCATGTTACACAGCTCTCCCTCAGTAGCGCACCTTCACTAATATGCATGGCACTCTACCGAGGTGGTACCTCATACACAAACGCGGTACCTTCTGTGTAGGCTTTACACTATGCCTACACAGATTTTATTAAATCCCCAGCTATCTATGTGTGTATGGGGGGTTGTCCTTGAGTGTTTTCAGGGCTGTAGGAACCCTATTGATCACATAACTTAGTAAGCTTTAGCAGTTCCAATAACACAAGCAAAATGATCTTGAATAGCCTCTTATATGTTTTACTTAGGCTGCTATTTCTCCACCAGTCTTTAAGGTAACAATTTTCTTGTCTTAGTGAAAGAATCTAATTGAATCAACTGTCATTTTCAGATATTCTTTTTTGAATACATGGAACTCTGACTGTAGAAGACATAGTCTACTCATCATGGCATTAATATAATTTTGTAATTCTATCCTTAATAGATACATTTCTTAATCTCCAATGCTTCTTAAGCAATGGATATTTTTAAGGCCTCAGCCACAAAATACATGGTGCAATAATTGCTTTAATAACACAGAACTCAGACAGTCCAGTCCACAAGTGGTTACTACCACTAAACGTCACAAAAAATAATTATAGGTTTTCAAACTGAGGAAAAACAACTGCAAGTAAAGCCAACACAAATTTATTTTGCTGCTACCAAAATCTTTTTACAGTATAGGTAACACTTCAATGTATAGTACTATGTTCCAGTATTTTCAGAGACTGGCAAATATGTAGAAATGCTATATTTCAAGTGTTTCTCATTTATACTGTAATGGTGGTTTAAACAAAAGATGTTAATTGTATCCCTCAAGTTATTCAACCAAGCATCAGTTATGTCCAAATGGAAGCCTCAACAGCTGATAGAAATGGTATTCTCACAGTTTCCCCTGTGGTATGGAGAACAAGATTCCAATATGGTGACTATCTATCTATCTATCTATCTATCTATCTATCTATCTATCTATCTATCTATCTATATGTCTATCTATCTATCTATCTATCTATCTATCTATCTATCTATCTATCTATCTATATATCTATCTATCTCTATATATGTATCTCTCCTGAAACCAACAAACGTATTGCTAAACATGATACAGCACATGTGGAATTCTTAACTTAAATACTGTTTCACTGTTAAAAATGATACCACAGAATAATACATGGACAGGTTTTGACATACATGAAATATAAAGAATGATCATACATTTAGGGCAAAAACATCGGATACACAAGAGTATGTTTTTTTCTTATTTTTTACAGAAAAGAGCATCTACACAAATTCTACAGATGGCATTTGTATTATCACACTGCCAGCATCTTATGTTTTCTTAACAAGAGAAAAATATTTTAATTGTGTTAATTAGTGGGATACTGTATAAATGAACACAGCTTAGTACAATTAATTGGGGTTTCAGAACATGTGGCAGAGTATTATTGTTAATTGTCAATCCCAAGATACTAATTTTATTTATAAATCTGATAATGCCTATTTTTTTTTTTTTTGCTTGTGCTTTTGACACCTGGTATAGTATGTTTGCTTGGATTTGTGAACATTATTTTCTTTTTAACAGCTCAGGTTGCAATTATAAAATAAAATAATTAACTAATAGCATTTCTGCTATAAACTGAAACCACAAAACCATTCAGAGTGCATTATCACGCTATATGAATGTCAAGGAGAATAAAGTACTGAATTTTCCACAGATATCCGAGGTGTTTAATGAGCATTGGAATACTTAGACATTAATGTGGAATTTTGATGTACCAGTCTTATAATCTGGGGACTATGTTCCAATAATATGTGCAACATTGCTTGCAACAGTACAGAAATGTATAGCTGAATTATTGTTGTTTTTTTGCTATATATTAGAATCCAGTCCTGTATAGACCTGTAGTGCAACATATCTGATCTGTTTGTTCTGTAATATCATATTAAAGCCAAATTTTGCTGGAGTCTGTTTTAAATAAATTTCTATAGATATGCAAAATATTTTTTCTAATTATATTATTCCTTAAAAGGCATGCAATATGTAAAAACATGTGATGAATATATTGTATACTATATATGACTGGAATTTAGCTTAGTTTGTAGAAGTAGTACATTTTTGTGATTATCTGGCATTGTTGCCTAATCTTTATGCCACCCGATTGAAGCAGATATACCAAACAATTGACAATTTCAGTATAATGAACAGGCATCATCATTTTTCAGAATTAACCATGTTTCAGTTGTTAGATGAACAATGTGGTTCAGATCAAAACATGTCTCATTAAGGTAGCAGTGACTTTCCCTGTTCTTCACAAAATTCAATAGATCATTTGAAATGGGATTATTCAGCAACTAAACTGAAAGTGCACCTTGTCTGATTTTGTTTGACTGCAATAAGAAATCAGATTTGTAATGAATATTGCAGTAACATTGTTACCTCACAGCAAGAGGTTCTCCCGTTTGATTCTCGGCTGGGCTTGGGAGTGCCTTCTGTGTGGAGTCTGCATGTCCTCCCCACGGTTGGGTAGCATTCGAAAGACATGCATGCGTAAATGGGCATGCCTTTGTTGAAAGTTGAGCATCGAGCTGGCACCTCGGCGTTTCTTAAAAATCTACTGCCAATCATTAGTGGACCGGAGTTCTGCTGTGGCGACCCCTTACCGGGAAAAGCCGAAAGACAAACAAACATTGCTGCACTACAGAGTGTTAAATATGCATTTAACTTATCTCATTGAGTTTGCTGAATATGTTCACTCACTGTAAAAAAAAATTCAGAATAGACCACAATGATTTTCCATGTTAACTCATTTCTTTCACGTATTACTGTACATAAGGATATTATCGAGAATTAGAAATACAATTAGCATTTAAGTTTTAAAAACATTTCTTCATTCCACAAATATTTACTAAATACAATACCAAAACAGGAAAGAAAATATTCCTCTAATTTAATGATCTGATTGTCACCTTTTTTCTGGCCTGAATGCCTGACAATAGTACATCACAATTAATACTGGCACCTTTAACAACTAGCCTAAGACTAAAGAATACTAAACATAACTGCAAAACACACTGACTGGTACATTAATAAAATGACATACTTCTATTGTGATGAAGGATCAGTGAACTATTGCCTTCAGCAAGACAATTTTGCTAAATAACAAAAAGCTGCCCTTGCTGTTATATTACCTTATGAAATAGTGAATGAACTCGGACATCAGCACTAAAATATCATTAGGTTTAAAATGTTTCAGAAAGAACAGCAGAATAAGAAAGGCTACAATAAAAGAGGAATATTATTTATATTTTTGGAGAAACGAGTCAAAAAGAAGACAGTAATAAATTTGTACTAATAGTTGTTTAGTTATGACATAAAATGAACATATAACATAAGTCTTTTAGCAAGTCATTAACAAAGTTGCACCTGTTTCACTGAGCTCTCAGTGTTTTGAAGTTATAAAATGCATTATATGATTTTTCTTGCCTTCCAGGAAGCAAACTGTTCGTGGCTAGTTGTGGTAAACTGTAAATATTCCATTAAACTTACCACTATTAAACTTTAAAGATGCATACTATATATTTTAAAGACACTCACACAGAAACAACAGAAAAAGCTTGAAGGCACTGTATTATCAAACGCAGACTGAGCATAGACTGACCTCTATACACATGCATAATCAATCTGTTGGCAGGACTGTATATTCAGCTAAATCTGCCTCACAGCTACAGAGTTTAATCCTGACTGCTGGTCACTCTCTAGGATGAGTCTATATGAGCTTCCTTTATATCTGAGTGAGATATCTGTGTGTACTTTGGAATTTTCTCACCTTCCAAAAATGATTGTCAGATCTAAATGATTTATCTATGTATATGTGTATTATTTTTATCTTTTCCCCACTAGCAAAGGGTGATGACTGAAAAGTATCCATGGGTACAAGTTTGTTCATCTGCTTAGCAAATTAATAACTTAAACCATGCACACTTATTGTTTTGTGCATGACCGAATACACTTCCTTATACCATTTTAGCATACAATTATTTAACAATTATTTACTGCTTTAAACTAGTATTCCAATGGCTATTCACACAATCCATAGATGAGGTAGGTTATTCATCACTTGTTCACAGATTGCATTATCTATGTATAAGTTCAGTACCACTGGCATTAGCTTTACTGTTCAGTAGGTCAAAAGCTGAGGTGGTTTTCTAATCCATTGTGATTTTCTCAGTTGTGGTGCTGGATAGTAGATCACTGTCAGATTAGACACAATATTGTTAGTAACAATCTCTTATTAGGGACTGGGGTAAAATGACTCATTCTCCACATTTGGCATATTAGCACATCATAGTCCCATACCTACATTAACAACTGGACTTACTTTTTCTGGAATGACAGTGTCCTCATCTACTTCATGTCTAGACAAAAACTGGTAAGAATGGTACCTCTAAGAATTACTGGAATGCGTTACCTGAAGTTGGTAAAACATTGATTCATTTTTGGTCATAACATTTCCTGGAATCCACTGTGTCATCCAGGAGGTAAATCAAATTTTGCTCATGTAATGATTTAATGATTTAGCTTTTACTTATTTGTAATGCTTGGACATATGCAGCTATTGTTTCAACCAACTGATTTAGACTTAGTTTCATCAAGTCATATTTGGTTATGACATATATTTACTCTAGAATAGTTCTACAAGACTTTATAATATAGTAAAATCTAATCATGCTGCACTGTAAAAGAAAAACTGACAGTTTGTCTTCATTTTCCAAGGCAAGTGGCAGATTTCTCCATACCTGTCATGAACTTTATTGCTAGGACCTTGGTTACAAGTGGAATTACTTATTATAATTTGCAAAACAAAACTTCAAAGTTCTTGTGACAAGGTGGTTGAATTTTCATTTTCAATATGTTCAGGTAAGGCGTGTCTTCTGAAGCAACTAGTATCATTTTGAGACAATATTTCAGCCACAAAAAGTACTTGTATTCCTTTTATGCATGCATCCACCACTGTGGTGTACACATTACTCATAAAAAGATTACTGAAATCAATGTGTAGCCTACCCCTGTATGTGTGAGTGTGTGTGCATGTGCGTGTGTGTGTGTGTGTGTGTGTGTGTGTGTGTGTGTGTGTGTGTGTGTGTGTGTGTGTGTGTATCTGTGAAGGGGTGTTCTTATGAATGGCATTATCCTTGACTGTGTTAAGGTACACACCTTTCATCTCCAGCACATACTATAGATAGTCAAAGGTTTAACAGACAGACTTTCAGAAATTTTGACTTGCAGTCCCTCAGTCCACAGTCTTCCTACTTTTCTGTCACTTTATTTTTCTGTCACTTTATCTGAGCTACTAAGATGTTTGTTTTCTGCTTTGCTGTAATCAGGAAATCATCCATGCATAGACAAAGCAGTTCTCATGTCGAATGGCAGTCTGTTATATACAGACAGACCTCTATGTTTATTAAATCCTTAATACAGTAGTTTATTCCAAGCAGTGTGACATACTAGTGGGCCAGTGGAAATTTAATACGTTTGATTTTTAACAGCTATTTTCTTTTTTTTAAATCAGTATAAATCTGATTTTAATATATGTGTATATACGTGTGTATATGTATATATATATATATATATATATATATATATATATATATATATATATATATATATATATATATATATATATATGTATGTATATAGGTTTACCTTCATATGTGCGTTCTGCACACTGGCGAACAGCAGATGTTCGAAAGGATGGTTGCAAAGTTTGCATACGTCAAACGCAAAATGCTTCCAATGTGCAATGAGAGAATGCAGAGTGACATTCACTTATTGCAGATTCAGTATTTTGGGGCCGATTGCAATATAGTGGGGATTGGAAGATGGACCCTTTCCCCACTGTAGTGCTATCTTAAAGTTAGTATATTAAAGTAGGGGTGTGTGAGGGGTGCAGCCCCCCACATGGGCGGTACACTTCATTAAACTTTGTATCCGATTTTTGTTTTCCAAAATCAGCGAATCTGCTTTACGATTTGCTGATTTTCGAACATTTGAAACTGTCGTGGTTTTGAGTTTCGTGCTTACGATCCACTCATATGAGCAATCGCACGAGTGATTTTCATCTGTGTAAAGGTAAATCTATATATATAGATCCATTTTACAAGCTAGAAGTTTTTATAACTTTGAAATGCAGATGGTCAAGACCATAAGATTGAAGTTTTGAAACTTCAAAACTGTGCTAAGAAAAAAATAAAAAAAGCAAACAAAAATATTTTTAATTTTTTTGTGGGGTGGGGGCCCTACACTCCACAAACCCCCTACAGAATAAATATAGCAACTCCAAGATTGCACTACAGTGAGAAAAATTGTAAATTTCCCATTCCATGCTCTATGGCAATCTCCATTCAAAACGTTTGAAGTTTCAAAACTTTGATCTTATGGTGTCAACCATTTGCAGTTCGAAGTTTTGAAACTTCGAGCTTGTGAAGAGAATCACTATATATATTTATACACACACACACACACACACACACACACACACACACACACACACACACACACACACACACACACACACACACACGTATATAGCTATAGATGTATACTGAGACAGTACATTAGTACATTAGTACATTACCAGACCCATCACTGAATATAATGCCCCTTTGGCATGTACTTAACCAGGAACATGCAATAGCTGGAACACCCTCAAAGTTTTCTCACCAGGAGAATTAAAGATATGAATATCCTGTCCTATACAGATCATCTTAAGGCCCTCTTTCTTTAGTCAGTCTCCCACAGGTTACTGAAAAGCAATCTTTGCATGGCATATAAGGCATTCTCAGTCCCAGCTGAGATAGACCTCTTGCACATCCATAAAACAGACAGCACCAAGAGTACTAGATCCAAGGACCTGAACTTTGTCTGCAACATAAAAAAAACATGCGGTAGAGACCAAAAGGATCCCTGCACTATGAAACAGGTTCCCTATCCACTTGAGATGGAGTTCATCCATGACATTCTTCAAGTGAAACCTTGATTATTGGATAGGAAATTGTAAATTCACCTCTGGTCTGATCCCCATGTCACTGATGGACAGAGGCTGACAGTAAGTTAACTAATCACAAACTAACACCTCTCCACACATAACCTTTAGCTACTCCTTACTAACATACCCCCACCATATAGGCGTTCAATGTACTCGAGGACAAAACTGGGTTGGGTTGCATAGGTAGGCTTATAACGACCCTGGTGGTTGATAGCCTAGTATAAATCTATGAATATAAGAGAGAGAGAGAGATTCCATCCTTTTGATATTTACTGGGTGTTTTACTAGCACATTAATTGTAATAGAAAAATAATTAACCACAGCTTCCAAGTAAAATTAATAGGAATTTCAACCTAAAGTTAGATGCTATGTTTTTTCAATAGCATGACTTTTCACTTGTCCAGATTTACAGAGTTAAAAACACATGGCTATTAATTTTATTTCATGTAGCAATGCAATGTAAGCACTCAAATAAATGAACTCACTGTTACTCAGTAATCTCATGTTATTTACTTTCAAAGGCTTCTTTTCCTTGTGTATGTAAGTCTATGTTTAAATATACTGGCAAGACACCACTGTTGTATTTATTTTTGTTCAAACAGGGAGGTGTTCACTCTGAATGAGAAATGCAAGTTTAAATAAATTACAGTGACCATAATTTCTTTCACTTTTTTATGATTGTACATCTGAGGTGTTTGGCATAGGCAGTCTGTGTGTGTTAGAGGGAGAGGTAGTTACTTGAACAACTTCAACTAGGACAGTGCAAGTATGTTTGAGATCCACAAATGAAAATATATTACTATTGGAATTCTTTCAAACATTGTCTATCATCAAAGCAGTACACCAAAAGTGTCTATCTTTTGGAGGGTTTAGGAATGCAGGCTGAGTGTGAATGCACAAGGCAGTTGAATGATGTGGCTTGTGAGGACAATCTGTATGTTTCTGTGAGAAACAATTTGGATGACCACTACACTTTTAACTTTCTCCACAATCAGCCATAAAAAGTGCAAACCAAAAGTGGGTATCTTTTTTTCCTGCACAGATTATATTTGAAAAGAAAGAGCAAAGATATGGTCACCATAAAATAGACATTGATTTATTGTGTCTATATTACAAGATCAAATGCTTACGTGATTGAACACCTAAACATCAAACTTGTAATATCGAACCCAAAAATGTCGAACGGCACAGGAAAACACACCAGTCGGCCATGGAAAAAAAACAAACTTTACACCCAAACTAAGTGAGGGACTTCATCTGACATGGGGGGCTGTGTCCCCCCACATACCCTAACTAAATATACTAACTGCGAGATCGCTCTACAGTAGACAAAACAGCAAAATCCTTTGAACGGCCAAGGGAAATCTTTCCCTGCATTAAATCGGCCATTCGCTGTTTTTTGCTTTCGATATTGTAAGTTCGATGCTTAGGTGTTTGATCACCAAAGCATTCGATCTCGTAATATAGACCTGATTGATCTTGTTAGGAGGTAGTGTATAGATAGTTTAGAGTTAGAAGCTGAAATACATTACTAATGTCATCTTCATTCATTTTATCACAATGAAACAATGGAAGCATGAACAGGAAGTGGCTTTCTTTAGGGGTAGATGTGTTGATTCCTGCTGTGTATGAAAGCACTGGGCAGATATATGATCAGTAATCAATATTCATGGAGGTGGTATATCAGGGAGTTGTGCATGTGGCTGACAGCAATTAAATGAAATATATTAACGTGACTATAATGTCCATCATTTTCCTCACAGTACTATATCAAGAGTGTACATAGAATGCAGCTGTCTTTTTGGTGGAATGGCAGGCAATTTTTAAAACAAAGGACTGATACATGATTGGGTCTACTACAAGTGGCTAAGCCCCGGACACATGAATGTCTCTGCTGTCAGTCAAGGACTCCAGTACCTTTGAGTCCGCATGGACAAGCACCAATACTTGAACTCAGCTACATGATTGGGTGAAGTGTAGCAGCCATATGGAGAAAATGAAGTCGCTGCATCTCACTCTAACATAGCGGCTGAGTTTGATCGAGGAAAGTCTGGCAGCCTTGGGAATGGAGCAGAAGGATGGATGTGTATATGATGGCTTCAGGCAGCAAATGGAGTAGAATTTAGGTCTAGCGAGGAGATAATTAGGTTTAGGAAGTGGGATGGCAATTTATTATTAGGAAGCAATTTATGACTGTAGGTTTAGATGGGAAAAGGGATTTTTAGATTTAGGGTATGATAGTGTGGTTTTAAGGTTATGGAACAATTGGTGATTTTAGGTTTAGGGAGTAGGAAAAGAGTTTTATGTTTTAGATTTACGAAGCAGGAAGAGAGTTTATGGATAGGAAGTGGAGATTTAAGGTTAGAGAGCAACTGTTGATTTTAGGTTTAGTAAGGGGTTGATGAGTTTTAGGTTTATAGAACAATCAAAGTTTAGTGATAGGGAGGTGAGTACTATGGTTAGAGTTAAGGACCAGGTGGGAGTTTTGCGATTAGAGCTAGTGCTCTGTTAGGGCTTTGCATTTAAGTATTGTCATACATTGAGAGAGACAGGTAAATAACTAGCTTCAGGCTAGTGGGAGATAGGGCACTTGTCATTTAGAGTAAGTGGCAATGAGCAAGTGCTGTGAGCTACTAGCATTTGTGCACATGTAGTAGACTCTACGTGAACTGCATTTTTCCTCATATATTCATTTTGTTTCCAATTTAACAGTAATTCTACAGTCATATATTTCATGCTGGCCTTTCATCATTTATGCAGATTAAATGTAAACCTATTTTTGCTTTTCAAAGCATAACAATGCCACTATATCTTTTGCCTCAGTTAAACAACTGCTTAAGTATATTTTAAACTTTACAGCAATATTCTGTAAACAATCAAGCTTTGATGAATTACTTTATCTGCATTCCTAGTCTTGTCCTTGGGAAACAACCTGCCACTCACTTGGCTAAGGGATTATCAATGATCAACTTAATCTGCTCCCAAACTTCCTCTCTCCTAAGTTATGCTCCCACACCTACACACAAAGAGTAGATTTCACTGCAGCTCAACACAGATTTTATTGGTAGGTATATCAACACAAAAATTGACTTATGCATCTGACGTATCATTCATGTATGCCATTTTTACTCATCTATTGATAGAAAGTACACACCATTTATTCTGTTGAATTATTCATTTGATATCCATGGCTCTTATAAATCTAAAACATGTATTCCTATACAGTTTTTATGCATGGAAACATACCTCCTCACTGTGTATCTTCTCTGTTGAGAAATGTAATTACTCACCCCTGCACTATACTAATGGGTAGCCTTGTGGCCACATTTGTTAACAAAGACTTATCCCTACATGATTCCATTAATTTCCTTTTATGACATGTCGCCCACTCAGGTGCATCTGATATACTTCACCAGTTTTGACCTTAAATATTGGTAGATCAGACTATTCTCTGGGGGATCTATGATTAGATGTCCCAGACTAAAATGTTTAACATTCCATTTTGCCTGCATGTAATAGGAATGTGACAGCAGATTTATCAGGCACTTTCCCTTGTGGTAAGTGTAGCTGTTGTCAATACATTGTACAAAGTTTTGATAAAATAAATGGTAAATGTTTTATGTGCAAGGGAAGATTTTCTTGTGACAGTGTGGGTATAGTATATGGTTTAAGATGCTCTTGTGGAAAAGTGTATATAGGGGAAAGTAAGTGAAGTTTTAAACGAAGATTGAAAGAACATATCAGGGATGTTAGGAAAGGTAAAGAGGAAAGTCCTTTATCATTACATATTAAGGAATGCCATAATGGAAATGTACAGGGTCTACAGGCTACAGTTTTAGGGCAAGTCCAACAAATGTATGATTTAAACATCAAAAAGAAACTTTGGAAAATGGAATCTATCTTAATTTTGAAGTTTAATACTTTAATTCCAAATGGAATGAATAGGGAATGTCACTGGAAATGTTTCCTTTAATTAATGCAAGGATTGTGTTTGTTAATTATTTGTAATTATACTATTTAAGAATGGGATGTGAAAGAAAGGATATACTATGTAAAAGCTGACAAGCTGAGGCGCTAAAGGAGTTTGCTTTACAGCTTTTTGTACACTGTATTTAGCTTTAACAAAGAGATTTTATTGAGTACAGGTTTTGCCTGTTTTAACAAGATTCGTGGGACTGTATTTCTACAAAACTTGTTGGACTATAATTTTAATAAATTTTATCAAGATGATCACTGGGCTTTCTTTTCTTGTGGTGGTGAACTGCATAGTTTCCATTCAGTGGTGTAATTAGTCACTTAAGTGTTTGCATAGGGCATTTGCATCCACTTCTGCATAGTGATTATTGATGTCTGCAATTGTGGGTGGTATGAAGCTTCTTATACCATCGCTTAGTAGGCTGTAGGTAGCTTTGGTGAAGTTTTGCTCCTGTGAAGGTGTCAGTTCCAGTAGTTACTTCAAGTGAGACTGATTTGTGGTCTGACCTAATCAGGGAGGTCATCACGCATGGGGAAGTTCAGTGACCCCCCCCCCATGTTGGTGAGTACTATGTCCAAAACATTTGAACCCCATTGGGGGTGCAGACTATCTGTTCCAGAGCATTTGTGTTAACAAAGTCCAGGAACCTTTGGGTGAGCGTATTTTTGCTCATGTATGTCTCCCAGTCTACGGAAGGATAGTTGAAATCTCTCATGACTAAGGTGTCGGGCTGTATGGCAAGGGATTCCAGTAAATTGAGGTAGGCAGTGTGCTTATCCTTGTTCACAGTGGGGGGATCTATAGCTAGCAATAATGTAGTATGGTACTTTCTCAATAGTTAATCGGACAAGGAGTAGAGAGTCCTGTTGTTTGACTAGTCTTGAAGTGTATTTGATTTTAATGGAGACAGATGGACCTCCACGTTTGGTTCTTTCATGCACATTTTGAGGTCTGAAAGTGTGGAAGACATTGTAGCCTTGTATGGCCAGGGTGCTCTCAGTGGCCTTGAACCATGTCTTGGTAACTGCACAGATGTCAGCATCCTCCAAGGTGAGGAGTCCCTCCAGGTATGGAGAGTGATAATAGCAGGTGATAGCAGGATGTGTGTACAGGTCGGGCTGCAGGTTAATGTTGTCTGTGACTGTGTAAAAAATGGCTTGGTGAGTGTGGGGACCTGGCATGAGTGGTCAAGGAGGGGGGAGCAAGGCAGTGCCCTCTATGTGGTTTGACTGCATGATGATTGTCAAAGCTAATGTGCACATCTGGGTGTGTATGGACACAGCTCCATCAAAAGATGCAGCACTGTGCTTGGGCCTGTTGGACAAGCCTAGAGCATCTGTGGGAGAGCTACACACTGACATTGTACATTCACATTCATGGGACAACCTCTCCTAGGGCGGTCATAGGTATGATCCACAGCATGCATAAAGGATAGAGACCTTTTTGACCATGACTGGCATGGCAGGATGTCCTATTGGTGTTTTCAGAATGGATATCCATTCTATGACTTCATCCATGGTGTTTCACAGTGCCCTTTACACTGGATAGTTGCACTGAGGTGGTGTCACTACTGGTATTTGACCTTGCCCTCTCCAACCTGAGATGGGCTTCCCTACAAAAGGCAGAGGTGGAGCAGCTACTGGAAGAGTGGTGACCATGATGAGGAATTTTTCAGGGATCTATGCAACATACAGACTGCCTATTCTGCCTCTCCAGACTGCTACATATATGGCCAAGGCACTTCTGCATTATTATTTTACAGTATGCATATATAAACCCCATCCAGCTGCAATAACGTTTCATTTGCCTCCGCCTTTTCATTTATAATAACTCTTCACAATTGCTCAGTAGTGGCCATAAAGCACTCAGATGAATGGAAGTGGTACACATGCCATCCCCCTTATGCACAGTGGAGCTGGAGACAACCAATGGGGACTCAGTCAGTGGAGATGATGGTAGACCTCTCAGTTAATATGTTAGTAATATCCTGTCTGTGGTATCCTTGGTCTAAGGGTTAGGATGCACTGTCACAAGATCTATCTCACTGGTGGGGGGACTGTGACCATTAAATTACCAGTGCCTATCACTGACACCATGTCACATGTCTGTGACATGCTTTAGCTGAAACATCAAAGGGTCCGGAAAATTCTCCAACAATCATGCATGTTTATATTCATAATGGAGGAACATCACAACACAGCATCTCTGAAAACACAAAATCGTTACCAAGTCTACGAATGCACCTTTCATCAACACTCATAGCCAAGTGAAAGTAATCCTGTGCAAGAGTGTTATGGAAATATATGGTTAACATACTTTGAACACATGGCTATTTTAGGTGAACACCCAATGTTTCTGTAGCAACAAAGAAGACATGCCTTTTACTTGCATTGTCCTGAGATGGATGAACAGTGTGGTAGTACCTGTCAAGACATACTCACATGGGGCATTGCAAGCTAATATTCAAGGAGCGTGATGCAGTTTGGCAACTAGGTCTAGAACTCCACTGTGAATTACTAAAATGTTTGCACCCCTAGACAGATATGTGAGGAGCTGCTCTGTGCCTATCAGCAATGAAACTTTTGGGGGACTCACCCCCACTTATGTACATCTGCTATTCTGTCTGATAGGTTATCTTAGCACATGCTTGTGGATTGTTATTCGTGACCCACTTTTAAGTAACTCATATGTTTGCTTTTGGCCACAGACTACTATTATCTCCTATAAAATGTCCTACAATACATGACTGTAAAAGGCCAGATCAGATCTTTCATTCTCAAGCAGCCAACTACCATGGTCACAGAAGACCTGTGGTGGGATGTCATTCTCTACCTGACAGAATTTTTCCTAGTGATGACATTCACCATCAAGCATAACAATCTTTAAAATATGTATAAGCTGATGACATGTCTTAAATGCTATGCATCTACCTCAACAATACACAAAATTGACCAGTGTTGATATGACACGTTTCATGTGTCACCCATGATGCAAGACTAGTTATGAGTACAGTTGTATATGTTATATGTATTGCAGCAGTAAGTATGCTATGTTTCTGTGTGTTGTTTTAACATCCTGCAGTGGACCAACTTACCCTGAACAGATATCATTGCAGAAACATTACCATTTCTGGGACAACTCATGTTTTCTGTATGTCATTGGGTCACAGTGGCAAAACAGGTTGTGAATAGATGAATGGATGGATGGACAGATGGATGGATGGATGGATGGATGGATGGATGGATGGATGGATGGATGGATGGATGGATGGATGGATGGATATAGGCCACCATCACTATATAGTGAAATGCATCATGTTATTCCACAAAACTACAGAAGTGCTACAGTCCCAGCAGATGATTTGCCAACTTTTGTTTGACACCCTTCCTGAAAATAACATACAACACTGGTGCAAGTGAAGGTTCAGTTTGTCCATCCCCACAGTGCATTCAGATGTTATTTTACCCCTGATGTGTGTGACCCAAAGGTAGGCTGAGGCCTTTTCTAGGAAATCCCTTGGTATGTATGTTTGCAGTTCCCTGTTATTATCCACTTATGTCCACAACATGATTATGTATGTGTGCCTTCTGCTACAGCACACCAGTCACAAGCCAGGCATGAAGTACCTTGCTACAAATGGAAGAAGAGGAAAACCATACATGGTAAAGAAGCCTTAGGAAAATCATTCTTTAAAATGATCCACGAAGAAGGCAAGACAGGACTGTTTGCTGCAAAACCTAGTGTTGCAAGACCAGAATTACTCAAAGGTATTTTAGGTCCCCCCATCCTCAAATTAACCCAATACATTTTACACTCTTACTGAAATCTGCAGTCCATAAAAGTACATAACTGTAAAAGGAATATGGATATCCCAGGTGTGTAGTGACATCATTGAAGGATGTGTAGTTCAAGTTTCTCGGCAAGCACATCCCTTAGATATCCAGGTGAAAAGCCCTCATAATGTGTCCTTTAGTCCTCCTCAGATAAAGGTATATTGTTCAGGGGGTTCACACAGTGTACTTCCCGGTTGACAGATGTAACATTCCCTTCATGATACCAAACCATATACTGAATCATAAGTGAGTTACAAAGATTCAAAGAGAACACGTCACAAGATGTGCATGTCATCAGTGACTGGAACACATACAGTCCTCAGACTAAACAAGGGTCTCATACATAGTACCAAACACTACAAACCTTACAAGTTTGCAATTAAACAACAATATTAGATCATTTGCAACTATCCAGCCATGGCATACACTCATATTACTCACATTACCCCAGACAGTATATATGTTGTCAGTTACACCCACTACCACAATCCCCTATGCTAATATAGTATTTTGTAGTACTGCAAACAGCACACAAATACAGCATTTGTAACCCACAAAAATAAAAATAACACTAATCCTCAGTTACTTACCCCTCTTGAGTTCTTATACTTCTCACAGACTTTCTTCTGCCTTTAGTGACTCCTAACACTACAAGTTGATCTATTGTAAATATCCATATCGCGATAGGCTGAAAAATGGTCACAGCTATTTATATCATGCAGGTTCAACCGAATACTCTTGAATCACACTTTAATCTTATCACCTTGCTAACAGGCTCTTTCCATTCTGTGTACTCGAATGAGAACCTGTGACGCTCTTTACGCATACGTGCATGGGTGTATGAACCCAGAGAAGATGTGGGGAAAACTATTATTCTCTAATCAACCATAGATGTGCTAATGTACAGGAACAGAAGCATATGTAGGCATAGTGCTGCTGGTACACTCAAAACAGCATAGTTCACACACTAACAACATCTTACACTTGCATGTATACCTGTGATATGGTGGCACCAAGACACTTAACACTAATAAGGTGTCAAAAGATGTGTACCATGTGTCAACAGCAGGTGCGGCAACATGTATAGACATGAGAGTGTGACCATTTTCCTCTGTATTGTGACCTGTTATACAACCATAGCTTCTTAATTCATTCGGAGTGTCACAATAATGAGGTGGTGCTCCAAAGACAGAAAGATATTCCTGTACGTTATGTGCAAATACCACTGGGAGCACCTGCTAAGGGACTACTGTGATCATCCTCAGTATAAATAGATGTCTGGGCACAGGCTCGCCAGGGTGGTGACCTGCTAATGGTATCAGCCACTGTGGTGATCCAGGCCAGCACCTCTTTAGTGACCTGAGGAGGTGACTTTCTAACATTCTAGGACAATGGAAAAAGAAGTCAGAGAAACTCCACCTGAAATAAAGAGTAATTATGCAGAGCAGGTCACCATCCTGTTATTTCAGATATAATAAAATGGGCCCTTGTTGGACATTTGATTCATAATATTTGTATTTCTTGTTGATATTTTTCATTTCAAGGGCAGATTGTGAAGAAGAATCTTCTGTACCAGAAGATGATGGAACACCTTTCTAGACACATGGATATATGGTACCTATGATATTATAGATATGATGCCTGTCATCTTATACTTTGTCTTGTATATCATAATAGCACTGTATTACTCAAGCTAGAATTATGCAGTGGTACCTGTAACACCCATATATAAAAGTGCAAAAGCATTATGTCCTGGAAAACATGATCTCTCTCTGTATATATTCTGTCTTGCTAACTCAGGGAATCCTTATAATTTACATATACAGCTGCCACATGGTGCCAACCATTCATGGCTGTTGGCACAATAATATGATGGGATACTACCACACAGGAAAAGGGTGTGTATGTCAGGAAGGGTAGACATCTCCAACTTTTGTTGATGCATCATTCCACCATGTACCCATGTATGTGTCACTTCTAACTAGCATACCAATGGCAACCCAACCATGCATTACCAATATTTTGTTACATGGCATATAGCAGCCAAGATTAAAGTGGTTACACATCATGTGCTCACAGCTGCCTATTTTGCAAACTGTAACTTTTCTGGCTTTGGTACGACTTACTGACACTATATCTTTATTGGGGTCTATAGATAGTCATGAAAGTGAGGGTCTATGGACACTATACAATGAGCAAAACATTTTGTGTTGTAATTGTGTCTTACCATTTCATGACACAGTTTATGCACATGTCTGATGTTGTGCTCTTTGTATTTAACCAGTTGAAGACAGAGAGTGTGTACATAAATAAGTATCCTTCACTACAGACACAATGTTTAGGGTTAATATCTTAGCTCTTTGTTAGTGCATAATACAAAACACTTTTATGGCTTTTTATGAACAGTAATGACCATTCAAGAGACACCTGAAGGGTTCTGCTATGAAACATTGACCTAAAAGTCGATATGATAAAAGGGTGAAAAAATGCTCGAAATTGAAAAGGGTGTAGGAGTCATTTATACTTGTTTTTTGCAGGGTCCATTCCCCAATGCACCACCAAATTGATATACATGATCACATCAATTCAAAGAAGAGACAGATCTCCCAAAACAAGTAAATCATTACTGACACACTTGAAACCACACTGGCGATTATTTCTTAATGGAAACAGTGTTTGCCATTATACTGTTCGTCTTTTTCTTCTTTGTGCTACTGATGCTCAAGGAAGTTCACCTCAAGCATGTTCATAGGTGATTACTAGGTTAACATATACGGAAGCCCAACAAATGTGCTGAATTTTGCTGTAATTAATCAATTTCTCAAAATTTGCATGCATCAGATATTTCAGATGTAGTCTGCAAAAAATATTCATGATCTGCAAATTAATTTCCATCAAGAACAGCTAAGACAATTTAATTAACATTATCTAGTGAAAATATTGGGCACAGTATAAACCAGGAAGCAAACAAGTTTCAGAGATGCAAAGGCACTATTTAAACTTTGAAACTAAGCAGGTTAGAAAAAATACAAATAATCATTTTTTTTTAATTTACTGAGATTGTGGTTAGCCCAAGCACAGTCTTGTGGGTACAAGTGTAGTGCTACATAGATTTTTGGTCTCTTCCTACCAAAATGTGTGGTATTTTGGCAAGACATGGAGAAGTGAAGTTATTAAACTTGATGGACATTTGAGTTTCCTTTGAGAGTTTTTTGAGTTTTCCTTTAGAAATTGCATGCTAGTGTAAAACTTGTTATTCAACGAACTTTTTAAATTTATAAGAACAATATTTAAAATCCATCTCTGACTTTGAGCCTTTGTTCCACTTAATTTCTTTGCTTTCTTCAGAATTGTTGTGCTAAGAGTTTGACAGATAAGTGCACCTGGGCAGTCTTCCTGAGAAGCATTTCAATATTTATGATGGAAGTCGAGAATACTTATGGGCAGCTAATAAGAAATTCCTTTTAAATGATTAGAAGACAGAAACCATTATTTAGGCATGATCTAGTCCTGGCTCTGTAGTATAGAGACTTGAAACTATGATTATGACATTAACTACCACAGTTTGAAATGTGTCTCTGGTTTTGGATGAGCCAGGTGAGGCAGGCTTGGACTAAATGCTTGCTCTTCCTGATGGAGCAGAAAAGAAGCTTCTAGCTGGCTGATAATCATCTAGATTTGCACAGCTCCAAAAATCACCACTGTGGGCAATTTGGAATTACTAAACCCATAGCAGTGGCAGGAGCAGTCACAGAGAGGGTGTAACATATTTCATACTGATGTCGGTGCTCATGTTAGCCATCAGTGCAGGGGTTGAAGACCAGATTAGAAAACAAAGCCCTCACTGCTGTGATAATAGTAAGGAATAAGTCATTGTTCTCCCATAAGCTCTCGTCTTCAGTTTGGGAACTCTCCAGTGGTAAAAAATGTATGGGCTTAAGACTTAAGGGGGGGGGGGCTTGGTGGCAGCCTAAGTGGAAAAACGCCAATGGAAAAAGTTAGGTAACTGCATCAGATTTTCCAATGCATAGTGAATTGTATTCACTAGGTTATTCAGGTATCTGTTGTCTGTCATTACTACCTAGTATCCTACATTTGTGTGACCCAGTAGCCGCCTAATATTATGTACACCACTTTTACAAATATTTCTATTGCACAATTTCATTCAGTGATCACACATATAACACACTGAGCTGTATATTGCAGAAAGTATTTTTAAGTGCTTAAATATACATACTATTTCTTTTCTGACAACAGTGGTGTTGCAGACTAAAGAAAATGTAGTGAGTAGGTTAAAGCACACTCACCATGACATGACTGAGTCCACTGAATGTTGACATTCCTAGCTTGTTGATACCAGTGTGAACATACTATATTTCACTAGGAGTTTAATTAATCTGAGCGCTCAGATTGTTTTCATGATATTCAGTACCTCTGAGTCAAAATTCAAGAGTTTTTAGCTCCTTGTTGAGTTGCAAAATGTAACCAGAATTGCACACTACCATTCTTCAGAAATCTTGCTAAGGATCTGTTAAACATAGAGACTCTGTCTGCATCTGCCTATCTCACTGATCATGAGTGTTATGTATCCTTATTCTTTGTCTTATCACTCTGAGTGCAAAGAGCTCATTCTTTGTATTTCCCTCGTCTGTTATCATATAGGTTCCTTTCTTACTTTCCTTCCTTTTCCTACATACTCATACAGGAACTCTAACTATCATTTCTTTACTGAAGCTACAGCTAACCAATTTGATCAGAATTGTTTTTGTTTGTTCTCTGTTCTTAAATTCTTTACATTTCTTTGTTTATATAGTATTTCTTTTTCTGTCTTCTTCATTTCCACTATGTATCTAAACAACCTCTTTGACATTATTTTATTCCTTTTGTCAGTGCTCCCAGTGCTCCCTATTGAAATGTTAGGACTAGCACTATGGAGACCTAGCACATGAAAAAAAAAGCCTAAAATGCAGGAGAAAAATAGGTTCATAGGTTGGTACTAGACTACTGGCCCTAGGGCTTTCACAAGCCTAGCCATAACAAGTCCCTGGCTGTTTCTTCCCACAATATTTACTTCCCTGGTCCCCTGTCTATCAGGGGAAACTGACGTGATCCCCACAGTGAATTTCCTATCTCCCATTCAATTGTCAAGATTCCTTTTGAAGAGGGACAAAGAAGTGCTCAGCTTGACATGTATGGACAGTCTATTCCAGAGTATGGGGAGTCTCTGGGTCAGGAACCTATCCCTCCAGCATGTTTTTTTCATTGTGATGACCAGGTTTAGATTCCTGGAGCGTGTGGCTCTCAAGGACTGGGATTTCTTTAAGTGTAGCATGTCCAACAGCTCTGGGTTTGACATGGCCTTGTATGTTAAGCAGAGATCACCTCTGAGTAGGCGATATGTGACAGACTATAACGGGAGTGTTTTTAGACACTCAGCATAGGGATCTGCTTTAGGCGTGTGATTCTTTTAGTGAGGTATTTCATTGGCCTTTCCAGTTGTTGCAGATGTCTTGTGAGGTACATACCAAACGGGGCATTGTATTTTATAATGGGTCTAATGTGGCCTGTGTACAGTGGGACAATGACCTCCTTTTTTCTGGATGAAAAGCTCTTAGTGATGAGGTGTGCCACACAGAAGGATTTCCTGACTGCTGAGGCAATGTGGTTATCCACTTGTGTCCCTAAGCCCTTATCATACTTTTGGTGTTTAGTGTACTGCCACCTATGTGGTAATTCATGGGTACATGTTTTTTCCCAAAGGGGATAACTATACATTCCTTGGCATTGAGCTTGAGCCCATGGCTCTGGCACCAAGCTTCTTTTTCCGTAAGGCCCTTTTGTAGAATATCCACATCATTTGGGGATTCAGTAATGGCTCCCAGTTTGCAGTCATCTGCGAACTTAGCCAGAGTCCCTTAGTGCTGGCCTGTACCTCAGAGAAGTAGATGCCAAACAAGAGCAGACCCAGGACAGAACCCTGAGGTACTACACTTGTCATTTGTCTGGAGCTGGATTTTGAGTCAGCTACTTTTACAGTGTGGGTTCTGTCAGTAAGCCAGTTGGCAACCTATCGAGTGACATACGGATTAATGCCCAGCTTAGTAAGTTTATCTATGATTCCAGAGTGGGGGATGGTGTTGAAGGCCTTGGCAAGGTCCAGCTAGGCTGTGTGGACCACCTTGCCCTAATCCACGGCTCTGGAGACTGATTCAAAGAAGTCAATCAGGTTGAGGAGACAAGATCAGCCTTTTACAAAACCAAACTGGGTGGGGTCCAGTGTATGAAGGTTGCCAATGTCTTTATTTATAAGTTCCATGATAATGCATTCCATGGCTTTGCAGATCAGGTTCATTTGACTGATGGGACAATAGTTCCCAGGATCCAAGGTGGATCCTGTCTTGTGGAGTGGGATAACTGTAGTGTGCGCCAGCCACTCATTGGGCACGAAGCCTGAAGTGAGGCTATGATTAAACATGACACTTAGGTGAGATGCCAGTTCATTTTGTACACAGCCAGCGGTTTTGCCTGATCCCATGGATGTTGTATTCTTAGCTTTGGAGAGTGCATTTTTTTACCTGTGTGGCCGTGTTTACCGGAATTTGGCAATCTTTTGGCATTGAGATGGGCCCTTTAGGTGGTGAGAGGGGGGTGAAGTTGTCACTGAATCAATTAGCCAGGATATTGACAATATCCTTGGGATCAGTATATTTAATGCCATTCTGTTGTAGCTAAGAGCAGATCTGAACATTACCATTTAGATTCTTGACATAACTATAGAATGCCTTGTGGTTGTCCTTGCAATATTTGGCAATTTTATTTTCATAACTAGCTTTTGAGGATTTTATGAGAGATCTCAACTTCTTACTGAGGCTGTTAAGGGAGCATTTTGCATCCTAGGATTTTCCTCTATTCTGCAACAGTTTCTTCCTTCTGTTGTATAGTTTGTTTATGGCAGGGGACCTCCAGATTTGCTTCCTTTTTTTGGAGGAGAGCACCTCGGTTCTATTTGGAATGGCATGATTCATGGACGAGTGGATGTGCTCGTACAGTGCCTTAGTGTAGGATTCAGCAGTCACACTTTCATTTCCCGTCTGCATGGGTGTCATGAAGTTTGTCACCTCTGACTTGAGTAGCATGAAGTTAGCTTTGGAGAATAAATATCAGACACCAAAGAATCTGGACTAAACATGAAAGGCACCACACCGGAAACTCCTAGTTAATGTAGAAACACAAAGCAGACTCCTTTATTGAATAAATGCCACAACAGAAACAAACAAGTGTTTTCATTCAAGCTTCCGTCAGACTTCCTTAGATGTAGCAAATAATTCAGTACTGTTGCATAACTATATATACTCTCATTAAATAATTAATCAATTAAAACAATCATTGATATTTAAAGATAGTATAACTAACATAGTGAATACATCACAGAAACACTTGAAAATTAGAATTTAAAATATGTGGAACAGATAAAATTGATACAACTACAGTTAAAAATTAATTCATATTACTTAAAAATTTAGAAAGCGTGCAAATATAAATATTTTATAAAATACATATTAAATATAATAAAAAACTGTGTAAATAGCCATGTATAAAAAGACTTTTAACATAACACAAAGTTATTTGATCAATGACAGTATTTACTTGGTTCCCCTGTCAAAACGCAGGTTTGCCAAACTTTGATCAAATAACTTTGTTCACCAAATGGTGTCAATCAAACAGATGGTGACATAGTTGCACGTTCAATCTAGTGATCTACACCTCTCTCTCTCTCTCTTTATCTTTATCTATCTATCTATATATATATATATATATATATATATATATATATATATTTGTTTGTGTGTGTGTGTGTGTGTGTGTACACACACACACACACACACACACACACACACACACACATGCGCACAAACACACACACATGCACACAACAAATATGAGATCACCATAACTTGGAGGAAAGATAGTATTTAAACAAATGACAATCTCGGATTTACTATATGTAAGTCTGGATTTTTAGTCATTCAGTCTCCACATTAGGGGACCCACCATTCAATGTCCCAAACTTTTGTCAGTTTACAGGCCTTGAACACTGGTTGTCTTTGTTCTAGCTTCTTTGCATTGCTGCATTTGGTTTTAAAGCCCTTTATTTTACTCTGATTGATTTTGTGATGTCTCCGTCATGATTTTACCCATTATATTTCCACTCCTCGTGTATACTTCTTTTAACAGCACTCCCATTTTAGCATCCTGGCTTGTCCCTCTTTTAAAGATACTGAACCCCACCAGAACACCATCATCACACTGTTCATCATCATCATTGTTGCACCCTTTACATGTGTATTTCATCTTACTGCACAATAATATGATTCATGCTCAGGATCTACCAGCGTTTTTACATGAGTAGTGCGAATCGATTTGGTCTTATAATTTTATCCACTTCATTCTCCTTTCCTCCCATTACAGTTTGAATACCACAGGCCATCCAAGAACACTGGGTTCCCATTAACTTTACCTTTCCTTATCCCTATATTCTCACTGCATCAGTACTTTACCTTTCCTTACCCCTATATTCTCACTGCATCAGTCATCATTTCTTCAGCTTTCATTGAATCATTAATTATTCAACATACATCCTTGGATTCCAACTATGTATTATTGCAAGCTGAATTGCATTGCTTGCAAGTGGATGAAGTCTACTAAGTGCAGTAAGAAAATGTTTAGCAGACTTGTTGCCATGACCATAAATGTTGTACCTTTAGGAAAAGGAAATATTTAAAGGTGATGCCTTGTTGGTTAGCATTTGTTCTAGTCCTCTGGTTTTAACAAAGACAATTTAAAATGTTTTCAAATACCATGGCTGTATCTGCATAGATGCATAAACATAGATAGATAGATAGATAGATAGATAGATAGATAGATAGATAGATAGATAGATAGATAGATGGATGGATGGATAGATAGATAGATAGATAGATAGATAGATAGATAGATAGATAGATAGATAGATAGATAGATAGATGAATAGATGAATAGATAGACTGACAGAAATTGGAATAAATAAGTACATATATTTTATTGCTAACATGTTTTCTAATTTGTCAACTAAGCTAGCAGTATGTACATACAAACCTTTGCATTCACATGTTCTGCCTTGTAGCATGATCTACATATCTATATCTATATCTCTATCTACTATATCTATATCTGTATCTATAGCTATCTATCTCTATATACATATTTATATTTTCTGATTTCCTTGAAAACTTTACATGGTTTCCATGAACCAAATATTAAACAATAACAAAGGTTTTGTTTAATAGAAATTACAGTCTTAAAACTTCAATAATTATTTTAAAAGTAATATTATTAAAAAAGGGACTGACACTCAAGCACAGTTGAAAACAAGAGTCATAAAATAGGGGCAGGAAAGTACCTATGAACATAAATTGGGAATTCCGTTGGCATTGCAAGGTTACATAACAGTGATAAAAAATATGTCTGTGAAATGTAAAAATAATATGGGCATTTTTACTTCATGCTCCACCAAATTGTAGGAAGAAAATAACCACATCTTCAGTTTTCCATACTTCCTTCTGTGCATTTTACTCACAGAAATATGTTAACATGCATCTCCTCAAACAGCCATAAAGAAAGAATAAGCCGTGCATATAGTTTTAATCTTACCAGTTTTAATTACTGCCTGCTGGTCTCCATTATTTATTCTGTACATCTAATTATGCATTGATTGCAAACTTAAATAATTACCTTCAAGTGTTAAAGACAGCTTTTTTCATTTCAGTAGGTTTGTAATGAAAACTTGAATTAAATGCGTGCCACAGATGGTTGTCTTAGAAGCAGCAGGTGTAAACTAAATGGGCATATTCATTTATTATTTACAAGAATGAAATGTTGTTATCGCATAGTCCATAAAACTACAATGCAGGCAAAAAGCTGAATGTACAAAGATGACACACTGCATAGCAATTCGATTATAGTACAAGACGCCACAGAAACACTATGCTTGCTTTGATGCAGTTCAAATACTGTGTACAGACACTGATGCACCTTATAGCAAAATAATAGTAATAATAATAATAATAATAATAATAATAATAATAATAATACAAATGCAGAGAACTCAAGTATTGTGCAGGTTCATATAATGCAAGAAACTATTCGTAGGCATGTCGAAAGTGTAATTTCAAGACACATATTGCACAACTGCAAAATATGTTCCAGTGCTGATAAAGATTATACTATAAAAAAATAAACATGAGTTGAATCATTAAGTTGCCTAGAACAAGAACAGGGGAAGACAGACACAGTAGCTCAAAGATGTAAAGTGGAACCAAGTATGTTATATACATAGACTATGGAATGTTTTATTTTAAAACAATTAATTTCCACTTTTATTTAAATAGACTGCAAACATACCTGGTCTCCTTGTGCTATGTAAGATTCACTATCAGCTTTAAAATGCCCAGCACTACAGAGTTGCTTTTGCTCTGCCCCACCAGTTCTGAAACGGTTAATGCTTAAAATATATTATCTGATGAGACTAGCCCTCTTTCTTTATATACAGACTCCTAATTCAAGGGCTCGGTGCATGAAAAGGGCAGGATTTGCAGCACGGACCTTTTAGCAAAGTCCCCCTTTGCTTGGGTCTGCTTTAAATTTCTGATTCTTTATTGGAGCAAATGTGCTACTGAACTTTTGCTCAGCAGGATTTGGAGTGAAGTAAGAATGTGGGCTGTGATGGTGATGCATGGAGATTTCTGCAACTGAAATGGTATTTGGTTTGGATATAACTGTTCCTGATAAAGGAAGAAGCTTACTGGGGTTCCTAAAGATGCCAAGAATTGTACTGCATGTTGTGGATGAATTCTGCTTTCTTCTCTGGAAATGAAGTTCAGGTTTTTAAATGAGGTGTACTGTTGCAAGAGGAGATGTGAACACTAATGCAGGAACACTTTTTTAAACTTCACAAATTGTGTGTTTATAATATATGGGTGCCATGCTATGCCACATTCCAAGAAGACAAATGGCAACATTATGGAAGACCTCTCCAATCCCCAAGGCTATTTTGACCATAAATCCCAGCCCAGCTTTGCCCTTCACTATGGTACTGTACCAGTGAACAGAGTATGTGTAAAAGTTCACTCACTACATCAGACAGGCTGTAATCTTAAGTCCATGTTCTTCCAAAAAGATGCAATTATATTCCGAGGTATATCATGTTAATTACTTTCATTACCCATTCCTAGAATAAGCTGAATAAATCTGAACCTACCAAGTAGCCACTGAGCTCTTAAAAGGTCAGTCACCCCTAGTGATGTTTGTCATCCATAGTCCTGTACTCATGGCAGATAAAGGTCTGTTGTACAGGCATGCATAAGCTGACTCTAAACTGATACGATTTTGTTGCTTTTCACTTCTTACTCACAACTAAAATTTTAAAGAATAAAGTTCAGTCATCCCTTGAACCACTGGCTATGCAGCACAACAAATTTATACGTGTGCCACAGGTGTCTGCTGATGTTCATCGTGTATCACTGTTGCAGTCATTACAATTGGGTTATCCTGCTGGCAGGCTACCCGCAGTCGGCCCGGGTTGCAAAGTCTAGGTCCGGCGTCGGTTGCTGTCACCTCCTCCCTGACATCAGTGCGCCAGGGGTATAAAAGATGCAGCCAACGCCATTTTCTTTAGTCTTTCTTGCTGCGTGGTACCTGAAGCAAAAGCAGTTCGCAAGTGCAGGTCAGCCAACTCCTTAGATTTTCAAATTTGAATTTCAGATCCAAAGTCTTCATTAAAGCTAAGTACCCCGTTGGGGAAACATTTTTCTTGCTCCAAATTGATGTCAGAAAAAGTTAATAATTGTATTTCTTGTGGGAAGCAAATACCTCATAAGGATTTTCATTCTTACTGTATTCCTTGCCTAGGCCCTGACCACGACGTTGCTAGTTATCTGTTTTGTGCTAGATTTAACCAACGCACTATTAAGCGTCGGTACGCTTTTGCATTTCATTACTTTGGCCGAAGATTCAATTATATAATGCCGTCGGAACAGCTGACTACAGGAGTTTATAAAAAGTGCAAAGAAAAAGAAAAGGACAGGCATCTGAGGTCCAAAACCGATGACGAGGCTTCCGCTAGGCCTGTCGCCAGTTCTCAGTGAGGCGCTTTCGCAGCCCCTGATGCCCGCTACCTCAGAGCCACTGGCAGCTTCTAACTCCCACATGGAGCCAACTAGGCCACTGGAAACTCCATGTATTGGACACTTGGAAACTATTCCCTCAGATGGGTCTGGAGCCGCTGAGCAGGCATCGGCTGCTGAGGGTGTTTTCAGGCCTACACAGTTATATGTAAAACCAACTTCAGCTTCAAAGGCAAAGACTAAAGCAGCTCTAAAGACAAAGAAACAAGTACAGCATTCTCCTGGATAGGTCTCAATGCCTAAAAAACAGATACTTAAAATGGCCGAAGACCTAATTACTTTGATCAGGGGTTCCCATCCCCCTTCTGATAAGAGGCCTAGGCAAGAGATAGAATATGAATCTTCAGATCGGGTTTCCATTTCTTCTGATTCCTCTTCTGAACATGAATATTCCCTTCCTCCCTATTAGGATTCTGATGCTGAAGAATCTATCCCTTCAGCCTCTCCTCCTGAGGATTATTCTTTTGGGGAGACCCTGCATACTATGAAGGAGCATTTCCATTGGTAGAGCCAAGATTACTCAGAATCCAATAAAAGGCTCAGAGACTTCCTTTTCTTACCCCAGCACAGGCCCCTTGCTATTCTTCCTGTTCTAGACATTGTAGATGATGTTTTTACAGAGTCCGGTCTATCTCCTGACTGTTTACCACCAGCTCCTGTTAAGCCAGACAGATACTACAGGGTTCCGGATTCACATAGATTTCTTTACAAAAACCCTGCTGCTTACCCAGAAACTATTTCTCAGGGTCCCAAGGGATCAAGGATTCCACTGCATAAAACCCTATCCCCTCTGATAGGGATTCAAGGGCCCTGGACAGATGGGGGAAAAAGATTTATACTTCTGTTACCTTGGCTGTAAGAGCTTTAAATTGTCGGTTTCATATGCTTAAATATCAGCAATATTTTATGTCACTGCTTAAACAGAAAATGTTGACAAATTCAGAATGTGCAGAAAACAAAGAAATGCAGGATTTATTGCATGCAGCTGAACAAGTGGGAAAGCATACTTTGCAATGTGGTTTTGATTCTCTAGAGGCCTCCTGCAGGGCCGCATTTACAGGTTCTGTCATTAGGAGGCATGCATGGTTAAAAGAACATAATCTGCCTGATCATGTTAAAGCAAAACTATTAGTTGCTCCATTACAACATGATACCTTGTTTGGTGTTAAAGCAGAAGAAGTGTTGAAGAAAATGGAGGACAAAGCTAAATATATGCAAACAGTGAAGGATTTCTTACAGGAACAGCCTCCCAGATTTAGCAGGAACTGGCCTAGAAAGAATTGGTCCTTTCCAGTGTCAGATAGACCACAAAGAGGCAGATACAGATGCCCCAGAGGAAGATCACAGCCCCAAGGCTCATACAGGCCTAAACAATGGGGTGCTTCTACCTCCAAAAGTGGAGAGGAAAAATCACAGCCATACAGGAAACAGTCTCAATGACTTTCCCCTGCTAACACCAAGCACTTATCTTCTGGCAGCTCCTTTGGGGGGGGGGGGGGGGGGAACTAGCACTTTTTTCACAAAATTGGCACATGATCACCCAGGACAAATGGGTCTTAAATATCGTATCTCAAGGCTACAGGTTCCACTTTCACACCCTGCCAAGGCCAAACAGTATGCCAGACCTGCCATGCAATCAATGGGCAGAGGCACAAAAACAAGTTTCATCCCTCATGGACATGAGAGCCATTCAACAAGTACCACAGCATGAGCAGGGACTAGGGTTTTACTCAAAGCTATTCTTGGTACCCAGAAAGGACAAAGCCTGGAGACCAATACTAGAACTGTCTATCCTAAACACATTTCTGGATATTCCAAAATTCAAAATGTTAACTCTGCAGCAGCTTCAGCCCATACTGGGCAAGAAGGCTTGGCTTGTGACTTTAGACCTAAAAGAGGCATACCGGCATGTCCCAATCAGACAATAATGCAGAAGATACCTCAGATTTATAGCTGGTGCAATGCACTACCAATTCTCTGCACTGGCCTTTGGCTTATCTACTGCGCCCAGGGTTTTCACAAAATGCCTGGCACAAGTGATTGCATTTTGCAGACAAAGAGGAATACAAATATATCCTTAGTTGAACGACTGCCTTATTCAAGCATTGACTAAGGACACTCTACTACAGCATCTGGCATTTGTAAAAAGGTTATTAACAGGTCTGGGGTACATAGTAAACAAAAAGAAATCAAAACTTGTACCCTCTCAAGAGATAATATTCCTGAGTGCAAGCTTAAATACAACTGCCCAGATGGCTTATCTCACACCAAACAATCACAGACAACTGACTACTTATTTCAAAATGTTGGCAACAAAGACCCAGTTATCTGCAAGAAAAATTCTGCAGGCTTTGGGCTTCATGGCATTCTGCATTCTACTAATTCCATATGCAAGACTGCATATGAGGAAACTTCAATGGTATCTAAAAAGTGTTTGGACTTAACATTGCAACAGCCTGGAAACAATAATTACCCTCATTCCCTGCCTGCAACAGGAGTTTCAATGGTGGGCAAAAGCCTGTCACCTCAACACGGGACAGTCATTCACGATACCCACAGCCAAGCAGACATTGACAACAGATGCATCAGATTATGCCTGGGGGGCCCATATGGCAGTAAGATGTATTTAGGGCACATGATCCACAAGTCAAATGCATCTACATATCAATCAAAAAGAGATGCTCGCTGTACAGAATGCCCTGACAGCCTTCAAGGATGTACTTCATCCATGACAACTACTGATAAAGATGGATAATACTACAGTCATGTGGTACATAAACAAGCAGGGGGGCACACATTCCTACCCCCTCTGCAGATTAGCCATGAACTTGTGGGACACAGCATTGACTTACCAAGTACATTCACAAGCTCAATTCCTGAAAGGAAGGATAAATACTCTGGCAGACGAACTAAGCAGAAACCTAATGGATGCCCACAAGTGGAAATTGGATCCACAAGTCTTCAGCATGATAACAAAGAACTGGGGATGCCCAGGCATAGACCTATTTGCCTCCCCTCACAACTGGCAACTACAGAGATTCTGCACAAGGATTTATCACAAGCAAGCATGGAAAGTGGAAGCTCTATCTTTCAGCTGGAAAAACCTAACAGTATATGCCTTTCCTCCTCTGCCTCTCCTCCCCAAGGTACTCCTCAAGGTCAGACAAGAGAAGCCAAAAATGATACTGATTGCCCCAGACTGGCCCCACCAGCACTGGTACCCAATCCTAAAGAGCTTGTCTCAATGCCCAGCTTGGACATTACCTCAAATTCCTCACTTATTGACCCAACAAGACAGTCAGATACTGCACAGCCAACTCAGGACCTTAAACCTGGCAGCATGGCGAATAATGTAGCCATTCAAGACACACCTCTCTCTAAAGCAGTGATGGATGTTATTTTGGAGGCCCGAAGGCCTAGAACCGAAAATCTTATGTAGAAAAATGGAAGAGATTCTGTGCTTGGAGCCAGGCATAACGTATTGACATGATTGTTACAAATATTCCTCAGATTTTGCAATACTTAACTGAGATGCTAGATAAAGGCCTTTCCTTTTCATCAATTAAAATTCATGCCTCTGCCATTTTAGCTCATTACAATACAGAACCACCTATTTTTTCACATCCATTACTAAGGCAGTACCTCAGAGGGGCCAAAAACATAAGACCTCCAAGGAGAGCCCCAATACCTGCATGGGACCTCAACTATGTTTTGGAAAAACTCACACTGCCTCTGTTTGTGCCAGCCTCTGCAGCTGATATAAAATTCTTATCCTGGAAAACAGCTCTGCTCCTAGCAATAACCTCTGCTAGATGAGTCTCAGAGTTACAGGCACTCATGGCTGTGGAACCTTTTATCATTTTCCATCATGACAGGGTTTCTTTGAGGACAAACCCTACATTTATGCCTAAGGTAGTGTCCAGTGTGGCCTTTAAACAAACAATTCATTTACCTACCTTTTACCCAAACCCACAGAATAAGGGTGAGAGACTTCTGCATTCTTTGGACATTCACAGGCAGATGCGCTTCTACTTGGACAGAACCAAAGCTTTCAGAAAGACTGAACAACTTCTAGTGGCATATGCTGCAGGATCACAAGGAAAGCTCATTTCAAAACAGACTATTTCAAAGTGGCTAGGCCACTGCATTCGTTTCTGCTATTCTCAGCATGGCAAATCAGTGCCTAAGGGTATTAGGCCACATTCAACCAGAGCAGCAGCTACTTCAGCAGCCTTCCTCAGAGGAGTACCAACCAAAGACATCTTAGAGGCTGTAACTTAGAGTTCAGTGCATACATTTACAAAGCACCATCACTTACCTCTCTACTCTAAATCCAGGGCAGGCTTTGCCACTGCAGTTCTGCAGGGCCTGATAGCCTCTCCTAATCCTATTAAGCACCAGCCTCCCAACCTTAGCTTTGGGATTCAACCCAATTGTAATGACTGCAACGGTGAAACACGATGAACATAGTACAGTTGTGTACCTACCGTAAATGTACATGTTCGAGTGTATTCACTGTTGCAGTCCAGGTTACCCTCCCACCATCCCCCTTTTCCTTGCTGGGACTTATCTGTACTTCTCTATTCTATACAACCTATGTGGTGTATTTGCTTGTAGATGAAGGAAAAGTTGTTTTTTCTGTATGCATGCTTATTGGCATAATTTAGCCTACCATTTTAGGGGGCACCTGACATCTGGGGCAAGAAAAACTGAAGAAAACGGCATCGGCTGCATCTTTTATACCCCTGGCGCACTGACGTCAGGGAGGAGGTGACAGCAACCAATGCCGGACCTAGACTTTGGAACTCGGGCCGACTGCGGGTAGCCTGCCATCAGGATAACCCAATTGTAATGACTGCAACAGTGAATACACTCGAGCATCTACATTTATGGTGGGTACACAACTGTACTTTGCCTGTGGCACCCTGATGATTGCCACCTGCAAAACAACTCTAACTGTATACTGCTAGTGTTACATTACACACATCAGGTTTCTTCTCATGCCATACTTGAAGTACCCCTGCCAGCATATAAGTGGACACTAGTCTGCCACAAAGCCCCTTTCAATGGGATCGGCAGTGCCATTACTTTGAGATTTTACATTAGCTTAAATTCCCATGCAAAATCTAAAAGTACTGCAATGTGCTGTGGTAAACAATGATTTTTGCAGTCATGTATATGAATCTGCTTTTCTCATTAATGTACACAGCTTAAGGAATGCTGGAGCCCTGTTACAGAATCAGAGGTCCTCTAAAACCTTACAATAGCATGTTAACCTGGGTACAGAATGTTTTGGAATCACATTCCCTGGCTGCTGTTCTGCTGTGTTTTCTTTTTATTTTTCTTAAACCATGCAAAGTGTCTACTTCTGCAGATGTTGTATTCCAGAGCGGTTCTCCTAAGCACATTGTTGTGTCTTTTGGCTTTTCCCGGTTAGGGGTCACCACAGTGTAACTCCGGTCCTCTAATGATTGGCAGTAGATTTTTACGTGCTGAGTTGCCAGCCCTGATGCACAACCTTCAATGAAGGTACGCCCATTCACGCATGTCTCCACACAGAAGACGCTCTAGCTGAGAATCAAACAGGACAACGTCTTACTGTGAGGCGACAACGCTATCGCAGTACCACCACCACACATAATGTATATAAACCAGTAATGGTTTCACCTGCAAAAAGAGGTTTTATTGTATTCATTACAAAATAGTATTTTCCTTTTATAGTATGTATTCTTTTACAATTCTTTTACCTTAAACTGTTTGCAACAGATTTAACTGCACATACTGTCTTCCCTTGTTGTTTCTTTTTATATGTTACCTAGTAATCGATTCTCGCCTGTTAGCTTAGGTTGGTTAAACTGCATAAAAGAACAGTGATTGAAAACACCCAATACTAGGTGATTTGTATTCTTATTTTTCTCTTTTTACTGCATAAAATTATGACTGTTGACATCCTATGCCGATCTCTTCCTTGTTTCATCTTTCATGGTTATTTATTTACCAATGTATCTTAACCAGAATATTTAAGAGCATTACACATCTATAATTGTAGACAGTGTATTGCTGACTTATAGCCATTTATGTATAAGTGGTTTTAGTTTAAGTTGGATACTGGTAATACTATATGATGGGCTGTTTTTTTTTGTGGTCATTTATTTACTTTTTTTTTTTCAAAGCACTTTTTATTAATAATTGCAAAGTAAATCCTTGGCATGGTTAACACTCAAGCTAGGATTCATAGGAAAGCCCTTTACAGCTGTGCTGCATTAAATTTTAAGCACCCTTTAGTGTGATATGGCCTGCGGTTTCACAGATATGAATCAAGGCTCATATAGCTCTCATATTTAGAAAGACTGAGTGCATAGGAAATTAATACAATTATGCTATAGGGGTAAGTGGCGTTAAGCAGGCTCAGTGGAGGAGTCATGTGAACAGAGTCCATGTTACTGGAATACTCAACATCACAGCAGGTGTGCCTGAGCAGCCAAAAGAAGTACGTGTGACCACATGCACGATAAAATGGCTTATCATTGCCAGATGTGCAACATGAGCAGTCTTGTAAAGGAGGACCAGCACAGCAAAGTGTCAAACGAGTCCAACATATAAATGGGGAGGATAATGGGAGATTAGAAAGTAAGTGCATGCAAAATAAAGCATAGGAAAAAACTTAAGGGTAGCCATGATGAATAACTAAAGGAGAGATGGGGTATTTTTTGTGGAAAAGGCTTCAATTTTAAAATCAGAAAGTGCCAAACTGGATATGATAGTGAGAAATTGTTGTGGGAAGCATACAGGGAGCAAAAAAGTTTGCAGAGACATGCAAATAATCATAAAATGCAGGCACAGTCACACAGACAGGGGTAGCACTGACACAAAAGGTGGATAAAACAGTGTTTAGACACAAACTGACAGATGATGGACATTTGGTGGTGGTAAGGACTGGATGACAAACAGGTTATAAGGAGTAATACTAATGATAGTTTAACAGACATATAATGGCTAAGACAGAGTATATGGCAGATGTCACATTAGCCTAATGGGAAACCCATCCAACAGTCTTATTTGTGGCTGATATGTGGAGGCCATCCTTCTTGTAACCCAGTGGTCATGTCCTTTTCATCTCATAACTGAACCGGCCATGGCAGGAGGTTCCACATACCATCTACTGCAGTACACAAGTCACATACAAGTTGGTCTGCTCATAGGGGTGTGCTATCTATATTAGAATTAGAATGTGTATTTGCTTTTATAATGAAACTAATCCTCCCATGATTTTTGTTCATCTTCTGTGTCTCCATGGCTGTGGCAGCTATCCATTGTGTGTCTTGGATTCAATGATTGTCCACAATCTCCAGTCCTCCACAAAGCTGGTTGGACTAAGGATGTGTAGGTCTTGATGTCTGAGACTTAAATAATCAACAGGAAAAGGCTTAGCACAGAGCCCCGAGGTATGGACCTGATCACCAGACTCTAGATATAGGTCACTTCACACATTTTAATATATTTATCTGCTACACATGTGATACAGGGGTGTTCCCACTTGGTGTTGTAGGCGTTTATGTCCACTTTTGACAGTTTCCAATAATACCTCAGTGTAGACTTGTGTCAAGTGGCTTGGCCAGGTCAAGAAATGCAGGATGATAGTCTTGTCATCAAGCATGCCCTTGTTGGCCTTCTTGATGATACCAAAAAGATGTAGCAGACATTGTGTAGCCTGAGCAAATCACATGTGTTTTTTACACAGTCAGGATATTATCTGTGTCCTTTTAAGGAAGGTCTATAATGACTTATTGGTCTACCTCACAGATGAAGAGAGTCAGGATGGGTCTATAGATGCATGCATCAGGTGATGTTCCTCCCAGTCAGAAGGATGCATGTTGATGTACACCCTTCTTCAGAAGAAGCTGGTTTGCACGATCAATTGCAAAGTGCTTGCACCTGTGAGATACATATTTAAGGACTCCTACATGAACTTGAGAAGTACTTATCCATACTGGCTATGGTAGATACAGCTAAGAGATACTATGGTGATCACATATTATTCATATCCAAAATATTGTCTCATAAATTGTCTAACCTTCAAAAATATTTTTTTTTGCTTTCCCCATTTATGCACAATTAAGTAATGACCAAATGTGGGCCTTCTTCATTGATAGAATTATGAGATTTCAACTGGTTAGATTTCCTCCTCACAAACATGCCAAGAAGAGAGGCATGGCAGTCAGCACTTTGGATATTACTGAGTGTAAGAAACACACCTCCTGACTCTGTGGCAGTAGGTATAAGAACCTTGAGCTCTTATTTTGAGCCCAGATGATGCAGGGTTCAGATCCAGCTCCATGTGGTATTTTTAAATATTTATTAATGATTTAATTAAATAATTACATGTTATAATTATTTGAAATGTGAGATGGAATGAGTATAGTGATATACTGTATAAAAAAACAGTAGTTAAGTGATTTATGTCAGCAATACACATATAGAGTTACAGATTGATACAGTCATCAGACTAAAAATATAGTTTTTTTTTAAATGAGGTAACCACACCATGCCATTGGACGTGAAGAACCATTCACTGGCACGCGGCATTGGTGTGCAATGCAAAACACTGTGGAAACACACAGGGCAAAAAGTGAAGGGCTACATTGGGGATTTATTATTTAAGTGTGTAGTGACTGATTCTATTTTTGAACCAGATTAAAGGTAGATAGAAAAGTGGTGAAATGAGGGGCAAGCAGAGGGAAGAAGAAAGGGTAAAGCAATATAGGAATATGCAGGAGGGGAGTAGGAATGAACCACAGCTATCCCCTTCTTCAACAGTGTAAAATAAATTATATAGAATATTGACTGAATTTGGACTATCACCCCAACAAAGATTAGTGACAACAATGCAATCATTTTGTATAGCCAACTGGATCGAATCAAGGGTGTCAAGAAGATACATTTGCAATGTGGAGAGCTATATATGAGGCACTATTTTTGGGGGGAACAGGTGTTCTTTTATGAGTTTTTATTTCAGTGAGAGAAATGTTAGGTAAGAGACATAGGTATTTGTGGGTCAGGTAAATAGGGTAGGTGAGAAATCAGATGCAGACAAATAGGACAAACAAGACAAGACACAGGGATGGTGAAGTACACAACAGGCTGAGGGACACCATGATTGGGGACAGGGAGTGGATATCAGATGCCCATGCCCATCAAACACTGAGGACTGTGAGAAACTAGTCCTCACCTGCAGAACTGTCACTACCATCCTCTTACTACATTGACTATTGAAGTGCTTGATGTCTTTGTTTTTGCACCACTGCAGAGAGCATCCTCTCCATCAGAGGTATGCACTAGTGCTGCTGGTCTCCAAGACGTCATGCACTATGCCTGCCATCTCTTGATAGGTGACAAAATCCCCACCTCCACCAGTACTCCTGGAGGATAACACTGTACCAGCTGTCAGGGTTCTGCTACATGATGTGGAGGCCCCAGGTAGTACAGTGCCAGCAGAGGCAGTACTGGCAGGTTGGGTTCAAGATGTGCTGGGCATTGGTGCTGGAGGAGTGGAGTGAGGACAGGCTGGTTGGCCTACCTGCCTGTGCTGTAAAGCATGTTGCGACTTGTCAGAAAACGATGACATCAAAATGGTGTGACCACACATATAAAAATAAAAAAGAGAGATAAGCATTGGGTAAGAAAAGAAAAAAGAGATGATTAGTAGCATATGTGACATACAATAAATTAATGCAATATAAATAATTTATTTCTACTTTTACATTTAAGTATAATTATTAACAAATACAAACTATAACTAATGACTGCTGCAATTAATCCTTACAATATGCATATATTGCACATATGCTTGATCATATAATACAGATTAAGTTAACAGCATGGCATGTATGCCAATTTTGTTGAAATTATTGCACAATATTTTAAATGATTTGACTACATATTTGTTACTTTGTGGGATTTGAACCCAAAGCATCTGAATACAGTATTATAATTGACTCCTAGATTTGGTTTCTGCTACAGGCCAAAGCAGGCATGCATGATTTTACAGTTAATATATGCATGTTTAATTTGCTACTACTGTATAGAAGAGCAATACTTTAGATAAAATAATAGCTATGCTGTGCTATATACATGACACTTGCTTCCATAAGTCTTTCCAAATGCTCAGCATGGGCTTCCCTGTTCACTAATATCTCCTGGTTAGCTGTATAATGAAAAGGAGAAAAAAGAGCATTATGCATACCAGTCATGCCTATATGCAGATTTCTATCTAATTTAAATTATCTTTATCTGTATAATTACACAACTATGGGATGTCAGCAGTCTTTAACTCATCCAGCCACTGGTTGAGTTTATCCTGCTTGCGCCTTTTGAGGTCATTAGCATGCATTGCTATTCAGTGTGGGGAATGTCAGTCGCACTAGAAACAGCTTTGGGCACACTATTCCAAGCCTCAGATTTGTACTGAGAGCTGGTATAATCCCCATGCAGCTGCCTTCAGTTGTGCTTTACAAGGAGTCCATCCAGATACTTACTGTGTTTTGTAGGTTCATTGCTTTGACAGTTCAAATCCAAACTTATGTAAAAATTTGAAATGTGTGCTAAAATATATTTTGTAATGTTGTTTATACTTTTTTTTAAATAGCAACATTTGGCCAGTGTGCTCCTTAGTGGAAACACAGAAAAGTTGATAAATCTAATACATATCAAGTAAGGTAGTTCTATGATAAAGACTGCATAAATTACACTTGCGACCAAAGTGTGTGTGTGTGTGTGTGTGTGTGTGTGTGTGTGTGTGTGTGTGTGTGTGTGTGTGTGTGTGTGTGTGTGTGTGTGTGTGCGTGTGTGTGTGTGTGTGTGTATCACACATGGTAAACATGATGAATCACATAATATATGCTCACCAGATAGTGAATAACATCAAAGCTGGGGGGGACCTATGATCAGATGCATCATAGGTCCACTGATATGATTTTATCAGCCCGGGGAAAACCAGCTGCAGTGGCTGGCTACTGAGGGGAGGATGCTACAGACCCACCATTGACACCAAATGAAGAGTTCCTGTCCACTGCCAGGGATCTAGAGAGCTCAGTGGAAAGTGCACAAAAGCAAGTGATTGGTATTGGTGCTACTGTTTCAGGGAGAAGTATGTCAGGATGAGCTTCCAGGTTAGCTTACATATGCAAATTTTAACATTTTCTTGTGTAGTAAAATATTGCAAGTAATAGATCAGTTCTTTTAATTATTTTTTGGTGTGGGGAACCTATAGATAAATTGAGAAATAACAACATATTCTGGTTCATTACACATGGGTTTTGGGTGGACCTGTCATTCAAGATTCAGTTAAAAGTATTGTTAACAGACATATAAAAGCAAAAAATTGGCCCCCCTGTATTGTTTCTTATTATTACAGATGATCCTGACAGAGGAAGTGTAGAATTCCTACCACCTGATGTCAGAGTATAAGCAGACTCTGATGATGATGGTGGCCAAACAGAGGCACAGTTGGGGGTGCAGAGGTTGAAATTGACACTGAGGTTGACATTCAGCCAGCCCCTCTATTTCTGTCAGGCACACCTAGTAGGCCTACATGTGCCTATTCCAGTGAGTCCTCAGATTTTGGACAGGTGGAGGGTAAGACACTTGATCAGGGTAGTGTGGTTACTCTGTCATCAGAGGCTATTGACTCTAGCCATAGCCAAAGTGCTGGAGAGGTGCCACACAGGACGGTTGTTAGGGGTGCTTGGAGGAGGCCTGCTATCTTCCCTCCAGCTGATCATGGTGTGACTTTCCGTGTCAAGCGACACATATTTAGGGCCATCATGGAGGCACAGGCACATTCCAATAGAGCCTCAGAGGAAATGCTTAGGGTTGTAGATGTGGCACTAGCTGACATGTGTAACTGCCTCCACTGTGTCAGCGATTCACTGGATTTGATGAGTGATATGTTGGAGTAGGCAGTGTCTGTGATGGAATGTCTGCTTGGAGAAGAATGGCATCCATGTGGATGTAGGTCAGACATATCATCTGATGTTAGCCGATGTGGCTATGCTTGATCACACTCCCCTAGTGACACTACTTCCACTGATCTGTCAGTGGTTGAGGTCTCCACACCCAGATATGTTAGGCCATGGGGGCATAGTCCTTGGAGTACTTGTAAGAAGAGCTCATCCATCAGATATCAGTCACATTCAGGTAGCAGCACTACATTTGACTGTAGGCATGGATGTTCCAGTGCAACTCCTGGCAGAGCCAGTTCTCGTGGTCAGGGATGACAACAATGAATTGTCACCTCGACCATGCATGTCTCACACCTGTCAAACATACCAGGATGCAGAGCGAGCACAGAACTTGGCTGTGTTCTTGCAGACACTCACACACCAGTTTCACCTTGAGTGCCCATGCAGACACACAGACACATAACAGTTACATGGGTTAGTCATGTAGCATACAGCTAATTTTGTCTTACTGGCCATTTGCTACTTTATCCAAATTTCTGTCTGCCTATTTTTCTTACTCATACACGCTCACTACCTTTTGTGTCAGCCTAGCCTCCCCCCCCACACACACACACACACATACAAACACATGCACACGCACACACACACACACACACACACACACACACACACACACACACACACACACACACACACACAACATCCTATGCAAATGATGATAACAGTGCCATATCCTTGTTTTCTATCTTTTGGATTTAAGGGTACATAAGTCTATTGTCTGATGCCCAGGGTGCATGGTTGACTGAGTGCTTAGTATATCAGTGCTTGTGATTCACTTTTGCAAATTGTACCACTTTCCTATAGGTTTTTGTAATGTGTACATCCCTCTCAACCTCTTGGACATCAAAGCAGGACCAAGTCATGAATAAAGGTGGCATAAAGGCCCAAAAATAAGGACATTTTTGAAATATTTTGGTCTTCCAAAAGTTGATAGAATAATGGGCTTTGCAGTACCATAAGATTTTTTTCTGAGGAATATGAGGTCTGAAACTGAAATGTGTGTCATTATTTTCTAACTTCTATATTTAATGATTTGCCAGAACAAAACTATGAGGCCAATTTGTGGACATTCTATGAAAATCTGTACATTTGGGAGGTATGGGTGAAAACATCTTTGATGCATGAGGCCTATTAGTTGATATAGAACACATGAACATAAATCAGTGCTGTCACATATTGATGTCATTGCTGTAAAAATCACCAACCTTATAATTACTTACATTAGCAAGTAACAATATGCAAGGATATGCCATTCATTTGTGTTCTTAGACATTTATTTTTCTATGCCAGGATCATGTCTTACCTTGGAAGTCTGGCAGTTGCAAGAGTTTTAATTTGGGGCTGACTCCATCTGATGCTAGCAGTATACTGTCATTACATGGGCAGGTAAAGGTTGTGAGTGTTGCCTTGCATCAATGTTACTGTTTGTGCAGTATGAAGGTTTTAGCCCATTAGGTGATGAGTGTGTGTGCTGTCTGTTGCCTCTTGGGCAGTACGAAGGCTTATTGTGCATGCCTACACCTGCCTATACTCATGGCAGCTGGTGGTTTCCCTTCTGAATTCTCACTTGTGTGTGGCTGTGGTGACCTTGCCAGTGATGGTGGTATGTGTGGCCCTTTTCCATGGTGTTCCTGCTGAAGCTGTTTTCTCAGAATAATATTGTGAAGCATGACACAGATGGTTAAAATTTCGGCACATGCGCAGGAATTGTAATACAGGGCTCCCCCAGGTGTATCTAAGCACACGAACTGTGACTCCAGCAACAAAACGCATGCTCTATGATATTTCTTGTTTGAGTGTCTGCCTCATTATGGTGTTCTTCATTTGGTGTGTGTACATTTCTGATGGGTATCAGGCAGGGTTCAACTACATAAACTGCATCAACCAGTAAATGACCCTGTAGGATACTACCCTTAGTGAACTGCTAATACAGCTGAGAGTGTGCCAGATATGTGAGACATGGTAACTGCCTGGTTTGTGAGCACACACATTCAGGATGATGCTGTTAGCATTACACATGTTCTGACAGTTAACGGAGTGAAAACCCTTTCTATTTATATACATCCTTCGCTATTCTGCGGGTGGTGCTTTAATTTCAATGTGTGTACAGTTTATGACACCCAGCTCTTCAGGGCAGTGTGCTACAGGGTAGAATTCCTGCACAGTTGTGGCTCTGTCCTCAGGTATCCTGGGAAAATATATGTAGTCACTGGCATGTTGTATCATAGCATCTGGAATTGATGTAGGATTCTGGATGCTAATGCCTGTGACACCCCCAGCATGTCCCTTATTGATCTCTGAAAGATTCCTGTAGCTAATATTCTAAGCGCTACACATAAATTAGACTCCACAAGTATTGGTTCCCTCAGTTTACCCTTGCTCAGTTGAGGATAGCAGAGGTTGCAGAGTTCCTATAGTGTGTTTCTATCCACCCTGTAGTGCTCTACAGTTTCCACCTCATGCAGATTGTGAAAAGTTAAATAGGGGCTAAAATCCCTTTTCCTTTCCCTTCTTGGCAATGGTCTATTAGCAGCAGCATAGACTTTGGCCTGCTGCACAGATACATGAAGAACGGCAGCAGCAGCCCCTAACATTCTTTCTGTGTAGACTAATTTCTGGTGCTGTATTCCAATAAATTTTAGAATTTAATATAAGGCTGCAAAATTGCTTTATAGCTTGTTAAATAGCTCTTTCATCTTGGATTGGTTGATTAGCATACAGTTCAGCTGCTTCTGCTGTAATTAGCATGCCACAATGTTTACCATGTTTGCATGGCTCTACAGCCACTTACTGAATACAAAATGGTGCACTGGCATGTGCAAGTTGCACCACAATGCACACACGTCTTAGTGTACTTTAGTGAATCTGCACCATTATTTTATTCTCAGAAAAGCAAATACAGACTGGGAATGGTCAGAAAAAAAAAGATAATTTCAGGCTAGTATGCATTTATCATTCTGAAAGCACATATGTATGGTGTAGCAGAAATTAAGAAATGACAATCAAGTTAATTCACAGAGTAAAGGGTTTACAGTTATAGATCTGGCAAATATTTTTTTTTGTGTTGAAGTTTTGCTTAGCAGACATTAAGACCTTTGAATTATGGTAGTAAAGTGTTGCAAATACATTAGACCAAAAGTTTAAAAAAACTGCTAAGGTATTTGAAGGTATTAATCTAAAAACAGAAAGCATAGGTTTTAGTAAAAGTACTTCTACTCATAAATATTTAAAGAATATTTAAGGCACAAATTTAAAATGCAAACATCTATTATTTACAGCACATAAAAACTAAAAAGGTAAATTATTAGTAACAAATCCAAGTAAAATTTTACAGAAACAAGTTAATACAGTATATGGTAATTATCTTTTAACATACATATATATATTAAAGATGTAAAAAAAAAGTTTGCCAGTTATAACACGTTAAACAATTTCCCAGTTATAATTAAATCATAAAGTTAAAAGACTTAAATCAAAACAGGCCATAAACCTAGTGGGCAAAATTAAAATTGCAAGTTTATTTACCAAAATATTAAAAAAAAAAAAATAAACATTTTATATTAGTTCTACTAATCAGCATAGCATCTTTAACAAATCATATTAATAAGTTATAACGTAATTAAAAAAACTAAGTCTCATTTTAGTAATTTTAAAAACAACTATTTCAAAATAAATCATACACAAATACAGTTAGTAAAATAGACCTTCCATAAGCCTAAAATGTAAAGTTAGGCCTGTGTTTTCATTTTATATTTCATATTTTAAGTAACTAGCGAAATAGATACCGGTGTGTGTTCAGGTATATTTAGGAGGAGTTGTGAGATCAGGTTTTATTTAAATGTATTTTGTTAGCCAATGTACAGTATTCTCTTTGCATATTAAAGTAGGCCTTAACATTTTGCAAACAGTTTCAGTGGATGCACTTTCAATCAGTTAAAATAACCTTCAGTCAAGAATACTGATAAGACAGAATGTACAAATGCATTTTGTTAGTATGATACAAGGCTTAAAAAAAATACAAGGTTAAAACAGGCATGTAGACATCACAAAGTTTTGGTTTTATTAGAATATACTTCAAACACAGTTAGTTATTGCAATGCAGTCCTCAGATGTTTTATACAGATAGTCAAGACAGTGGGTGCAGAATCAAATATCTAGCATTCCAGAATATTAATAATATTATTCAGGAGGATTAGAATAAGAGTGCAGAAACTACGAACATAATTATCAGCACTGTTATTGAAAATAGTACATTTCTGAGTACAGAATTTAGTGACAGTATAATGCAGTGCATAAACTATACACAAAATATTGTTGATATCTACCTCCACTGTAGATAACAAGGCATTATTAACCGAACTACAGTGTGCACATACTTTATTCTAAAAGGTAGAAAAATATTTGGTCCATAAAGGAGATATTAACACCTGTTCAGCACACATTCAGGTGATTAACAGATAAAGGCATTCATTTCACTTTCTTCCAGTTATTTCCAGTTCATACCAATATTCTACAGTTCTATCAGTTCTCAGAGTTAAAATGATAAAATATGCTAATGCGAGAAAAAGTGTCACAATAACAAATCTAATGCTGCATTATATTTAGGAATGAGGTAAAATCATCACACCACAAGATATCACAGGAAAATGGGTAACTTATGGAGATGAGGGGGGAAGCATGAACTTATATGGGACATCTACAGTCAGCTGTGCACTTCTACAGACTAACATGTAATTCAATGACTAGAACCTTTCACCACCGAGGAAAACAAGGTGCCAGTGTAGGCCTCATGACAGTTGAAGGACTGGAAGTCCTTCCTTCTTATGTACCCAACATAGATTGGACCAGGTGGGTTCTTTTTGGCAATGTGAATGTAATCAGTGAGTCTTGGGACCTCAGGGAAACAGGCAATGTTGTATAACACCCACATAGTACTAGCTGCTTCCTCTTTCATCTTAGATAGCCATATAATCTCCTCTACATGCTATATCAGAATGCCAAGAAACTGGTGTAGTATTAACCAAGCAGTCACCTGAGAAATTGTGTCCACTGTGGGTCATTGAAAGGTCTCTGTAGCTAGGAGATTTAAAAGCTACACATACTGCGTAAGTGTGCACTGGGTAGTCCATGCCCTTTTCTTGATTCGGAATATGTAACACAATTTGACAAGTAGAGGTAGTCAAACCCAAAGCACGAAACACAATCCGAAGTGGAAGCACCAGCAGTTTATTTAGTACAAAATATTTACAAGGCGTTTTCGTCCACAAGACTTTTTCAGATGTAACAAAGAAAAGAAAAAAAACTAGCTGTAGCATCCTTTATATCCCTCACAAGTCACTTTAATTGTTTAATAGTATGATACATTGACAATTGGAAACACCCAGATTTATGCAAATTTGTTCATTTGTTTATTTGCATTTCTACTGGCATGCTTGCAAAGAGACCTGTAAAAGTTACAGAAAGTAGAGTATTTGCATAAATCTGCATGAGGGACTCATATGAGGGCTCCCAGTGTAGGGTAGATACCTGCTACTCACCAAATGAAGAGATGATGACCATGCAACCTGTGTTAGTCTGTGAAGAAAGGCCTGTTCTCCACTTGAGTTTTTTGGGATAATGGAGGAGGATACCAGTGGAAATGCCCTTGTTACTACTGTGAGGGATAACCACACTGCCCAAAACTGCACATTGCCCTTGTCTGTCTGCTATTTTAAAATGCATTAATGCCCATGACACTCTCCATTACTGTGTCAGGTATAATTGGTATAACATGGGTATGACAATTACCTTGTAGCCTTGCAAAACTGAACTCACTTTTCATGTTGTCATGGTCCAATATTACCAATGAAATTAAGCAAACATGCATATTTATCTTTGTTATCTAAGACATATTAAATGTAGCATGGTGCCAGATTGTGTTACACATCCTAATATTCCCACATTGTGTAGGATGCCTGCACATGCACTGTTACTTTCGCATGGCTGCACATTTAATCTTCACATTTTATTTGCTTATAGTGTTACTTCTACATGGCTGCACATTTAATATGCAAAATGTTATTTAGTTATTTGGAAATCACTGAATATGCCATGGAAACTGAGTGTACAAGCAGCTATGGGCCCCATAGTGAAATGCATGGCTGATATCATGCTGTATTATTTTTGCAAATGATAGTGTGTGCTATAATAGTGAAAGGGGTATATCCACTCATATCCACTGTCAAAGCTGCCCTCTGGGCATTTATATCACCATTCCTCTGCTGACTGCAAATCCAGGACATTTCATATGAAAGTGTACTGCAACTAACTGATTATTGTTGTTTTTGTCTTTTTCTCTTTTTTCTTTCTCCTTGTTATTGTCTTCATTTTATTATTTTTTTAGTTGCTGTTTTCTTTCTCTCAGTGTTATTTATTCTGTAGCTTCAGCCATGGAACAGGATGTGATGCAAAAGAATCTATTATGCACCAACCTCAACACCACCTTCTGGATCTGCAATAGTCTTTCTGCAGGGTGATGATGGTCATCCTGGGGAGGGGGCTAGAAAGGTTCACTGTTAGTCTCTGGTGCAGAAAATCCTTTAGGGGTGTAGACTTCTTCTCATGGAGCAACACTGGGGGGGGGGGTGCAATTCTGATTGTGCTTGTCAGGACTGAGGCCGACAGACAACTCATCTAGCATGCTGTGGTGCATCTTCATGTGACAAGGTAGAGTCAAAAAGTTGCACAGCCCTAACCAACAGGTCAGTGGTGGCTGGGCCAGTCATGATATCAGCCACAGCAGTAACTGAATTCTGATGGGTTCATAATTTTCCTAACTTCTGTCTCACTGAACATCTTCTCTTTGTTGTTTAGTTATTCCCTTACCATTTATCTACCCTCTAACTCTCTGCAAATCATCTTTGTGGCCCTCATTTTGTATCAGCACCATTCCTGGCAGTGTTTACCGGGGTGATATGTTTGCAAATCTATCTCTGATGTCATTCCTATACCCTTCTTCCCATTCAAATCACCCCCCTGCTTCTTATCTTATCCAGCCTTCTTCACTAACTATGAAAAAGAATCAGTCTCAAAAGAATTAAAGAATCATTCTCAAATGAATTACCTTCCTTCATCCACCCATATCATATTCTCCTTCCCTTTGCCCACTTGTGAAGTCCTATGTTTGTTCCTCCCTCATTCTGACTGTCCTATAATCTCATTTCATCCCCATTTATTAAAACAAACAATAGTAGCCACTTTGCTGTGTAACCCTTGTATAGGCTGCCAATGTCACTTGTATTTCAATTAATCAGTGCTTAAATATGTATCTGAACACATTGTGGCAAGTATGCTACCTGCATGCCAGCGGATCAAAGCCATGTATGTGGCTTACTTATGCAGCTATTCCCAACATGTTCATGCTGTGTTGACACTTATGTATATGTAATATGATCTCCATCATGTGACATCACATTATTCTGACTGTTATTTCTGGAAGCATTGCCATGTTCCCCTTCTTTTTGAATTCAAGGGCTGACAGTCATGAAATACCTTAATTAAGAATTGTAGGTTGGTATGATAGCTGTTATAGGCAAAAGAAAAACATTTAATTTTAAAAAGTTCAAGACTTTTAATCACTGTGCAGGGCTTCAATATTACCAAGGCAAGAAAACCGAATGCCATGTCTTAAGACAATGGCAATGGTCTGATGTAAATGCATGTTTCCTGCCAAATAAATCAGAACATTAAGGGAACAGAGGAAGTGACAATTTCTAGAGAATATTATCTTGTCTCCAATTACAATTCACCGTTAATGTCTGAATATAATGCACATTATCTAAAATACTTACTTTCATGGTTAAAGAAATATATGTTTAATTTATGAAAGAGAAACGTGAGTTTTGAGTAAGAATATGGGGATGAAAGCAAGGAATAGTAAAAGAAACAGTTAAAAGCTTTGGTATTAAACAGATGAGCCATATGTTATGCCACAAGGGATATCAATATGATTTTGTTTTGGAGTATAAGAAAGTTTTAAGAAGCTTGGCAATTCTGGAGAAGAAAGAGTACAAATAAAAATTTGGCGACTCAACGCACCTTAGCACCGGGATTTATTAACATCCTGTACACATTGTTCTGGAACGAACACAGCTGGCCAGCTGTGTGCAAATGGCAGCATTGCTAATGAAATATGCAAGACTCCAAGCTACTCTACACATTGGGTGGCCCCTCCACCAGCTCACAACACATGCATATGGCCAAGTTGAGGTAAGGCATGCCTCATGCACATAATGTGAACAGCACTGACATTTCATTTTTCATGGTGTTGTAGTTTACATTTCTGGTGCTGACTTTTTTTGTACCAAATAAGAGCAAACCAAGTCCGCAATCTAGTACACATTGTTGTAACTGCCAATGCCACAGGAGAAATCATACTACAAGTGTGAGATAAAACACATTTAAATGAATGGCATCATTAATGTGTTGTAAATCAGATGTATAACTTAAAATTGGTGTTTGAGTTCTCTACCAGTTTAAAGTCTATGCCTAAGTGGATATGTATACACAGGTTCTATTGGATAATTCAACCCTACCTTTCACTATAGTCACACACACACTCACTACTTAGTGCTGAGTCTAAACACCTGTCTAAGTCCACAGTCTAGAGATGATTGCATCAACTGCTGACTCCACACTCTTAATGTAAGTGTGAGAATGAACACATTTGAAGGGATGACATCATCATTGCATTGTAAAGCAGATGTTTGCCCTAAAATGGAGTTAAACTGTTGGGGGAGCCATTTACCTGTATAAATGTTTCTCCTGAGTGGAAGTGTACACACCAGATCTGTTAGATAAGCCATCCATATCAATTTCTAGAGTCACACACACTCATACTGCTTAGTCATTGCTGGATTTTAACACCTCTCTGTCTAAGTCCACAATCTAGAGAACATTATTGTAGCTGCCAATACCACAGGAGGACTTATTACAAGTGTCAGACAGCACATAATTGTATTTTACATGACATATGTTTTGTAGAATGGTCAATGTGCTGTGACAAGCAGACAAAAAGCAATGTGTTGATCACAACTCACAGCATACAATTAATCAAACATTGCACCCTTCACAAAAATTGTTGCACTGTGAATGATATATATGTGTGTTACTTTAAGGTGCACTGCGCAGTTATGCTGCGGGTGATATTCACAGATGTCACAACCTGTAAAGTGCCACCTATGCATTACTGGCTGTTTATGTCAATATTATTTCATGAAAATCTGGTTTTATTTTGTGTATCATTGACAAGTCTTAGAAATATGTATAACGGTGTGCAAGGTAACTGCATGCCATACAGGAAAAACATATACAATACACTCATTAATACTACTCTACAAGCATGTGTCCAATTGTACCACTTCATTGGAACATGCTTAGAAGGTTAATGTGGCTCATTGCAAATATCATTTACATTATGCAGTAAAAAGAAAGCATTGAACTCCTCATATCTTCACTCCAATAAGCCAATAAAATACACACAACAAATACAACAAACTCATAGTACTTTCATTCTGTCACAATTGCTTACTAAACATATTACTGGCAAGCTCATTTGTGTAACCGATGGCAATGTATTAGTGCATGCTTAACTATTTTTTGATTTTTTTTTTTTTTTTAACTCAGAATGGGAAGCAGCCATGGTCTATGGTTCTTGATGCCAAGCGTCACTCAAACAAAGGTTACAGACCTATAGACATTCCAGTTTCTGAGCCATTTCATCCCATTTGTGTGTTGGGTTAATGTTGTGTGTGTCATCGCTATAACAACTGACATTATTATTACTGTAAAGTGTTCAAAGTATGGAACAAGCAGGGGATACCCCATAATCATCCAGATTTTATCAAACCGTCCAGATTTTTTATTTATATTTTTTGCCTTTTACACATAATACGTGTAATTTTCTGGAAAATCATTAAGTGCTGGAGTAACTACATAATAACATATATTTGTGATTCAGACTTCATGTAATTCAAAAATTTTAGATGCTAATGCAAAGGCATATTATTCCAGCAACTTCCCGAGTTTATGACAGCAATATTAAAAAAAAAATTCACTCTAATTTTGCACCTTTGTCCAACAATTACTTTTAACTCTGTCCACATTTCTTGAGCTTAGAGGTTGAGAGGTATGAGCAGGGGTGGGATACTGGTAGATTAATGAAGGAAAAGGATGGATAATGGTGATGGAGTAAGTTATCTATCCTTTCTTTACAGGGGAAAATGTTGCAAGAAAAAAGAAAAAGCCAGCTACTGTTTGACATAATGCTGGATTCAAACATCTACCAGTCTTCATCAGCAGTCTTCATATACCTTGGCATTATCTGGCCACATCACAAAGGAAGTCATAGTTCAGATAATAAAAGTCACACCTGTGAAGGACTTTGAGAAAAGTATGAAGAAAGGGACTATGGGTGCATCAGACTTCATAGCTGTAATGAGAATTGAAACATTCTATATGTCGTACATTAAACCTTGGCACCTGTTTGCACATATAAGAATAGTTACCACCTCATAATGTTGTCAGTATTGCATTCTGTTGCACAGTGGGACTACGCATAAAGCAGGGAGCACTATATGAATGTGGCCAAAGGAAAATTCATCAGTTTTTGTCACAGGGATTGTAGCATGATTTACCATCAGTGATCATCATTGAGTGATACCAAGCCTCACACAGATGTTGATAGCAGAAATAGTGAGTTTGACTTATGGGCCATTTTTAGTCGTGTGTGGTGTGAGGGTCTTTTTTTCTTTTTTTGACCAGATTAAAGGTGTGAAAAGTGGTTAACAGGACAAGGGTGGAAATGGGAAGCAAGCAGAGAGTAGGACACTAGAGGAAGAATACAGGAGTATGCAGGATGATGGTGGGAGAGCACCATAGCTATCCACTTCTTCACAACCTAACAGTTTATTTGTATAAAAAATGTGAGTAATTTGGATTGTCACAACATCAAGGATATGTGACCACAACTTAATAGTGTTGTGTTGTCAGTTTGACAAAATCAGCTTTGTCAAAACAACACACACATATAAGAAGTGGAGAGTTATGTATGGGGCATATACATTTTTTATTTGGGGGGAGGACAACAGGTGCTCTTTTAATTTTTTTGAGAAATGAATGTTGGAGAATGCAGTTAGGAATAAGAGGCATAGCTATGTAGGGCAGGTTATGTAGCAGGTGCAGACATACAGGACATACAAGACAAATAAGGGTGCAGATAGACATGAAAGTTAAGGGGACACTATAACTATTGGGAATAAGTATGGGGCTTTGAAAACCCATATATATCCATCATAAGTACAGTGGGAATCTAAACCTCACCTTCTGAACTACTAGCACTGTTTCCTGTCACAGACACCTTGGGCAGTGCCAGATGGGGTACAGATTTGGCTATTCAGTTTAGGGTTTGTTACATTCTACCAGTGCAGTCACTGAGACCCCTCTCTATTAATTTATCCACCATCTTTGTCAGCTCTTAACAGCTGACATAGTCAACATCTGCACAGCAAATGCTCCCAGTAGGTACTAGTGCAAAAGTGCCAGGGGCAGAGCTACCTGGAGCAGGTAGTGCAGGAGTTGTGCCGGCGATGCTGACATGTTGTGACCCAGAAGTGTTTGGTGTCTGTGCTGTCTGTGGTGGCGCCTCCCCAGCCACCTGTGTAGTGATGGTGGTATTACCCCCCGGTGGACACTCTAGCTCCCAATTATCATAGTTTGTCACAGCAGGAACGATAGTCCAAAGGGGAAAAAATGCAATAGAGGGCGGGCAGAGACAACAGAGAAAAAAATATCATAAGTGCCATGTAATTGTAATATATTGCATTCCATGCATATACCAACATAACTATTTAGATATGTCACATCCATATATGAATTTGAAGCCAAACATATGTGTTAAAATAAACCGTGATATCATCAATATTATATGGATGATACAAACAGTGTGACTATTAGACATATACTTCATTTATTGCTTTTTATAAAATGTCTATATGAAATGATTTAAATGTTACTCTAAGTTATTGGCTGCAGAATAATAAAAGCTTAAGTAGCACAGACAAATTGTTGCTGATTGGATGTTAATTCACAAACATCGCCATTAACTGGAACATTGACTAATGCAATGTTGCAACAGCTACTACTGCAGGTATGTATGGCTTGCATATGTATGGTATGCATTCTCATGTATTACTGTGTCAAGAAATTATGGGCTGATGTTCATAGAATTGTTACAATAATTTTAAAAACACTGCTGTTATGAAATGGCTATCAGTCATACCTGAGCCATACTTACCCTGTGTCTGTCTGAGGTATTGAAGTCTCTCCTGAAGTGCCTACCTATTTCCATCAGTCTCTGCAAATGCTACACAAAGCAAAACAAGCATATAAAAAAAAAATAATGAACACCTGCTTGTGTTGGCAAGTCATAGTATTGCATTGTATTGGTTGGTAATGGGCCGCTATACTTATCCTACTAAATAGGTTGTGGATTTTATAATATTCCTCCCATCAGCAAAAGATGTCAGGCTTGTATCTTTCAAGTCACTGTAATAGTGATGTCATTGTTTACCAGTGTGTGAGATGCCAGTTGGACTGGTGGCAACCTCGGCCAGGCTATTCCAAGTTGTCACGGTATAGTTTTACTGCAACAAACATTGTCTGCAATGCTTAACAAAGAGACCAACAGAAATCTTAGCCTCCTCCTCAAACTACCTGTGAGCTCTAAACAGTGTTATCTCACCACCACCTGCCATGTTTTCTTAAAACTATAAGGTAAAATGGTAGGTAATTGGCACCCAGTTCAGATCTCATGTGTACTGACTTGTGCACAATGAAAGACAAACAAACCAACTTCATTTCCATGACAGAAAGCACAGAAATAGAATGGAATGAAATAAGGGTATGCTTTCTTCAATGGCCGCTTCAGATGAGAAATGTGGCAGTATGTCCTGTTCATGTATTCTAAGCATTGTATTTACAAATGCCCCACAGTGACTTCAGCAACTGATGGTTAATGTTGATATCTCAGCTGTATTTCAAATGACATATTGTTAACTCTGGGCATGTTCTCTGGGATGTCTGATAGCATTTATAACATCACATTGTCACAAACAAATATGATATGAAAATCTCCATGATGGTATGATCATTCACTTGTCTCCTTATGTAAATTTTGTCTAAGTACCACCCCATGCCTTGGTGTTACATAAAATGTTAAACAAATGTGAATGATATCACCTTGGAACTGAACCTATGACAAAAAAGAGGACTCATTCTTTTTATTCTGTGTATTACTTGTTGGTGCAACTACAAAACTGATATTCTCAGTGTGTAGGTTGAGGTATACAAGTTTGATATGAACTGATATAGACTTACATCTGACAACCCCATAACTGTTGCACCTTGAAGTGTTCCTTTAGTGGAAGAATATTTTGAAACAAATATATACACCTGTAAAAAAGTTTTCATTGCATTTATTTTTCTCATATCTTCAATGCTAATGTGTGCCAAACCAAGATTATCTGCGCGACTGATGGCGATGTCATAGAACGCGTATAATTTTTTTTCTGAGTTTTTTCCATAGATCGTGAAATGCCATTTATTTAGTTATTCATGCTTACTAATAGTGCTCCATGTTAACTGTCATTCAGATAGTAAAGAAAACATTTACAATTGCTGATGTTTTCATTGACATCCTGGTGCATTCATGTTATAAATCATTTTGTGGAAGGGGTCATGCAGAACTTACAACAGGTGATATTCTGTACAACATTTATCATAACACTGTGCACTTGAGTTAATGGCAACTATAGTTTACTGATGCCATGGTCATATATATATAGATGCACATCACAGTTCTCTTATTTGCCAGACATTATACACAATTGTTTTGCAACATTCACCTTATAAACTGAATGTGTATTTCTTCATAAAGTACATAAAAACAGAAATCAGACATATTCAGTACTGGAGAGGTAAAATATCCCTACTGTGCAATCCAATCCTGCACTGCTTGGGTCATAACATTCTTCACGAACATGTTGAGCTACTGAGAAATGTACATGCAGATTTATTTTATGCATTCAGTACTCGCCAAAATGCTGACTAATGTGCACCACCACCAGTGTCATGGGAAGTGAACTATCATTTACTGACGGCCATTGCTGATGGGCCCAGACTTGCAATGCTAGTCATCACGTTAAGGATGGAGTCAAAAATGATAATAATCACAAATCAGTGTGATAATCCATATAATGTTCGGCCTTAAACTAGTAAAATGTTGACAGCAATGATTCATGCTTTCACAACGCTGTCAGCTTCTCTGGATTTGAACTCTACACTTAAGGAATTAAAATGAAACATTGACATGATTAACAGTTTTTGCCACCTCATAATTTAGAAACTAATGTGCAGAAAGTCAATGATATGTTCTTAGATTTATATGTCTGACATTTACATTTAGACAGCAGTATACCTATGTTATTATACAGTTGTCATTGGTCATTTCACAGTAAATGTCTTTTTGAATGTGATCCTAGCAGATGTGATGATAGCCAGACATGGGAGGTTAAAAACAAATGACCGCTAGAGAAGAGTGCCTGATTTCTTTTTGTGTGTATTACTTTATTGTAATAGTTTTTGTACTACAAATTTATATATTGGAAACCAGTTTAAAGTTTCCATTCTGTACTTCTGCACTATCTATCTATCTATCTATCTATCTATCTATCTATCTATCTATCTATCTATCTATCTATCTATCTATCTACCTATCTATCTGTCTATCTATCTATCTGTCTATCTATCTACCTATCTATTTATCTAAAGTTAAAGACACTTTGTCATCACAGCCACATAATCTTTGTATAAAATGTTAACTAAAGTGTGCATCAAGGTTCTGTCCCAACTGAATAAATGTACATGAAACCTTATCAGTAAGACTTTTCTCTCTGACACATCCTCTGTAAGTGTCCTTCTCATTAGCAGATGTGCAAAACAAGTAACTGCACATTCATAACTGATAGTGAGTCACACTTGCATGGCATTACATAGTCAATAGCCTTTACACTCACTCTTCTACTACTTAGGCATATGCATGTGATTGTGTAGGTACTAACCTTGGGCAGATTGAGTGATTTATGAATGATAATAAGCTGAGATCTAATTAAAATTTTTAACATGCCCAGAGAGGTTAATCTACACCACATAAGAAAAACCTGGGGATACGGAATTTCACTGTGCTATGGAACACTGCTATGTTTCCTCAAGTACTGCCAAATACAAGGTCTTTGATATTTCAAGTCTGTGCAAATTCATCATTGTAACCTTGTTCTGTGGAGGTATCTGGGTTTCTCATGGGCGGCATGAGTTATGGTTCCTGTGCATCTGCCCCAACCCCCACTAGAAGACCTTATGAACAGTCAGCTCTTAAAAACCTTAGGTAAAGATCATAGGTTTGCCATATGTGAGGTTGTAGAAGGTGCCATGGAGACCTGCATACAAACACTCACACAAATCCACAATCATGCATGGGCACACACACACACGCACACACACACACACACACACACACACACACACACACACACACACACACACACACACACACACACACACACGCATGCATGCACAGATTATAGATGATACCGTGTGTATTACAAAACAATTAACAGTTGATGGATAGCCTTTTCAGTTTATGTGCCTCCTTCGCAGATCACCAGGTAGTGTTTTTATATCATTATATGTGTAGTCTAAGGCCCACAGTACTTTGAGAATATATGTCATGCTGCCCTGCGAACAACTCATTTGTACATTGTGAAGAACTGATGCAGTTTTCTATCCTTAGCCCTCCCTAGAACAGCTACTTTGTGTTAGTCTTACAGCAAAAACTGGTACATCTAGCCCACTCCCCACTATTACTACAGTATATACCTGCCATAATGGATGGAAAGCTTCTCACCATTTCTCCAACCAGCCTGATTGACATGGATACCCTGAGGCAATGTAGAAATTGCCTTATGTATACTGACAACAAATTACTCCTAAAACAAACAAATACAACATGTGAGAGCTGCATCTATGCTATGAATTTCAAATCAATTCTCTCACATAAAAACAAACCAGATATCAAATAGGTTGTCAGCACACACACTTCATTTCTTGCACATAAGAAAGCTCAAAACACATAAACCACTCTAGGACGAATGAAATGTCGATCCTGGTCTTCTCTTTTTGTCTCAGCAAATAAAGAATTGATATTGATTGAAAACCCTGGCAATGTCAGCTTGGTATCCAAAGTTAGTGACAGCAGCACTAAGAAGGCATTTATGTGGGATCAGGCATGTCAGATGCCAGGCAATGAACATCTTTTATCACCACTTGTGGTAAGGATTATGCATTAGTAAAAGTAGCTAGTTGCCTAAACGTTTCAATAAGCCTTGAGAAAGCATGAGGTGCTCATCTGCAATATTAGACATTCTTTGGGGGAACGTGACATGGCAAGTGTGCTGAAATTTAGTGTGGAACAAAAAAGCTATTCATTGTGCAATTAGATTGTAATGAAATCAGATTGCCCATGGAAAAGAAGAGTAAAGCACACATATGGTTGACTGGAAAATCTTGCCCTGGGTCAGGGTGAAATTCCTAGGGCAGGGAAAGGAATAAGCTATGATCAGATAAGAAATACATCATGGTCAGCAGGCACGGGGGCAAAAATCAGTTAAAAAGTTTACCCTAATATGACTTATGCAGGGACTGTCTATAACACCTTAGTATAAAAAACTGAAAAACTCTGTTAACTCTTGAAAATCAAGTAGGATTGTATCTGAACAATTTTTCAAACAGTATTATCAACTTCATTAAAGTCAATTATCTAGTACTTAATGCAACTCTACATGAAAGCAAGCTTTGTTAGGAGTGATAGTTAACATTATATTTCTTTTTTTATCTCAAACTGACAGAAAGGATATATTTTCTTTCTGAATAACGTATTTTTTTTTTAAATGTCTCATGGAATGCTTCACTGGAATGCCTCTCCATGAAAAGTCTGATTTTTTGGCAGATTTACATATTTTAATTACATCTTAGTAGTTTTAGGTAGACTTATCTGGGTGAATCAGAAGAGATATTACATACAGTATTATGAGCTCTCAGCCATTGGATTACATATTTATTATTATATTTTTTGTTTGCTTGCATGTTTGCTTGTTTCAACAGGACAAACAAAATGTCTGTAATACTGCCCATCTAGTTAGCTGCTTCAAAACATTAACTCTTAGATGGTGTCATTCTATCTTTGATTTGAGATTTTAATTCCAGGACTTTTTGTTTTAACAAGGTGATTGTCTGTACCTGAATTAGTGAAGATTTTAATGGTGTCTTTTATTCACAGACAGATATTCTATGTTAGATCTTTTCAACTCTTAAGTAATTATGTTATTTACTTGAGATTTTTTCCTCTGGGTGCATGAATCAAGATGGTTAAGATCTTTCCAATGAACAATAATGAGGCTTATGTTGAATTTGTTTTAGACAAAGTTCCTCTTCATTCTTTCTCATTTTTTTTCTGATGTTTTGAATAATTTTACTTTTACCTTTGAGACTGTAGAGGTTTGACTGTTAAGGCTTCCATAGCTTTTTTTTTCTTTCCTTTCTTAATGGACACACACAGTCTGACACACAGGACAGTTCAGTAGAAAAAGGAATAGTTGTAATTCAGCATAAAAGTCTACAAATAAGTCTAGAATTTGGCTTGACCAAGGGTTGTAAGTAAGATTACAAGTAAGCCCCGATACCAGATAATAAGAGGTTGTATTATTTTCAAAAATATGAGTGCATATAGACCATATCTCATATAAAAATAAGTAATGAAAGATTAAATCTGGACAAAGACATCTAAAATATAAAAAATAAAACACATTTATTCGGAGACAGTAAGCACCTTCCCGTCCATACAAAGATGCTTCGTCAGACATAAAAAGCATTAATTATTCAATCATCATTTAAATAATATTGAATCTGATGTTGTTAATCTTTGCTCATTCCTTACTGATGGGTTATTGGTTCTGTCCTCAGAACCGAGCCGGCCATATATCAAGCTTGTGTCAGCCAAAAACTCTCAAGCCAAGGTCCTACCCAGAATGCTCTGCTCCCTGTTACCTCAGATCTTGTTTGCCGTGTGGCTGTACAGCTGTGTCAAGCCACTCTCTTCAGCTAAGTGTATAATTATTTGAAAGTTTATACACCGTTTCTGCTTTTAAGTTTTTCAAACAGCTTCTTGTGTTATTCTCCTACCTTACTGTATCCTTAAGACTCTCTCCCTTTAGTCTATCTCTCTTTATTACCCATTTGCTTATCTTTGAGGTAATTTTTCATTACCATCATTGGTAATCCTTCTTACTTCTCTCTTCTTCCCCTTTTGGGTAGCCTTTCCTCTTCTACTTGATACTGTTGTTCTTCTCCACATTGTTATGTCAGATAAGAAAAGTAGTGTTGGTTTTAAACAGTGTAAAGATTGCGGCTGTAAGTTACCGCTTTCCGATGGCCATGACTTATGTGACTATTGTCTGAATGTCTCCCACCTTACTGTGGATCCCCCATCTGGGATTTGTTGAAATATTTTGACTCTTAACAAGAGAAAGAACAAGTTAATCCTGAAAGGTCCTCTCAAATCTCCGTTCTGTGAGACTATCTTTGGGTTGGAGAGCTCACCCTCTCCTGCTAAACCCCGTAAGAGGCATTCTTCTTCTTCCTCATCGAGGTCGCTCACTTCATCTCCCTCTGGAGATCGCAGAGAGTCGACTCATAAGAAGGTGAAAATGACTACTGTTTTGACGCTGCCACCTGTGACTCTTTTGACACCAGGCACAGCACCATCCCAGTTGATTCTTGCTCCAGCCATGTCCTCCTTATCGACACCAGCACCAGAGTTCCCAGTGCAAACACTTATGGCTCCAACAGTTCCATAGCAGCACTTACTGGCACCGTCCATGCAGGTAGAGTCTCCTTCAACACATTGCTATAATCCTCTTTGACCCTGAGTATGACATTACTGTCCTACACAGTGCAGATAATTTTGGCACTGACATGCTCTTCAGTGTAGTCTTTTTCAGCACTGTCATTGTTACCGGTGCAGACACCTTCCTCAATGGCATCGTACCCATCGGTGCCGACACTTGCTTTTACGGTACAGACACATTCAACTTCTATGGCGCTGATGTCATCAGCGCAGACTACTTTGATACCATTCTCTTCAGTGCAGACATCCTTGGTAATGGGCTCTGTACCTCTCGAATTAGCAAGGACCATGTACTCTCCTTCATTGGATCCATTTGTTTGTAGCCAGTATAGTCCTTTTCTAGAAAGGCCAGAATCACTCTCAGGTTTCTCTATGAGGTCGACCAGGAGCCTGTCTGAGCAAGATGTGTTGTGGCTTGTTGAAAAGTTGCTTGTGGCCAGAGGTCTCTCTCAACCATCAAAACCAATATTCCCTCCTTCAGGTGAATGTATATCTCCTCAAACTCCAACGTACTCCTCCTTCGACTTACATCCAAGTATCAAAGCCCATTACTGCGACAGTGGATCTCACTTTGGAGCTGGATTTGTCCTTGTGGCCCTCAGTGCACTGGGCAACAGGGTCTTCTCAGGCCAGTGGCTGTGCTGTGGGGGAGGGCATTCTGGGTTCCACACCAATTTTTTCTATGGCACCCTCCAAGAATCCTCCCTCTCTCATACTTCACAGTCCTTTTGAGACTCCTGGTCTGGGGGTCGGCTCATCGGGGTGGGGTGTGACCCCGGTTCAGAGGTTGTCATGCTCGGTTCTGGGCTCTCATCCCTCCTTGGGTGGGCTGGCCTTCCAGGCCATGGAGAGGTTGCTTGCCTCTACTGGCAAACCCCACATGTCGGAGTTCTCTCCCCCCTCTGTGCCACAACTCTCACAAGCCACAACCACTGGACACCAGGAACAAGGGCCTCAGATTTCTCTCCCTCAGCACACCCCCTCTTTGCAGTCTTCCCCAGAACCTCCCACTGAGGAAGTACCCCGCAAAGCTTCATGCAAGAGGAAGCACAAGGACTCCACTGAGGAGTCTCTGACTGAAGATACGGACTTTGATGATGAGGAAGTGTCCCCATTGTCTCCCTCTGATGAGGTGCCCTTTAGTGACATCCTCGAGATCCTTAGACAGAGGGGTGACTGGAAGTTCTCTAATCCTTCCTCAGAGGAATCCATATTCCTGCAGGCCTTTCATGCCTGGCCCCCTACCTCCTGGGTTACCCCGCCGGCTGATGAGCTTGTCCAGTTCATTGTCCAGTGTGCATGGAAGGCTCCTGAAACCCTGGAATCAATACCATGGAGGCCTGATAAAATCTTGTCATCCCCAGCTGATCATCCCCATTGGTCATGAGGTCTTCCAGTAGATGCCATGGTGGTTGCGGCTGGAACTAAGAAAGACTTGGCAAAAGAGAGACAAACTGTCTATCTGCCCAGCAAGGAGTCTCGGGTGATAGACAAACTAGGGAAGCATGTGTTTACTTCATTGACCTTCGCCGTAACATCTTTAATATTTGACATACTTTAGGAGGGTCCAGAGAGATCTTATCAACTAACTCTCTGAAACCTTTACAGGAGCTGTTTCTGATGAGCCACACTAGAGACCATTTCCAATTCTTCCATGCATCTTATTTCTCATGCAAAGGAAGGAGTGGCTAGAGCAGCAGGCATGGGTATAGTCACCAGACAACTTGCCTTGATGAGCATTTGTGACTTTGCAGACTCCTTTAAGGCTTCCTTCACGAATGCCCCCATTGAGGCTGCTTCTTTGTTTGACCCTAAAGTTAAAGGGGTCTATATTTGCAAGTCGAAAATACGTTAGAGCGAACACCTAATAAGCGACACGTTAGTCGAATTTCCTTAATGTTGAACTAATTAAATGTCGAAAACAATAATAATGAAATGTTTTAGTTGGCCAGCTCATGTTTATGACGTAAGTGCGTGTTTAAAATAAAAAAACATTAAAACCCAATTCTCAATTTAAAATAATTAATACGTATATATCAAGTATACTGTGTTGAATAGTAAATATCTGTGTGCATAATAAAAATAAGAAAAATATATTGAATGAAATGTTACTATAATTTAGCGCGTACTATATACGTGCATTTAGAGCGGTACCATAGCGTGCATATTGCATTTACTATATGCAACAATGGCTTACGCTCTTTCAACAGGACCTGGTGTGATAGGTAATTTGTATGGAACTGTACAGTCTCAAAAGCTAAGACAGACGCTTATCATTGACGGGTATTTGTATGTATTAGAGAAAACTATCAAAACAAAAAGGTATTGGAGTTGTCGATTGAAAAATAGCCATAAATGTAAAGGTAGGGCTATTACTACCAGTAAAGATTTGAAGGAACTGTTACTCAAATCAAGTGCACATCAGAATGCTTCAGATCCAACTGAAGTTGATAAATACATTGCTTGTAGTAAATTAAGACAAATGTCTAAAAAATGCAGACATATACCTGCCTTATTGGTAGATGACGTTTTGGCTACTACTTCATTGGAGAGTGTTGTTACATTACCTACTCGTAGGTCTTTTTTACAGCGTGTACATAGACAGAGGCGAGAAAGTTTACTTATTCATTTTAAACCCTACAGTACATTAAGTTCAGTTTCCTTAAATGATTTTAAATTGAAAGAGTCCACTTTTATTCAAGAATGTAAGGTAGATATTCATTCTAACTTACATGTTTTGGTATTCACAACTAAGGAAAATTTAGTTGATCTTTGCAAGAGTGAAATTTGGTTCATGGATGGTGTCTTTTTAACAAAAGGCAAATTTTGTAGACAGTTATACAGCATTCATGCATTAATTTCATGTAATGACAAGCAAAAATGTGTACCCTTTTTGTATTGTCTTATGACAAAAAAGTCCTTTAAATCATACAACTTCATGTGAGAATGTGTCTTCACATTGTGTATACAGTTAAATGTAAGTCCACATGTGAAGTTTATACTATGTGATTTTGAATTAGCTGCCATAAAAGTATAGCAGCTAATTTTAGTGATGTCAGCAACAAAGGATGTCTATTCCATTTCTCTCAGTGTATATGGTGCAAAGTACAACAGTTGCAACTATCAAAGTTGTATAGCAGTTGTGTTGAATTTCAGAGAGCTGTAAAGGAGCTTGTAGCCTTAAGTTTTTTACCTGAACATGAGGTCATACCAGCATTTAAACAGCTAGCTAAAGACTTTCCTGTAGAGGGTAAAGAACTAGTGTGTTACTTTTCTGATGTATTTGTTTTGGGTCGTGTAAGGAAACAGTTGACTCGCTCTATAACATTAGGTAGGTTTCCACCTATGTATCCTGTTTCTTTTTGGAATGTGTCAAATTTAAACAATAGTTCTTTGCCGCGAACACAAAACTATGTTGAAGGTTGGCATCGGCACATCAGATGTCTACTTTGAAAACGGATTTCCGACATTCCATGTATGTTGTCTATTTTAGTTTGTGAGCAAAACAGAGTAGATGAAATTCACCTTCAACTAATATCAGCTTGTGCTGCATCACTGAAGAAAAGGAAAGCTGTAGAGTGTGAAAGATGTTTGTAGTCTGTATTGTCAAAGAAGCAGGAAGAATATAACAGTGCTGAGTTTCTTCGTGCTGCAGCTATGTTGCTTAAAGTATGAATGCATGGTTGTTAACATATAAATAATATGCACCATTTAGTGATTGGGATTTATATTTCATTTACTAATTATTTACTTTTATTTTAAAAATATATGCACAAAATTCATATTAGGTGGCAGTATTAGGTTAATTATGGTAGTAGTGTGTGGATCATATGATATGTATCGTAGTTACGTACATGTCAGCACTTGTAGGTATTTTTTATTTTATTAGTTTAGTTCCTTACGGTATCGCATCAGGTTTTGTTTGGTGGCCAAATAAAATCATTCGACATTTTGAGATTCAGGATTTTAGCATTTCACTATTTTCTGTTTTCGCTCTTTATGTGTCGCTTATTAGGTGTTCGCTCTAATGTATTTTCGACTTGTTAATATAGACCCAAGTTAAAAATATGCTGTCGAGGTGTGAACAAAATGGCAAGACCCTATCTGCCATTGGTGACAGACACTCCACTCATCAATGATTCTACTCCAGAAATCAGAGGAGCAGGAAGATGTGGAAAGGAAATCACAGGGCTCTTTCCATGATGCACATGCCGAGTTCTCCCCTAGAGGCATAAGGGGAAACTCCAATGGAAGATGCCCCTTTTGGGCAGAGGAGGTCCATAAAACAGGGGTTACAGAGATTCTTTCTCTGGCCAAACCTATCAGTGGTCCTGAAACGTTGCCCGACTGCTCACCTCTGGAAGCAGTCTGGGGTCGTTTTTCCTTGTACCTCACTGCCTGGTGAAACATAACCACCGACTTTTGGGTACAATGGATAATGTCCAGAGGTTATCACATCCCTTCCATCTTTGCCCAACCTCATCCAGAGTATTATCCGATGTTCCACCCAGTCAAAGGGAAGCAGCAGCACATGAAATCCAAAAGTTGCTACAAAAAAAGAGTCATCCAAACAGTCCCCCCTGACCGGATAGGATCCGTATTTTACTCAAGGTACTTTTTAGTGCCAAAAAAGACAGGAGACTGGAGACCAATTCTGGATCTCAGCATACTGAACAAATTTGTAAAAACAGAGAAATTCTGGAGCAGTCTATCCTTCCTCTTCAGGAAGAAGATGATTGGATGTGCTCTGTAGATCTTCAAGATGCGTATTACAACATAAAAATAGACAAACGCTCAAGAAGCTACCTCCACTTCCACATAGGAGCCAGTCACTACCAATTTTGAATACTGCCCTTTGATCTCTCTACAGCCCCCAGAGTGTTCACAAAATGCATGGTAGTGGTTATTGCTCACTTGTGACTTCAATGATTCCAGGCATTTCCATATCTAGATGACTGGCTCCTCACCACCCCCTCCAACCGTCTACTGGAAGAAGCCCTCCACTACACTCTCCTCACAGCACAATGCCTGGGAATTACTATAAACTAGGAGAAGTCCAACACGACCCCAGCCAAGTCTTTGGAATTCATCGAGGTACTGTTGTATACGAGAAATTGCACAGCATCTCTTCCAGGCCACAGGCTTCAACGAATAAGGCAACAGGTTCAACTGCTGCTCTGTCACCACAAATCTCCTGCCTGAGCTATACTCCAACTCTTGGGGTCAATGACAGCCTCGATCACCATTTTTCCTCTAGCCAGATTCCACATGAGGCTCCTTCAGTGGGTACTTCTCACTCAGTGGTACACTCTACAACATCCTTTGTCTTTTCAGATATGTGTAACTCAGATATGCAAGCATGATTTACTCTGGTGGACGTCTCGAAATCCCCAACAATGGTCTTCAGCCCCCATCAGCCGAAAGCCACAGTGACCATGGATGCCTCCCTGATGAGGTGAGGGGGTTGTCAGGGAAACTCAGTCCAAGGCACCTGGTTGGAGACAGATGCCCTTTTGCATATCAATGTCCTGGAACTGAGGGTGGTGCTACTAGCATGGCAAGCATTTCATTCCATCCTTCTGTTAGGGATTATTGTGATCCAATCAGACAACATGTCAGTGGTCTGGTACATCAACAAGCAAGAGGGCACCAAACTTTACCCATTATGCCAAGAGGCCTTGAGAATATGGCAATGGACAACAGCTTCCAACTGCTTTCTAATTGCAATGTGCATTCCTGGGAGCTCCAACGTAATAGCGGACAAATTGTGCAGGTGCATTCTGCAACCTCATGAGTGGTCTCTCAACCCTGTCATAGCTGCAAAAATCTTCAGCCACTGGGGCCAGCCTTGCTGTGATCTGTTCACCTCTTCAACCAACTTCAAGTGCAGCAACTATTTTGCCCTGATCCCCCCTCAGGATAGTCACTGAGAGACGGTCTAGTCCACACTTGACTGGGGTCTGCTTTATGCTTATCCTCCTCTCCCCTTCATTTCCCAATTTCTGAAAAAAGCACGGCAGTCGAAAAGCAAAGTGATCCTCATTGCTCCATATTGGCCTCAACAAGTCTGGTTCCCCTTCCTCTCACCTCACCTCCTAGATCAATCATGGATCCTCAATCCATCCTCAACATTAATCTCCCATCCACAGGGTCTGACTTACCCCAATCTAACAACCCTGAAGCTGACAGCTTGGTTTCTCCACTTCCAGTGATTGCCAGGCAGGAAAACCTCTCGTCTCCAGTGTGCAATATTCTTACTGCCTCTCATAAATCATCCAACAGACTAATCTATCTCAATAAATGGAAAATGTTTTCTCTGTGGGCAGTGAATAAACAGTTAGACCCCTTGTCAGCCCCAATTTCAGTGATTTTGGATTACTTATCACACCTTTTCCACTCTGGGGTGTCTGCCTCTACTATTTGTGTGATTTAGCTGCTACATTGGTTTTCAGGATTCTTTGCTCATGTCACACAGACTCTGTAAAACTTTCTTGAAGGGGGTTCTTCACCTAAAACCTCCCTTTAGAGAACCAGTACAACCTTTGGATTTGGCCTTGGTCCTACAAGCCCTAACAGCTTCCCCCTTTGAACCTGTGTCTTCCTGTGATTTAAAATATCTCTTGTGGAAAACTTTGTTTCTAATTGCAATCACATCGGCCAGACACTTGTCAAAACTTCAAGCCTTATGCATCAAACCTCCCTATCTTATCTTCCATAAGGATAGGGTATCACTGAGAACTAATTCTTCCTTTTTACCAAATGTGGTGTTAGAGTGGTCTATCAACGAATCTATTGACCTCCCAGTATTTTTTCCTAACCACTCTAACAGGGGAGAGTATTGCCTGCACTCCTTGGATGTTCATAGGCAAATATGATTTAATCTGGACAGAACAAAATCTACCCATAAATCAGACCAACTATTTCTGGCGTTTTCTGGACCAAGACTAGGTCATCCTGTCTCAAACATTACATTGGCTTCGTGGTTGAGAAATTTCATTACCTTTATCTACAACAAGAACAATGTCACCTTGCCTCACAGAGTAAAAGCACATTCTACAAAGTCTATGGCAACTTCAGCAGCTTTTCATGCTAAAGCTTCCCTCAATGATATTTGCTCAGCTATGACTTGGGCCAAACCTCATACCTTTAGTCTTCATTACAAATTGGATTTGACCTCCAGAGGTAAAGCTTCTTTTGGTTCCATGGTGCTCAGGAATGTCTTTCCATGACGGCCACCCAGGGATACAGGTTGCCGGAAATTCTGTCCCATCAGTAAGGAATGAACGAAGATTAACAACATCAGATAAAGAAGTTATGTCTTATCATAATGCTCCATCTGTATTGTTGATCTTCATTCATTCATTAATCCCTGCCCTCTGTCCCCCTTGAGAGGTTCCTGGTTGATCTCATACATTCCTTTATTGTAGGTCTATTATGACCAGAGATAGTCTCTACTTTTGTCTTTCAACTTGCAAACTCGATCTGAGGTAACAGGGAGCAGAGCATTCTGAGTAGGACCTGGGCTCAAGAGTTTTTGTCTGATGCGAGCTTGATATATGGCCGACTTGGTTTCGAGGACAGAACTGATAACCCATCAGTAATAAATGAACGAAGATCAGCAACACAGATGGAACGTTATGGTAAGACATAACTTCTTTTTCACAGATATCATTTACATCACAATTGCACACAATTTATTTATTTATTTATTTATTTGCAGTTGGTTTACCAGGATAGTCCATTGGGCCAAGATGAACCCATTTTCAATGGAGTCCCTGGGAAAAAAGCTCCAAAAACAAGCAAGGTCACAATAAGGTTTTAGGTTACAATTTTTACAAATGTTACAGACTAGAGCAAAAACATTACAAATAGTACAGACTAGTGAAAAGCATTACAGATGCTACAGACTAGTAACAAAGGAACATTACAGTATAAATACTGAGAAGCCATTACATCTTAAGGAAGCTTGCACTTAAGAGATACATTCTAATACATTCTTTGTAAATAGCTCAGTAAGTACAAGGGAAGGGTGTATGAGTTAGTTGAGAAAGTAAAATGGAAATTGCCAGTGTAAAGAGGGGGAGAGAAAAGTAAAATGGAAATTGCCAGTGTAAATTATGTGGGGTGGGAGCAGGAACATTCCCACTGGGATACTAGATGTGAGTGAAGAGATCTTTTGAATAGAAAGCGGTTAGAGGTGGTATGAATGGATGGTGGTAGGGAGTTCCAGAGACTTGCTAGACCATAGGATAGGAGATTTTTACCTGGAGGACAAGTTGGTTTATACAATTCTATTAGGTTTTGTTTGTTAGATCTTAGTAATCTGTCAGGTAGGTGCATTTTAAAGGCAAAGGAAAGGGAGGGACAGAGGGAGGGGTTGAAAATGAGCTTATGTGCAAGAGTAAGTTGAGTGTAGGTGAGATGACTGGATAGTTCTAGCCATTTTAGTTTGTGGAGAGAAGAACAGTAGTGGGTGGAGGACTTATGGCTGGTAGCAAACTTGGCGATTTTGTTGTGGCAAGAGGAAAGTTGTGTTTTAAGGGAAGATTGTAGACTAGTTAGAAGTGGGGCTCCACATAGAAGGGAGGGGATAAGAAATGTGGTAGAGAGAGTGATTTTAGTGGAGGGCATGAGATAATGATTTTGTCGGTAAAGCATGCCAAGTTTTTGGTGGGTTTTTTGATATTTAGTTGAAGGTGGGAATTGAATTTAAGTTGACTGTCAATTTGGACCCCTAGTAATTTGGCCTCTGACACAAATTCCAGAGATGTGTTGTTATGGCTAGTGATAGAGAATGTGTTTGTATTGAAAGAGGTGACTTTAGAGGGAGTAAATACCATTAATTTGGTTTTAGAGACATTAAGTGCTAGGTGATTTTTTTTCATCCATTGTTCAGTGGTTGCATCTTGTGTAAGCTTTAGGAGTGTAGGGATGGAGGTGGCAGAACAGATAATAGCTGAATCCTCTGCATATTGGATGATATTTGATTAAGGGATAGAGTTGTGGAAATTGTTTATAAATATACTGAAGAGGAGGGGACCCAGTTTGGAACCCTGGGGAACTCCAGTTGGGGTGTTAAGGAATGAATAAGTGGCCTTTTTCCATTTTACTGCTTGATATCTATTGGATAAGTAGCTGGGGAACCAGTTCAGAGAGGAAGGTGATAGGTTAAACTTAGAGAGTTTAGTTAGAAGTAGATTGTGAGAGATAGTGGCAAAGGCGTAAGAGAGGTCAAGTAGGAGGGTAGAAATAATGTGGCTGGAGTCCCGGGCTTTATTTACAGTTTCGAGAAAGGAGAGGAGAGCTGTCATAGTGCTGTGACCGGGTCTAAATCCATGTTGTGTGTGAGTTAGTAGGTGATTGTCTAAGAGATGTGGTAGGAGTTGTAGATAGATACACTTTTCTAGGAGTTTAGAGATGGGAGACAGGATAACGATGGGACAGAAATCAGTAATATTGTTATTATTGCCACCTTTATGTAAAGGTATGATAAAAGCCTTTTTCCAAATTTGGGGTGCTATGCTTTCTTGGATAGAGTGGTTGATTAGAATGCTGATGGGGTAGGCAATGGCTTTGGCAGCTATGCTAAAAAAGTATGAAGGAATATTATCTGGGGCATTAGAGCATGGCTTCAGTTTAACTTTAAACATTCCAATCAAATTTCAGATAAGTATATTACTTAAAAACATCATTACCTGCAGTAAACCTATTAAAGGAAAAGTCCATACTGTGTTCCAAAAATATCTAGGCAACAATTAAAAGTCAAACATTATTAACAAAACTATTAGAATGAATTGCAAAATGTAATATTATACAATGTGGTTCAAACATAGATGCTAAGATGACGACTAGTTTATTCATACCACAATAGAGCTTCAATGTATCTAACATACTTAGAATCAGCCGAAATAGGATTAGAGACTGCCTTATTGTGTAAACATAAATTTTATGATAGTGCAAAACATTCAGATTGTCATACCTAAGTCTAGACCTATCAGCACTGATCATTCACATAATAAATTACTGAAGCATGCCTTTTCAGAAGTCATAATTAAGCTTTACATCCAATACCACATAAATATACTAAAAGCAATTGCTGAAATTGTAGCTAATTATTGCAGAAGGCAATTTAACCTTTAAACATGTGACATATATAAAACTAAATAAAATAGGTGTATAAACTACCATTATATATGAGCATAACAAATAAAGACATAAATAAATCGCTACTTCCAATGCCACATAAATATTCTGAAAGCAAATACCAAAGTTGTAGCTAATTATTGCAGAAAGCAATATAGCCTCCAAATGCATAGCATATGTAAAACTAATTAACATAGGGCTAAAAACCAGCATTATATATAGGCATAACAAATAAAATTATACAAAGCATTATGACCACATTATATCTGAATCAAATTTAAACTGAACTGACTGTTCCCACAATTGATGTCATAAAAGACATTTAAAACATATAGAAAACATACATATCAAGAATTATATAGATGTCTCATACTTGCATACAGTAAAACATCAAAAAATTGCATCAGGTCCTTAGTCAATGCAAGACAGAATATAAACATGAAAAGGACAACTCATAGTATAACACTATTATTTGCAACAGACACATATGGACTATACCAAATTGTGTCCTATAGGTGGCAGCAAAGCAATTAAACAATTATTCAGTGTATCCTTTGAATTGCCTGTAATGAAGATGAAATACACAAACAATATTCGCACCTCTCAAGTATACAACTACTCTAAGTTAATAGGTTCATAGGTAGGTACTAGGCTATTAGCCCTAGGGCCTATATAAGCCTAGCCAAAAAGGGACCCTGGCTTTTACCACCCAAGAAAATTATTTTCCTTTGCCACTGTCAAGCAGAGCCACAGAGGTGATCCCCAGTGTGAATTTCCTATTTCACATCCAAGCATCAAGATTTTTTTTTGGAGAGCGCTATTGAGGAGCTTTGTTTGATATAGATAGGTAGTTTGTTCCAGAGTATGGGAAGTCTCTGTGACAGGAAACTATCCCTCCAGCGTGTTCTGTTTATTGCAGTGACAAGGTTTAGGTCTCTAGAGCGTGTAGCTCGGAGGGATTGGGATTTCTTTATGTGGAGCATGTCCAACAGCTATGGGTTTGACATAGCTTTGTATGTTAGGCAGAGATCGCGTCTGAGTAGGCGATATGCAATGGAGTAAAGCTGGAGTTTTTTTGAGACGGTCTGCGTAGGGCATCTGTTTGAGGCCATTAAGGCTCTTTATGAGGTACTTCTGTGGCCTTTCCAGTTGTTGTAGATGTCTTGTGAGGTACATACCAAAAGGGGTGTTGCACTCTATAATGGGTTTAATGTGTGATGAGTAGAGGGGAACAATGACCTCTTTTTTCCTGGATGAGAAACCTTTTGTGATGAGGTGTGCCATGTAGAAGGATTTCCTGACTACTGTGGCAATGTGATTATCAAAGGAGAGACTACTGTCCACCTGTGTCCCTAGGTCTCTTATCACACTTTCACTGTTAAGTAGACTACTACTTATGTGGTTGCTCATGGGTACAGAGTTTTTACCAAAGGGGATGACAATGCACTTTTTGGCATTGAGCTTGAGGCCATGGCTTTGACCCCAGGCATCTGTCTCAGTGAGGCCCTTTTGCAGGATGTCCACATCATTAGGCATTTCGATTATGGCTCCTAGTTTGCAGTCATCTGTTAATTTCATTAGCCAAAGATCTTCTGTGTTAGCATATACTTCAGAAAAGTAGATACCAAACAGGAGAGGATGCAGGACTGAACCCTGTAGTACTCCACTTGTCACTGGTCTGAAGTCGGATTTGTAGTCTGCTACTTTCACAGTGTGGGTTCTGTCAGTGAGCCAGTTAGCAACCCATGTTGCGACATAGGGATTTATACCTAGTTTAATGAGTTTATCTATAATTCCAGAATGGGGGATGGTGTCAGGAGCCTTGGCGAGATCTAGATAGGCTGTGTGAACCACCTTACCCTAGTCTTCGGGTTTGTTGACTGCTTCAAAGAAGTCTATCAGGTTTAGGAGACATGATCTGCCTTTTCCAAACTTGAACTGGGTTTGAGAATGTTGTGAAATAAATACTGTAAAGACTATGTTCCAACTTTTTACTTATGTACAGAATTCCTGTATAATCTTTACTAGTAACAGTACATACTTTATTAATATAGGCTCTTGTCCCACTTGTGCTGGTTGCTCCAGTTAATACATATATACTATGCTATGCTGTTCAATACAACTATTGCTTAAAAACTTTACTTATCTTGTCACTTAGAATTACTTTTTATTACACTCAGTAATCCACTAAGATAAATACTTATCAATAAGATAGAGGTCTATTAAGGTGAAAGGGCTTTAATGAAACAATACCATTTAGTCCATAAGATTTATCTGATTGTAATCTGATTATCCATTTGACCTCAGCATGTTCCGTGGTATTCCTAACATTAGCTAGCCTTAGGGTCCTATAAATCAGTTCTAACACCATAAAATAGAATTTATGCCTTGAGTAATTTCTGGAAACATATTTTGCTAATGCATTTGTATACAGACCATGCAGAAAGTACTCCATAAAATGTAGCCACCATCTAAGAAGTCCATTTATATACTTGTGTTAATCAAATGGGTGTGAAATTGCTGTTCATTTAGGTAGAGGTAGAAAGTACTATACTAAAACCTTGATACCTAACCTGAATGAGAATGGTTTATATGGACTATACTGCATAAGATACAAACACATGACAGTTCCATTACTGATGGATTATAAAATGGTAGTACTTGTATGAATGGATCATACACTTTTAAATTACACAGTAGGGAATAAGAAGAACAATAAAACCCCTATACAACTTAGTCATGACAAAGGGCAGATTACTGCCCCAGAGATAATAATCCATTGAGGGATATCCCAAGGTGACTCTCCTGCTATTTTCCCTTCCATTAACCCATTAAGCTGTTTACTTAACAGATTAAGATATGGCTTCAGGTTTATTTCCCAAAATAGTTTTGTTAAATGAAATCCCACCCGCTTTTGTGGACAATGTAAAACTGTACAGTTCATATGACAAACAAGAACAATTACAAATGGTTAAATGTTTCAAATGATACAGAAGTGGCATTTGGCCTTGATAAATGTAAGAAAGAAATATGTATAGCTTGGAAACTGAATCATCAAAGAAATATTAACCTATGAGAGGAATGTGCTGTGATATAAAATAATTTAACATTGGAGATCACAGCAAGAGGTTCTCTGGTTCTATCCTTGGCTGGCGTGCCTTCTGTGCAGAGTTTGCATGTCTTCCCTGTGGTCGCGTGGGTTTCCTCAAGGTGATCCTGTTTCCTCCCACATCCCAAAGGCATGCTGTAGGTGGATTGAACACTCTAAATTGGCCCTAGGCATGAGTGTGTGCATGTGTGTGTGCCTTCTGTGGAAGGTTGGACGCTGGGCTGGCAACTCGACACTGTAAAATTCCACTGCCAGTCATGAGCGGACAGGTGATCCACTGTGGCAATCCCTAACTGGGAAAAGCTAAAAGAAGATTTTATAAATATCTTGGAATATATGACAACTCTACAATACAGAATAAAAAAATGAGAATTGTTTGTGTCTTTCAGCTTTTCCCAGTTAGGAGTCGCCACAGCAGAACTCCGGTCCTCTAATGATTGGCAATTGATTTTTACGTACCGGCTTCCCAGGCCTGATGAACAACCTTCAACGAAGGTACGCCCATTCACGCATGTCTCCACGCAGAAGACGCTCTAGCTGAGAATTGAACCGGACAGCGTCTTACTGTGAAACAAATGAGAATAATGATATGTAATTAATATTTTAGATGACAAAAATTAACACTGATAACAGCCTTGGCATCTCGGAATTACATTCAAGGTATACATCAGCTTACTGTCCCTGTTTTTACTTACAACTTTGGTTTGATTAAAGGGCACCAAAATGTTAATTGAGTTGAGCAGGAACACACACACACGCACACACACAAATATATATATATATATATATATATATATATATATATATATATATATATATATGTATGTATGGATTCATATCACTTCACTAAAAGACCATTTCACTGACACCCTTTTCACTGTGACCAAATCACCTTAAGTTCATTCCACTGACAGTTCATTTCACTGACAAGTAGTACTTTAAGGCAAGTCAAAGTTATATGTCCTTTTCCCAACTGTAGTGCAATCCAGGAGTTAGTATAAATAGTTGGGGGGGGCATAGCCCCCCACTTAATTTAGTTTTATGTTGTCTGGTTTTGTTTTACATTATTTTGTAAAACCCAACTAGGTGGGGGGCTACGCCCCCCCCCCCCAACTATATATACTAACATCAGGATCATACTTCAGTGGGGAAAAGGACATATACCTTTGACTTGCCTTACAGTACTACTTGTTAGTGAAATGAGTTTTAGGTTTAATGAACTTTAGGTGATTTGGTCTCAGTGAAATGGGTGTCAGTGAAATGGTCTTTCAATGAAGTGATGCAAATATATATATATATATATATATATATATATATATATATATATATACTGTTTTATGCTTATCAAATGATACATAAAATTATACATAAAACTCAGTGTGGCAACATTGTGTATCCCTCTGTCTAACTCTAAATCCAGTATAGCCCACTTTAAAACTGACTGTATGTGTAGGCCTGCAGTCATGGGACTACATAAATATTTGCTGTTCGTTCATACTTAGTGAAAGGTCTAAACAATGACTAAAACAAGCATAAGAAGATATTATTGTACACAGTAGCAGAAGCATTTTGGAAAAGAGCAGACACATAAATCATACAAATGTGAACAAACAAGAACATAAACATTAAGACCAGAAAAATAGCTTAGAATTATAGTGACAGGTATAGGGAACTTCTGGAACTGACACCTTTTTATTGAGATTTGACAGGTATAGTGAACTTCTGGAACTGACACATTTTTATTGAGATTTGACATATGAGTTATTAAAAAGACTTGAATTCAAAGCCAAAGCTGGAAAGTTAATAATGACAGCTCATGACCGTGGATTACATGCATGCTGGCTTACAACATTTTCAGAAAAAAATGGGGCATACAGAGAAATACATATTCTGCAGTACAGAGCCAGAAAAAAAGTGTTCATATTACTGCTGGCTGTGATATACTTATGACCAATTGTCTGCATGCTGAAAGACACAATTTGTACCAAGACTGTTAAATTGTGGATTGTGTAAGTATTATAACATACAGGTAGGTAAGAAACATTTGGAGATGTGAACCATAAAAGATTGCTGAAAACAAAGATAAAATTGGATCCTATGGATCATCTAATAACAACAGTTAAGAAAGTGTAAGTAAAAAAAAAACAATGTTAAAGGCACAATTAATTATTGAAATAGCTAGACCAATGAACTACAGTGTGCTATGTATAGAAAGACATACATTTTAAAATTCCGGGATACAAAAACAGAAAGTGACATTTCCAACAGTATCAGGATCAAAATGACTACTAAAGAAAATCATGTTCACACATATTTGAAAATTTACTTGAATATTCCATATGAACTACAGAATTATGCAATTCTGTGTGCATTGCTGAGGCTGAGATGTGCATTCTTGGCAAATGCCAAAGACTGAAGCAATACTAAATTCATGAACTTTAATTGTATCCTTATTGAGGGGTCCATTCTTGCCAAGGTACTGAAAACCATAAAAAAATTGGAGAAATTAAAAAGGAAAGAGATTGCTTTGATCAGGAGTTGGAGTAGAGATGACTTATGAGAAGTGAATATAATCCAAAAGATGAAGGCCACAACCTTGAGCTACTACTGTTAGCTTACTCATGTGTGATAGTTCATAGAATTTATAGAAAAAGGTAGGAGACAAATGTAAATTTTGCAGCATATAACTAGAAGTAGTTGCATATCCTACTGCAAGCTGTAATGCTTTATTGGATGTGGGTTTCTTTACTGCAAGATGCAACAATGTGTCAAGCTTGTTACAATGGAGATTGTAAACATAATAAAATATGGGTAGCTGAGAGGTATTGAGAATATAAGCCACAAAGGATTACTGAAAATGAAGACGTGATTATCAGGTGTGATCATCTCTTAGCAAGAGTTAAATTAATAGAAGCAATAAAACCATACATAGAAACTAACAAAAACTGCATTGCAAAAATGTCTGTACCTAGTGGCTAGTGTGTCATGTATTGACAGGCAAAAGTTTATAAACTATCAAGTCTTACAAGCAGAAACAAGAGCGATGAGAATTAAAGGTAGCCAGTTCAGTGGTAGTAGGAATAACTGGGATAATAAAAAAATTTCCAGGCATGCTTAAATATGGTAAGAAGTACAGGTATCTTGAAGCAAACTATAGAGGGAGAAATGTGCTGATACATTTAGGTGGTGATAACAGCACTTTTGGAAAATATCAAATATTGAAACAAAACTGATGTTATGAAGTTTAATTATTACAAGGCTTAGGAATGGGGTCCACTCCTGTCACCCTATTAAATATTGAAATGAAAGAAATAGAAGTTGTTGAATTACTCCTTTATTGCTTGAGTAATGTCCAACAGGTCTTTACTGTAGTACTGCAGAAGGGCTACTGGTTACACTTTTAGACACCATTGTCTTATGTTTTTTTTTAAATAATGTGGCAGTCATTCCTGCTTGATATGTATGCTTATTTCCTTTAAGGACACTTTGTAGTCACAGGATTATCTGCTATATGGAAATAAGAATGGAGTATATACATATATGCATTCATCATGAACTGTGTAACCTAACCTCTTTATTGTTTGCTGTAACTGGCAGTACTGCAGCATTGTGAACCTACATAAAGGAAAGTATGCCAAACTTATGAGAAAAGATAAAGAAACATAGTAAGCATTAACAAAACATTATATCTAGCAGTTAAGACAGTAGTGGAATCTTTTCAAGAAGAAAAGTAAGAAATAAATGAACAGTCTGGAAGAGACAAGAACCAGCATCTTCAGCCACCACTAATGAGCCAAAAGGACATGTAAATACATTTAAATCCAATGGATATGAATGCAAAAAAATAAATTAGACCAACCATGGTCACCAGCTATGTTTCAAACCACTTAAACAATTAATAAATCAGAGTAATAAATACAACCACAGCAACAGTTTTATAACCCCTGAAACACTCCACCTCCTTAATCAAATTTAATTAGAAACATTAATTAAATCAGAGGAAAGTTGTCCTAAAATAATATGTCAAGAATAAATAGATAAAATATATATTGAATATAAAACACATATTAATAATCCAGTGCATATTAAAATAATAATCCATTTTATGGTTCTTATTCAGCCATTCCAATTAAAACAAAAATGTGTATATAAATATGGAAAGCATTTTTTCAACTGATTGGTTTTAATTTAAGGAAACTGCTCATAGAAATTTGGTTACTTAACCCTTTTAGCCACATAGCATTAATTTTTATCTGCCATTCTATTTCCTTCCTTTCTAATATTATTTTTAAAGCCCCCCCCCCTTAATTCATATTCAACAATATCCATTACAAAAAAGTAAGCCCATCATGACTTTGGATGTGTCTCCAGAAATCATGTTTCTTAATACCTCGCAGGTGTTCATATATGCTCACTTTTATGACCCTTTCAGTTTTTCCAGTATAGAAAAAATTTGCATGCCTTGCATAAAGCAACATAAACAACCATCTTAGAATTGCAATTACATTTCCTAGTGTATTTTACTTTGCCATACCGCCAGAGGGACACGCTATCACCTTCTATAATTGAAAGACATTACAAACAATGTTTGAACAATTGAACAACAATTGAACATTCATCACTTGTTACCTTCAGTTATTTTGTGCTTGTTCACGTACTCTAAGCATTTTTTAATATTCTAATCCCTTCTAAAGGTGGATCATAGATGCTTTCCTATTTTAGACTGGTCAATTTCTCCTATCTCAAAGATTTTCCAGTTATCAGTTAGTATATGTCTAACTGCATCTGAATTGTTATTAAAAGTGTGGATGCATCCTTTTTGAAAATTGGTATAATTATACCTCAGATTGGGCATCTCCTGGCTCTCCATCTCTAGTAGTGGTCTATCAAATCATACCCTTTTCTCATACACCACATTAAATATTTTTTCCAAAAAAGGTTTATGGTGTCCTCAATTAAGTTCCCCTTCCACAAAGATGGTTTCTAATGACAAGATCATTCTCGACAACCTGACCAGTTGCCCTTTAAGAAAAGCACTATATTGATAAATAGGATGCCAACTATCGTAGTGAAGCAAGACATTTGAGTAGGCTGGTTTTCTATAAAAGTTACTAACAAAGATTCATTCACCTGGTCCACAGTAATTTTAACATCCAGGTAACATAAATGGTCATAGGATGTATTTAAAGTAAATTTCAAAAAACAGGTTGAGTGGCTACATATCTTTACAAAGAAGGACCATGTCATCCAAAAATTGCCCATATAGTGTCCAGACTTTGTTTAATTCAGAGTAAAAAACAACCCCCCGGATTCATGAAGCTCGGCGCAAGGTCGGTGTAAGGCCTGCGCCAGCCGTGCGGCGTATAAATGGTGTAGTAGCACCATATGCATATTAACAAAGGTGCGCCGCTACCACATCCACGTGCATAGGACACATGCACGAGTGCATGGGGCATTACTAAGCTGCGCCCGGAGGCGTGTCAATGTCGGCTGGCGATGAGCAACCTAAACTGCTGAATATTATAGCATGCCTGCAATAGTAATCGCACCTATCAGTGTCCATGGATAATGAAACCTATGCAAAGCATGCGAGACAGTTCCCAGCCACACAAAATAGAGAACCAAACAGAAATGCACGCAACACAATATGAGTTACCGTCCATGGAACAAATGATATTTAAAATCATGTGTCCGTAATGTACTGCACTGTCAGAAGTTATACCCAGTGGAAGTGAAGCGCATCATTTCAGCACGCCACCAATACACACGTCTAGCTCCATGGGTATGGTCACCAACAGTCCCACAGTGGTAGTGATAGTACACAGCCGGGTAGTTGTGGCTATATAACAACCGTAAAGAAACCTGACAGTCCAAATTGTATACCAAACACACACAAACATATGTATATTAAAATGTGCTATACACATGAACGTAACCGTGACATACACATAGGATGCCATATGCGGAACCGGGATATCCAAAAGCAGAACTCATGCATGCAAATGCAATACGCAACAACCCCTGTACAGCACATAACCCGCAACCATGTCTGAATGTTCACCAAATCCAGCTACCAGCCTTGCACATCCGTACACCTACACATAGCGAGTATTCCCCATATGTAGTAGGAAGTATCGTCCTAGGCAGTGTCAGGATTGCAAATATGTATCCCACGTTTGTAAACATCCCATCACAGGTATATAAATCCCAATGCCCACGCATTAATGTTCCGTCAAAATGTGTGTACATCCCGCGTGGGATAAGTAACCTGTTTAAACCTCAGAGTTGTTTACACACCACGGTGTCCATTACTGTACACATCTGGACAAAACATGTATGTGTAGTCATGGTACTGTTAATTTTCCACACAGACATGCAAAACATACTACGCAGGATGGAACAGCTGTCCACCATGCAGGACACCCCACTAAGGTTGCCACCTGTTCAGATGGCCAGGGTGGGACATCCCTTGTAGAAATGTGAGAATCTGCAGGATAAAGCATACCCCCGGCCAGTGCAAAGGACAGAATTACACGTGTATGCCAAGATAAAAGATTATTCCATAGCATTTGAATAGCTTATGCTATCCCAAATAATAGTTATGTGTACCAGATACAAAATACCTGTATCATGCAACTAGTAAAGAAAATAAGAAATATATTACTGTCTTAAAATCACAGGACAGTTGCCATGTCTTAGGTGTCATCGCAGGACACAACTGTCCAAAGTGGGACCTCCCCTCGCAAAGAGGAACAAGTGGTAACCCTACTCCCCACTGAATTATCGACAGTATATATTCAACTCAATCACATACCGACACCACCTCCCAACCTATTACAGCAACAAAACCTGGACAAAGCCTAAAAGGATGGGTGGACAAATAGGGACAGATGTAATTACTGCTCTCACAAACTTCGAAAGTTCACTGAATAATAGTATGTACATAAGCATGAAATGTTGTGAAGGATGTGGGGTAGTCCACAGTATTACAGAGGTCCGTACATTTATACTGTAACAAAGCGTCACATATGTTGACTGTACTACTGCATACCCGTAGTTAATTCATAGTTAAGTCATGTGCAAAATAATAACCCTCGTAGGAATGAATACAGGAAGTAGTCAAATGTGAATGGGAACACCACTCACCGTGGATTATGTATTGTAACCACCCCCACCCATATTGTGTATTGCCAACATCATAAGCTGCCAAACACCTGTGTCTGTAAACACAGATAGAATGTTTAAAATGGACCACCCTGTCCATGTGCTTTGTCTGACATTTGAACACGGTCAGGGCATTTCCGTTGACCAGCCAGACAAGCCTAACCCAGATCACCACATGAACACCCTGACAATTGAAGACCTGTATGTGTCAGGACTATAAGCCTTTGGGTTCTGAATATCCCTGCAGTGATTAAATATGCAGCTTGGGTCCAGAGCAGTAGGGAATAGGGAATGTGTAACATGTAGTACCGCATTTTTCCCAGCAGGAGAATGGATGCCTGTGACATAAGTGAAGCGGGGAGGCATATGTTAATGTAGCTATGTACTATGGGTATGCATATAAATGAGTCAGAACACCAAACGTATAGTGGTTACAGCATCCGGCCAACGTGAATGCAGTCCCGGTTCAACTATGACTACAGCACATATAATGTTAAAGTGTAATGAATGCGTCTGTGCTGTACAGACATTTAAATATGTAAAGGTGAACGTGCGTTTCGCATATGTCCATTAACCGGATTAGAGATATTTTACTGGTGCTGTCAAAAGTAATAAAGCCCACGCAAGCATAAAGACTTAGTAAACATATGTAACCCACAATAAGGATATGCATGTGCGCCTGCGCATAACCCACAATAAGGAAATGCAAGTGCGCCTGTGTGTGTGTAATCCACTCACAGCATAGCAAATGAATGCTGGTTTCTACACGTAATGTCTATATATGGATATATACATTTGTGTATAGATATATATATCCACAGACTTAAATTAAATAAATATATGAAATAAAGAATGTACAGATATATATATATATATATATATATATATATATATATATATAGAGAGAGAGAGAGAGAGATAAATATATATATATATATATATACATATATATATATATATATATATATATATATATATATATATATATATATATATACACTCAAACACATACAACATCAATTGATATATACCTAACAAACATATAAACAAATGTCCTCGTATATATAACACATGTACATAAATAGGTTACACCATAGCTAGTATGGATACACATAACAGACATGCAATTAAGGTAAATACACTGCAGCTTCCAAAACTACTGGCCAGAAAGTATCAGTGTGCCAGATCTGTAAGTTCTACTCTTTAAACATGGATATAGGTGTCCTTTGCAGGACTCCAAAAATAGTGAATTTATAAATGCACAGTCCTGTAATGATTGCCGCAAAGAAGTGTCATCCGCAACTACAAGATAGCTGTACATGCAGCAGTAGCTTGTGCAAGTGTAATAACACATGGGTTGACAGAATGTAAGACATATGTACCGACATGCGGAGAGTGGATAGTGCTTAGAAGTGTCGTCATAATTTATTATCGCTCACATTAAACATGTGTTATGACTACTGTGGAGGGGTGTCAGGTCTGGGAATCATGGGTATGCAATAATGGGCCTAGGTGCCTAGTTGTTAGTTGGCACAGATGTATGAGGTCCGCCCCATGGGAGTGATTAATATACCTATGTGGGTATAGCAGACGCCTCTAACTTCCTAAAATGAAGAACCCATCTACCGCACATCGTGTAAACTATTGGTGGAAGAGGTAGGGAGTTATATTAGTGTCGTGTAAGCGATTATCATGGACATACATGCGTACGAATAAGATGGTAACCATACCTCTCAATCAGAATAAGACATCTGGACAAAGGCATTTTAAAATAAGTACAAATAGGGAATATCTCAAATATTCCTCTTACAAAGTCAGAACGTGGATAGAATAATGGATCAGTCAATAGTATAAATGTTTCAAGGGTTATTAATTGTAAATAACAAATGTCTGTCATTATTGTCTAACCCCACAGTCCCAAATGACTTCCCACTAAATTACCAGAAAGGCATTGCACAATATTATTAAAAAAGGAACAAAATCAGACATCTAAGTTAGGGACATTTACCCAAAATTCATACAGTTGAGAGGTATGAAGGTAACCCTGACCTAAATAAATGTACAGAACTAGTGCGATTAGGTGGACAGGTGTGAAGAAAGACATGATGACAAATGACGAAACATGTATAAGTCAAAAGCATGTACCTTGACAAATCTGGATGAATACTAATGCCCTGTGATAGTCAATGTGGAAGGTTAATAGAAACAACATAAAGGTGTCCCTCAGGGTGCTATGCAGTGTCCCCGAGACAGTGTTCAGTCTCCCACACACGCATGTGAGTTCTGCCACTGACGGAAAGTGCAAATACCGGTGAACACATAAGGTAGATGATAGCAGAATATGTTTTGATCAGCACCTGTTGGCATTTGTGAGGAACACAACACTCAGGGCGGGTGTGTCCCACAAAAGGAATGTGATGGCATCTGGCCTGTGAATTCTCCATATATTGTGTATAGTGGTGTAATAAAATAACATATCTTGTATCAGAAACAGATATATGTTATAGGAAACAGTATCATCGACTATACCACTACAAGACAAATCTGAAGGTATGAAAAGTGCTGAAGTAGTCAGTTTAGTATTGACTGCAAGTACGTGTGGACTTGTCAAATGTCACAGCTGTACATATAGTCCCTATAGGGCTGTCACCTCTACAAATTATGAAAGTGGGAGGTGCTCTGTATAAATGACAGACGTAGAAGGTCAAAACATACCTACAGCCATGCCTACCCCACAAATAGACATATTAGCACACATCAAAGCTTAGGCCAGGATTCAGGAAGCTTTGGTCGGTGTACGAGTAGAGTAAGAGTAGAGCAAGGCAAGATGTCCGCCGAGCTATTCAGCAATATCCTGTAGGGCGTAACACAGCCCTCAAATGAACGTTACAGACAATGTTAGGATATGCAAATTACCCCATTTGTAGGTGAAAGCTATGCAAATGATGTAAAATATGCGATACATGAAACAGTAAGCTGTCCGTGCAAGAGTAGAGGTATGTGCAGAAATGTACACGGATGTTAACCGAGTAACGTTCTGCAAGTAGCTAAACGGAGCAATGTCATCTGCAAATAAAGGATGGTTTAGTTGAAGAAACATGCCAATGTCCAAATATAATGCCATTGGCATGTATTCCCATTGGAAATTAATAAAATTCTACTTGTCCTCCCCTGATCTCCGAGTACGCGCTGTGCATACAAAGCAAGACAAATATGTAAAATATACATTCAAATTGTAATGTCAGTTAAATATTATTGCGTCATGCAGGGGAATGGCAAGCTGAAGACAACATGGTTACTGAGTAGTGGTTGCTATGTGTGGAAGAGCACACTCAGAGATGTAACCAAGCATTAGTAGGCAATCCTATGCAATTGAGGCTGAGGATAGTGAAGCACAATTTGTCATGCCATATGGGCCAAGCCCCTACAGTGTAAGAGTAGGTGAAGGGGACTATCATCGTAGAAGATAGGTGACATCATGAGTGTGTATGTATAAAACACTGTAATCTTATTGGAGCAGTGTGTCACATGTCTGCTGTCAGTGACTCATCAGTGGAAGAGGCGTGTTATGATTTATCCTAGGTAAAGTCAGTAAACTGACGGTGTACGCCATGGATATCACTGAAGTTCCCTGCAAACCTGGTGAAGTGTGTTTGCGCCCGTGCAAGCCTGTAAGCCCGAGTAAGCATGTGTGCATGTGTGTCAGGCCGTGTGCGCGAGTTGAAGAACGAGTAAGCTACTGTAAGATTGTTGAAGCCCATGTAATGTCGTGTAAGCCAGTGTAAGTGTTTGTACGCATGTATAAGCCTGTGTGCGCACGTGGAAGTGGATATGCACTTCACTGTGCTCCTATGTATGGTGCCGCTCACTGTGGACACAAACAGTGGAAAGGAAGGTAAACAAATAGCAGTAAGTTAACCAAGGAGAACTACCACAGCTAGCAGGTGGAAACAATCAGACTGAGTATATTACACAGCCAGTGCAGTAGGCCAGCACAGCACAGCACAGCACGTACAACTCTACAAACAGTAGTCCACCATGTTATTCTCAGACACACTGCAACACTGTAGTATAGTAAGAGAAGTGCAAACTGTAAAAGCTTAAATGAGACAAGATAATGTTAGGGGCTGCCATTGCTATTATACGTCAACATATGCAACATGTGGACGGTTGTGCCAATGTGAATGCCGCTCAGCATCACACAGTGAGTAGACGGAGAGGAGTGTGCAGGCACCGAGTAAACTACCAGGGGCTACATGAGCTGGAGATAGTAGAGCACTATAGAGTGGACAGAGACCTCCTGCAGAAGATTTTGGATCTGTGCAGGCCATGTCTCACACACAGACCCAACAGAGGGAAACCTATCCCAGTGGAAACCAAGGAATGTGTTGCCCTAAGAATACCAGCAACAGGTACCTTCCAGAGATCAACTGGTGATATGACGTGGATTCTACAAACATCAGCATACAGGGTACTGCACCAGGTCATGAATGCCATGTCAGCACATGTCAGTGATGATGTATATATCCCCAATTCCCGTAAGGTACTGGGCAGCAATATGTGTCGTTTCCACACAATAGTGGAATACCCTAAGTACTGTGTGCAATACACTGTATGCACATATGCATCAAAGCAGCAGTCAGTGAGTGTGGCAGGGCCTACATCATCCACAACGGCTTCCCCTCCATTAAGTGGTGGTTTGTGTGTGATGGCCAGCCCGTAATAATGAATGTGTGTGCTGGATGCCCTGGAAGCTGCAATGCGTCCGATATGTGGCATCTGACGCAGCTGTACAAAACATTTGGCAATGGGGACAACCCCATGGTCATCTAGTGGGGGATGCCGGATGTGCAGTTCAACTGTGGCTGATGACACACATCAGAAATACACACACACATGAACAGGAATGCCATAATGAGGCACACGCACATACAGAAACCTTACTCTATCATGTGTATGTGTCACCAAGTCACAGGTCTGGTGCCTGGACACATCTGGTGGAGCATTACCGCACTTGTCAACTACATGTATCAGAACTGTCTGTGGCCTAGGTCATCTGTGACACACACACAACAGTTTATATACATAGTGTGAGTGACTGTTCATGTATGTGTAATACTGCAGAACAGTTCAAACACAGCAAAGTATGTCAATAATGGACATTCATCATAGTTGTACAACCACCTTGGAGGATATGCATGCAGAACTCTCATTGCATATGTGATACAGTGATGTACTTCACAATACCATTGTAAATGCAAATATCAAATGACAAATGACATAGCACATATCTATATGTACACATTGTTACCCATTATACATATTGGGGTGTAATACCTATGTGTTACTGTTAGTATGTGTACTAAATGTGGATAAATGACTCTGTTTAGCCTTATAGGTGTACAGCATGGGTTGGATAACACGTATCTGTCTGTATGATACCTTTGTGTAGACTAACTGTGTCATGTGCAGAATGCATTCTAGGCCACAGTATGAATTCCCAGATGTGGACAGGAATATCCCTATTGTATTTGCTTGTAACTAACATGGCTACATGTCAAACAGTAATGGTCCCAGCAATGTGTGGCAGTCAATACCAGTGCGAACTGGTATAGTATAGTGCATGTAGGATCCACATGCTACTGTGTGTCCTACATGTGTGGGACTGTTGTGAAGATATCATATAACAATTGATAATTCAGACTGTTGAGGTCGTGTCAACTACCATAATGCAAAACTATGACAGATAGTAACAGTATCACCCACAGCACTGTGTAAAACCATAGCAATCACACATGTGTAGACAAGTACAACAATATGTGTAGTATAATGCATACTGGCCACCAATAGAAAGTATGATGTGTTAACAGTGTGAAATACAGGGCATGTCACCATTCCAATGTGTCCACTATACATGTAGATGCAGACAGTGCACCCTCACCATGTTCACATATAGATACATGTGAAACTGTACTACACACATCTCACATGTACTGCACACTGTGTAACACATGCTGCCAATACTACACATGTCAGTCAAATGGCACATGGATGGATAATACATCCTCAGAATTAACAGTGCTGTACACTATACTACATTGATGATCATAGCTGGAATTTATCATGCCTGCTTACATACACCTAGAAGGTAATCACACTTTGTGTTAACAACATTGTAACATTATTACAGTGCTATGAAGCCACCCTGTGCATCAGCACCATGTTAGTCCGTAACTGCATCAATGTTACACTTTGCAAGAGGTGGCAGAGGTGTCATCATATGCACAGGGTATGTAGTTTCATTTCCAGAGCCTGTCAGTGAACCAGCCAATCAACATGTATGCATTTGTGTGTGTGAGGGACAACAGGTTTTGCATGGCCCAATGTTGATGCAATGTGTGTATGTATGTGTTATCCCTAGCTGTTTGTTTTATGTGTGTCTCTGCATGTACACTGTTTCAGCATGTGTCAGCCATATACTGGAGGTTGTGGGACAGTCACAGACTGTACCTGCCAGGCTGTACAGATCACCATTCCTGGCCATGGACACCCCTCCATGCATTCAACCATAGTCCAGTCCTGCACCTGGTAATGTATACACAGACATACATGGGATCTGTAACACAACCTGTGGATAAATGGGTGTCAGTAATGTTAACCTGATTTGCATAGCATTGCCATGTAATACATAGGTATATGAGCCATAGTCATCCTCCAACGTAATAACCACTGCTGACTGCTGCTGAGATGTGCACATTACCGGTTAAAGGTGCTGTACTATCATTGTTTTCAATGTCCTTGGTAATACCCAGCAACAAAATAACTGTTCACTACACAATTATAACCCAGGATCACTACAGCACACAGTATGTGCACTATCACAGAGCCATCGCACATTCAGATACATCCAAGGTGAACATGTACAGACAATGCAGCACATTCAAAGGTGCTAATATCCACATACATATTACAAAGATATATATATATATATATATATATATATATATATATATATACACACACACACACACACACACACATATATACACACACACACACACACACACACACACACACACACACACACACACACACACTTGGAAGGGCCAGGAGGTGAACATACACCTACCTACTCTAACACACTACAGCATTACGCATTTACAGAACGTGCTACCAAGATTAATGAACACAGCACTCCCAGAGGCATACTTCTAGGTGGGTGACATCATCCACAAAGGCAAAGACGCCGATAGGGAATGTATGTGTTGTGAGGCATCTAAAAGCATTACTGTGTCCCCAGGCAGCTGGAAACACACACACACACACACACACACACACACACACACACACACACACTTGGAAGGGCCGGGAGTTGAACATACACCTACCTACTCTAACACACTACAGCATTACGCATTTACAGAACGCGCTACCAAGATTACTGAACACAGCACTCCCAAAGGCGTACTTGTAGGTGGGTGACATCATCCACAAAGGCAAAGACACAGATAGGGAATGTATGTGTTGTGAGGCATCTAAAAGCATTACTGTGTCCCCAGGCAGCTGAAAACACACACACACACACACACACACACACACTTGGAAGGGCCGGGAGTTGAACATACACCTACCTACTCTAACACACTACAGCATTACGCATTTACAGAACGCGCTACCGAGATTACTGAACACAGCACTCCCAGAGGCGTACTTGTAAGTGGGTGACATCATCCGCAAAGGCAAAGATGCCGATAGGGAATGTATGTGTTGTGAGGCATCTAAAAGCATTACTGTGTCCCCAGGCAGCTGGTAACACACACACACACACACACACACACACACACACACACACACACACACACTTGGAAGGGCCGGGAGTTGAACATACACCTACCTACTCTAACACACTACAGCATTACGCATTTACAGAACGCGCTACCGAGATTACTGAACACAGCACTCCCAGAGGCATACTTATAGGTGGGTGACATCATCCGCAGGCAAAAAGACGATAGGGAATGTTTAGAGAGTGAGCGGTCTGAAAGCATATTACCGCCCCAAGGTAGACGTACACAAACACGCCAGTGCTGTCATCGGGCCAACTAAATATCTACGGAGCACAACAACACTAAATAGATATGGGATGCGCCACAGACAGTGCACCCTTCGAGAGAGCAACAAGTGTGTTCAGTGTAGGCATCCATCGCGACATTGAAATTGGACATCTGATGCCTGGATGACCACCATGGCTATACAGGATGTCAATGGCCATGCCCACATGCTTAGTATCACACGTCTGTTTGGAATGTACTGTGTGTCCATCTACACAATGGCATACTGGGCATACTCACACACTTAGCTGTTGCAAAGAGCCATCTTGCATGCACACGGAGTCTAAGCACGGAAGGGCGCAGAGTGGAATGTACTGTGTGTCCATCTACACAACGGCGTACTGGGCATGCTCACACACTTAGCTGTTGCAAAGGGCCATCATGCATGCACACGGAGTCTAAGCACGGAAGGGCGCAGAGTGGAATGTACTGTGTGTCCATCTACACAACAGCGTACTAGGCATGCTCACACACTTAGCTGTTGCAAAGGGCCATCTTGCATGCACATGGAGTCTAAGCACGGAAGGGCACAGAGTGGAATGTACTCTGTGTCCATCTACACAACGGCATACTGGGCATGCTCATACACTTAGCTGTTGCAAAGGGCCATCTTGCATGCACACGGAGTCTAAGCACGGAAGGGCGCAGAGTGGAATGTACTGTGTGTCCATCTACACAACGGCGTACTGGGCATGCTCATACACTTAGCTGTTGCAAAGAGCCATCTTGCATGCACATGGAGTCTAATCACGGAAGGGCGCAGAGTGGAATGTAATGTGTGTCCATCTAAACAACGGCATACTGGGCATGCTCACACACTTAGCAGTTGCAAAGGACAATCTTGCATGCAGATGGAGTGTACACACAGAAGGGCACAATAAGGTATAACTGCCCTCACGCACAAGGCGGTCACACATGCAGTGACCTGTACACACACAGCTGCCATCACAGCTGTCACAGGTGCAGGTCACACACGTACACACCGCGGTGTACACTGTGGCTGTCATGTCAGCACCATGTCATTGGTGCAGCACTACACAGCCTTACGGTCCCACAACGCCATGTGACACATGACCACTGGGCTGTACAGTGGTGTACACCAGCTGTGCAGAGTACACACGTACCAACAGGGATCCAACAGGTGTTATGCATTGCAATGATACCAGTATACATGAACAGGTCGGCTCACGACATACCATGGCCCTTACACAGCTGTGACACCTGACTGTTGCTGTACACCAATGAACACACGTCTGGGTATGTCATACATGTGATTGTGTGGATGTGTGCATGGACTGCACACACAACACATACATACATGGCCTTTGATGTACCTCGTGCATAACACTGGCCTAATCAATGCTACATACGCAAATTGAAGGTGGGCCCATGTCTGTTGAATGCTCACACTACAGGGGGTAGCAGTGTTGACCGGGACACATACCCTTGTACTGGTCACCTGTGACAACCGTGATATCATACCGCAGTCTATGTGTTATGTATTTCAACACACATGTCCAACAGTAGCAATGCATACAAACATGGCAACAGGAGACACATGTGACATCTGTAATGTGCATGCAGCAAACATGCATGTGCAGTGGCCGATGTCCGTAACATATTTGCACCTACCTACGACATGCAGACGCAATGCAGACCCAACATTGACATCTGTATATGGTGACATACAAACAGCACGTATGGAGGGATGTGTGTACATAACATGGTGAACCACCTGTCTAGATGTATGTGTGCAGGGGTGGCTCACAGTTGTATCACACACCATCCTATCATGCCATGTGCTAACTGTATGCTATATCGCTGTTACGTGACGGTGCTGACATAATGCATACACAGTGGTCAGGTGTTAACAACTATATGTCATATGGCACCTGTAACACCTACAACCTCCTGTGTGTATATAGCAGCACATTTGCCAGATATAGCATTGGTACACATAATGCAATCAATACCGCTGCATGTCCATCAAACGTGTCATCATATGGCAGATGTATCATTCCCAGCACTGCCATGTGTGCCCAAATGTGTGACCAGGGATGCCACATATCGCAGGGAATATGTCCCAGTTGCTAAACATCCCTGTACACCATTGTAGAGACCTGTACATATGTCAGTGTGGGAAGCATGACGTTCACCGGTGAGATACATCACACACATCGGCTGTCTGTATACACATGTGTGGTCACCACAGTGTGCGTGTGTCTGTTTGTATGTCTGGTGCTTAGTGTGAGTGTGTATGCTAATATACGGTGGGAAATTATCACTGGCCCCACGTGTTGACTAACCCGTAATGGTGATGCATTGCACAACCCTGTTGATGCCATAGGTCCCAGCCATACTGGCTACCTGTGCGTGTCCCTTCTCTGTGACATGTTGTGGGGGTGCATAGTACTGTGAGGGTTGTGAGGGTGATGACCACACAGGCAAGGGTCCTCAGCTGCACACTATGGGGTGTGCGTTATAGTGGTGTACACCCCGTGAATGCGGCCATGTTCACGTACTGTTACAGGGTCCTACTGCTGCACAGTGTGGCCTCCAGCTACCAAGTGACACCTCGCATCATCATTGGCCAGGCCGCTGTGTACAACCCCTGCACCATGTCACCATACCTGTAATGTGTCCTGCTATGCATGTCACGTCTCTGTCCAGTGTAGCCTGTGGCACCGACCACATGCGTCAGGTGCAGTATATGTGCGAACATCTGTGTCATGTTTGTGTGTGCAACAGTCAGGATGAGGGTACATGTAGCATGCTGATATTGCCAGACATGCCTGTGTGTACTCCACAGTTACACGTGGGGGACTGCAGACACTGCTACCTGTAGGCACATGCAAGTACACCATAGGAGGGAACCAGGGTATCACAACCAACATGGTGCTACAGATCTAACCGAGACACATACCATGAACACATCAAAATGCATGCTGCACCTGCACTACATGGTGTGACTGGTGCATGTCGACAGTACACAACCTATGTCACATACACAACTCAGTATTCACACACAACTACTGCAACATACACATCCCTCACTATGCATACACAGGTATTACATACACCTCTCACAATGCTGTTCACCCTGTGCATCAGAATATTTGTGCATAACCCTGCATCGATGGTGTGGATGACAGGGATGCGGCACAGGCTTCATCATATGCACAGGGTGATATGTTTGCCAGGGGCATAGGCTGCACCAATGGATAACATCATGTGTGTGTGTAAGGGCTGGTGAGTTGACTGGACATGTCTGTGCAGAATGCATGTGGATGTTGTGGAGCCCTACAGTTGTGTTTGCTGTGTGTGTGTGTATGTGTGTACACAGTTCTGCCATTTGTGATGCCTACATGGGGTATAATTGGCAGCCCCAGATTGTACAGTGCAGGTTGTACAGCTCACTGTGTCCGTCCACAGCCATGTGACCTGTGCCTGCCTGGGGTTGCACGGGCACTACCAGGTGGAGGTACACAGTGGCTACTGTCCAACGACACATGTCCGCTGGAACCGTGTCTCCGCTGAGACCATCCAGGGCCACGTACACGTGGCCTGCTGTGTCCTGGTGTTGACAGCGCAGCAGCAGCTGCACTGCTACTGCTACCGGCACTATGGGAGCGGGCATGTGAGGTGGCACGCCCACGTCGACCTACACTAGATGGTGTTGCTGGCCTACATCCACGTGGCCTACGCCTCACTCCTACCAGGTGTTCCAGCACAGACATCTCCCGCTCGCGGATTGCCATGCCTCGGTCAAGGATTCTGACCATTTCACCTAGTCGCCTATCCAGAACATTAGCAATCTGCTGTTGATCATTTGCCAATGCCTGGATGTTGTCATTTAGGGTATGGGTAGCAGCCCTCTGCAGCCTCTGCCCTTCTCTGTTCTGCCATTCAGCATGTGCTTGTGCCACCATTACAGTCTGGAACATGCATCTGGTGATACCAGCTGCTGCACTCTGTCCTGCAGGTGCATGTCTGCCAGAGGTCCTCCTACGAGCAACACCAGCCACATGCCTGTGTGGCACATCTGCAGTCATTACACTGACACCATGGTGTGTAGACACCCCTTCTGTAGCCACGATACGTTCCTGTTCCACGCCAACAGATACTGACTGTCCTTCCTCTATGGCCACCGGTGATGCGGTATGTGTTGGCAACAGAACCGTGTGCGGGGAAGAGGAGGACATAGCTGGGATGGTAACCATTGGCACAGATTCAGCCCCTGACAACCCTGCCTGTACCTCATGCATATGTTCATCACCGCTAGTATCTGTGGGGACACTAACATCAGATGGACCGCAGGAGGGTAACGCACCTACATCACCTGTGAATACAAAGAAATATGGTAAAGTACAATAGACACAGAAAGACACACACACACACACAGACACAGACACACAGACACACACACACACACACACACACACACACACACACACACACACACACACACACACACACACACACACACACACACAGACACACACACACACACACACACACACACACACACACACACACACACACACACACACACACACACACACACACGCACACACATAGACACACCATGCATGTGATTTGTCAGATGGCATGCAGCATGCCTGCGATACAGCAGAGGGTATGCAGCTCAGACATTAATAGTGTTAGTAAGCATACCTCCCTGGGGTGCAAACTACAGCAAGCAGGTGTCATATCAGTAGCCATGCAGTTCATGCAATCATGGTAGTATGCATGCATCCCCGTGATACACCATGTGGCCCAGAACAGGATAACAGTACACATGGCTGACGTGACATTGACATGTAACCTGCTGACATGTGATAACAGTACACATGGCTGACGTGACCTTGACATGTAACCTGCTGACATGTCCATTAACATGCATACATGTTTGACACAATGGTGTCGTGACACATGTACAGCATCATAATGGGCTTCACACTGCAGTGTTGTGTGTATACCCTACAGATAGAATGCATGTTTAGCAAATGTGCATGAGCACGGGAGGGTAGTGTGAGCCATCTACATTGCTATACAGTGTGAAGTACAGACACTGTGCCATTGCATGGTGACATGGGGCATGTATGTTGCTGTAGAATGCATAACATGGGAGGGTAGTGTGAGCCATCTACATTGCTATACAGTGTGAAGTACAGACACTGTGCCATTGCATGGCAACATGGGGCATGTATGTTGCTGTAGAAGACATAATATGTAAAAATTGCATAGCCATAACTACAACACAGTTGTGATGTTCGACAGATCATATATGGTAGACTTCAGTGACACCTCCAGTAGCTGTGCACAGGCTTTTAGGTTGTCCAGTGTACCACATCAACTGTATAATTGATCAACTAAGGCTATAATTGGACCATATGTAGACAATGTGCAACAGGGTGTATACACATCCCAAGTACTGTGTGGCTACATGTCTCTGGCCATCCCCCATGGCCATGTGTGCACATGTGTTGGCCAATTGTTTGTGATGGGCATCTTCTCCACATGTCTGTGTGGTCCCATATGACATACACTCATACATGTCAGATATGTCACATTCCACAGGTCTATGCAGACAACGGGTTGTATGTTTGGTATGTGGGATATAGGTCATGCGATAGTGTGACAATATTGCAGACAGAACACTACATGTCTGGGACATGTCAGGTGGCACATCACAATGTGTGCACCCAATGCAGGGGCATATGACACAATGGTGACACTTGTGGGCTGCCCATATCACAGCTCACTGTGTGGTACTGGGTGCGTACCACACATGTTGTTCCAATGCATACTACATATGCCTCCATTGTAGAACACCTCCACCATTGTATGCACAGCTGACCACACATGTCGCAATGATAAGTACTGTGGTTTCAAGTCTGTGTATCATTACATTTGAATATATTGCACATGGGTGGCATGTGTGAATGCATGGTGGTGCGACCTGCATATCGTGACTGGAACAAACATCAGGTGTGCAAGTGTTAACTGGCCACATGGCAAATAGATCTACACTGTAACATTCCTAATATGATGACAGTCTCAGCTGCAACGGACCCATGTCTGTGTGGCACACCAGAGGTACCTGTATAGGGGTGACACACCAGTATGAACATTATCCATGACTGTATGACAGCCACAGGTTGCACTGTGCATGTGCACACATTCACCTGTGTAATAGCATATAGTATGCACATGTGTGCATACACAACGTAGCATACTGTAGTATGCAGCATGTGTGTCCACATACCTGGCATATGTTGTTACTTTACATTATGTATAGTGACACATGCAACTACATGGGATATAATAGCCATATGTGCATTACTGACTTACCAGGCAACTCCAGGCTCATTGGTTGGGAGACACCCACCTCCACAATGGCAGCTAGTGTTTCTGGATGTTGTTCCCTAGGTGTCCCCAGATTGGCCAGTAGCTCCTCGGTGTGTGTGAGTGGGGGCTGGGTTGGTGGCCCACCACCTGTTCCACCTTGTTCCCCAGCGATTGCAGTGGAACGCTGTTTTGCATGCTGTATCAGATCCATGCAGTGTCTGCGCACCTGCTGGTAGGTGCGGTTATAGCCACCCACATCGTTCACCCTCCTGCGTAGATCCTGCCACAGGTCATCCCGCTGCTGGGCATGCTGTGGCACATGGCTGAACATAATGATGGTGACAGGTCACAGTTTCAGAGATGTACAGAGATACTGCTGCACATACATTTCTATGACATCTACTGCATCTGCACAGTTATCTTTGCAAAGCACCATGACACTGACATGACTGACGTGTTTGTGTCACGCATGTCACACCCATTATGCATTGGATATCATCACCATATATGTGTGTCACCTCATTACAGTGTTCATACTCCATGTAAATGCTGTCTTGCTGTGGGCATGTCTATTTGCCTGCACTTGTGTTCTTACCTATCTGCACATGCCTCGATGTGTCCACGGTACTACTGTTGACCTGGATGCTGTGTATATGTCACATATCAGCACAGACACAGCCAGAATGGACTTGAGCAGTGACAATGCACACATACACATGGACACCTGTACATGCATGTGTTTTGCCATATACATCTACACAGCACTGTACAACTGTTCAACATCCTGACACGGATCGCCTGTATTACACATGTGATAGACATGGGACAATGGATAGTCAGACGACATTCGCAGGGATGGTCATCAACCATAGCATGTGCGGGCACGCTTTCCTCGCTGTTACAGATGGCCATTGTGCCACCGTAAGCTGCATCAGTGCCACATTACTGATACAGTCAGTTGATACATCTACCATGCGGCCATCACAGCATGTATGACTAGGATGACATCTGCAGCTTTGATGGACAGTGTTGCATGGTATGGCGGGAGTATGTCACATATATGGCACAGGGATCTGTCCAGCCTGTGGCGATCCTAGTATTAGGATGGTGGCTGTCCATGACATATGTCATATAGCTCGGGATATGGACATGTAGCATGTCCATCATCATGGTGTAGCAAATGTCCTTCTGCAAGGTAGACGGCATGCTGGATAGTGGAGGTGTGGATTTTGAAGGCTGGTATCGCACATCCATGCATAGCCATTACCCCTTACAGGTGGTTTGTGATCCAATATTGGTCACCACAGTGCTGTATATGCCTGGCCAGTGATCTCCGTGCTCATGGATGGCACCCTGACATGACATGGGTACCTGAGATGACTACCTAAGGGGCCTGGAGATGTCACCATGTCAGGGGGTGCACTGCACAGCACCATCCCTTACACAGTGTCCATAATGTTGACCACAGCCTAGGTAATAGTTTATGGGTAGAGGGATGTTCACCTAGTGGTGACACTGCTGGTATCATCCATCAGACTGTGCACATATGTCACACACCTCACACACACAGCCCATTCTGTATGTTGTTCACAACACTGACACAGCTACACTGATAGGTCATGGCCATTCACAGCCTTACATACACAGATGCCTAACATTTGTCTGTGTGGTATGGGCTACAATGAGGGTGGGGTACAACACATTAACCCTGTGCTACTGTATCTGGCACTGATGTGCTGTGCACATGTCACACTTGCACCTTTTGTAGTTGTGAGTCTGTCAACAGGCCACTGGTGGAACACTCCTGTGACATGCAAAGGTATTTGTAATCAAATATCCGTGCTATCTTGTACATCTGTACTGCTAACATCTACAGTGCTAATGGTTCATGGACATGCACACCATACTCAGCAGGGTTATAGTGCGGTGCCACCCTGAATGACTGTCATCACCACTTGTGGGTTGATATTATCCAACACCCTATCTGTATTGTATGGTCATACTAGGCACTTGCTCAGAACATGTGAGCATGTCATGAGCCACTGATTACTATAGCGCCCATTCCACACCATTTCCCACAGGTACACTGGCTGTCCTACACTTCCCAGCTTGCTTAAGGTACGACAGCTGTTGTACACATGTAACGCACATATCCTGTGGACATGGTTGTATATACAGGCATGTCCAACTGTCACATACCAGTGCTACTGCCTGTCTATATGAGGGATATGTCGTACATGTGGCAATACAGTAATTGTCTCATGTACACATTCAATGCTCACTTCCCAAAATATGGCACTACAGCCTGTGGGGGATGCACGTCTGCAGCCGTGCTGGGCCCATAGCTCTCAGGTGTACCTCATTACGGGGTACATACCTCATTTGGGGTTCTAAAAGGTGCATGTTCCTCAAGGTTCCACATTGGAATGGTCTGTCACACATTCATTGTTGTACATAATTTACCTGCTAGCCATGGCTAGATAGATGAGAATCATATTAATTCATTGGAATATCTGTTTTATATGTAAGACCAGCGTATTTTAGCCATCATATGCCCTTCCTAGTTGACGTTGTTAGTAAGCCAGTTGTACGTGTTCCACGTTTCGCACATTTGTCACACTGTATGAGGGCTAATGTTCCTCATTTTGGGGACAGGAGGCTGACAGCTATGGCTGGGGGTAATGCTGTCGCCAACCCTGACTGCACCTAACAGTCATTTGGGGATGTGTAACATTCGCAACACACCCCACCCATCACATAGTCTCACATAATCTACACCACTGGCCACACCTACAAGGACAACCTGTGCAGTACGTCTCCATACTCACTGTAGGCACCAGAGGTAGCCCCCATCATGGAAGACAACATCACCAGCTTATAGCCCACAGACTCATGTGTGCCCATCACATACAGCCAATAGTGTGTTATAACATTCACAACACACTAGTCATAGCTAACTCTGTAGGGTGTCACACTGCAGTTCCACACAGCAGGCTACACAAGGCATTAGTCGCTTACATCTTGCTGTCGGGTAACTGCTTCTGCAACATAACCTATGCACCCATGCCACACCTCACCAGGTACGATATGTCTGTCATTCGCCATGTTAGTGTGACTGCCCTGTGATGCCACTTCACAGACTACGTGTGCAGGGACATGCAATAGCTCACCAGTCTTATAGCCCTGAGGGTGTGGGCCTAGCCCTGGGGAGCATTTTGCATTCGTCCGGACACGATACCACTGTACAATGACCGACTGTGTCACGTCAACAGTTGCCTATGCTCCTATTGTCATTCCACAGGCATGTGGTATCTGTCCGCTATGTCTGTCCTGGTCAAACACAATGCTGTGGCACAGATGACTTGCACCTGTCGGCCCTGGGAGTACAGATCATATGCAAGGCTCTTGCTGCTTCTATACTGCCTGTCCTGCACAGTTTCCAATAACTGTCACCGGCAGGATGGTAACTGGCATGCGCGACATGGGGTCATGTGACACATTGCTTGCATCTTCCCCTGTGACGCACGCAAGCAAGGCGCACCTTATAATGCACCACTCCAACATTTCTGCAGTGACTGGGACCTGCCTGTAGCCTCTTCAGAGCACACCTGCAATGACAGGTTATAGACGGACCATACCTTTCAGGCACATACCTGGACCGGCACACCCACAGCTGAGGGGTTCCCATATCCCACTATGTTTTGCACACATCCTGGCAAGTTGCTTAGCACAATGCATCGGAGGTGCTCCACATGCAACTAACTGTGTCCGGGACCGCTATACACATTGTAACAAGTGACAGAGTCAACATCATACCCCACGGGTAACATACCTTCTATGGTGGTATAGTGGACAGTGGGCCTCAGCTACTACTGATGTGTGACTGCCACTACCCCACACTTCACTGGGATAGCCACTCATGTACCGACACATCCATGAGTCATACCCTCCACTCTGCTGGATCAACACATGCACACCACCTCCAAGACCTACATTACCCTTGGCATGAACACTACCACCATGTGACTGGCTCACTGTTCAGCCGTGGTGGGGCCACAGGGTCCCTCATCACATACTCCGAGACTAGCTACATAAACATGACTGCCACACATTCCGGGGTGTACCACCAGGCATTATGGTGGTATGTCAGTATTCGATGGCATCAACCACATCTGCTGTCACATACAACAGTCACTCAGGAACATTGCAGACCCAGGTATTGTTGGCAACATGCTGGAGGATGGATTCAATGCTGACAGTACACCCTTTCACTTACTACAGGGCCGCAATCCATACATGAACATTGTGGTCTCCCTGTGGTCACACCTACACAGTACTGACCAACACTCTATGTGTCCTGGGACACTGGCCCCATGTCACCTTCCAACGTCCCAGGCTGTGATGTCCATCAACCTCTGAATTACATGTCTCCCCACTAAGCCACCATATTCAGTAATAGCCTTGTTTCAGACATTGTAGACCCTGAATGGCACACAGCAGCATTTATCACACTACACACAGGTGGCACCGCGTTGCACGAGTGGGACTATAGTCCTACACACCTGACTGGACTGTTCTGTGTGGCTATGGGGCACATCATCAAGGATGTCATTCTCAGAGACATTGTTGTTCTCCCGTCCTCTGCTGCCACCCGGGTTGGGCTTGTTAAGGCCAGAGCATGGCCCCTACACATGGTGGACTCCTTTCATACAGTTATCAGGGCAGTTGCTGATGGTACGGGAGTCCACACATCCTACATTGTCCTCTCATTGCCTTTCAGCACCATTCCCCATTCTGGTATTGACAACATACACATCCACCAGCACATAGTACCCTGTGTCTCAGGATGTTATGCTATGTGGCTCATGGACAGGACACACAGTGAGGCCAGCATACCATAGTACCTACTACATGTCAGGTACTTTGGCATACCACGGTCCTCAGTCATAGGGCCCCTCATGTTAAGTATATGCATCCCTGCGGAACAGGCTGGCACAGGGGACATTCCCTGCCTAGCTTTAGAATCCCTACATACCAAGCGCCATGATTGCTCCACCAGCTGATACTGACTCCAACCATACTGGTGTCGCTGTGACAGATACATAATATGACTATCATGGCATCAAGCTGCATGACACAAGGTGCATGCACATCACCTTTGCATTACACCATTCACCCACTGACTATCACATGGATGGTAGTCCCCTACATACATATCACATTGTACATGTTTGCAGTACACACATATGTCGCACCCACTCCTGTGGTTCCCGTATTGCCACTGTGGCATGGATATCCTCTTATGTGGCCACACCTATCTGTACTGGGTGTGTAACTGGTACATAGGCACCCATTGTACCTCTGAACTCAAGACATCTACACACATTCAAGGGTACACCACCCCATTTAGGGTGTACCTTACACAACAGCTACAGCTTTACATGCCACAACATTAACACGCCATGACGTTTACTGAGCTCTGACAGTTTAAATATGCGGCTGCACTACGGACACCACATCTGTACACATTTGCATACTACATACTCAGGGGTGACCTCTGCTGATCAGACAGGGCCCATGTCCACAACACTATTGATGGATATACTCCTCATATGCAACATAAGCAGAGGCCACTGTGAGCAACATGCTCATGGATATGTGCACACACGCCACAATGAGTAGGATGTGCTTCTGGGTTACATTCCCAAACTGGAAACTCACCATGCTGTGGAACATAAGTCCTCTGTATATCACGCAGGGACACTCAGTAGCACTGTTCATGTGATACCTCCCTTGGTGGTTGGGAGACACGTGTAGGCCTGGGATCACTGCAGTGGCTGTACTGTGCAGTGGTGCAGGTGACACCTGGCTCTGCTCTTCACAGGACACTACCCTGGAGAGGTTCCACTAGTGTGAACACTGTAGTTGTGCTTACACATGGACTTGACAGACTGCATAGTACCCCACTATGCACCTGTGCAGCTATTACATGTCCTTTGTGCATGGTTACTTGGTAGCCATTCCATTTAGATTAGCTATTGTGCTATTACTATGTCCCATACCTACAGGCCATATGTATCCTGTTATTGTACATACCAATAGACGATACCTGTGGTATGCATGATATGCCTGTTATGCTGTGTAGAATATCTGTCATATCTACCTATAATACTATACATTACACATATGTCACAAAGTATCCCATAATGCAAAGCATACTTGCTCAGCTGGACCACCTTACATATATCATTAACATTATTTGCCCATACACATGCATGCTGTGACAGTATATCAACATATACTATCCCCTGCTATGGCACATCCTTGTTGGACATACCCTACCACTGACGGTGGGTTGTATGGCATTGTTCTGTTTAATGGCCTCATGTAGCATCCCTTCTGGTGTCTGTGCTGTGTACCTTGTGTCCCACTGCTGGACGCACAGATTCTACAAGTGTTTGTATGCTCAGCAAGACATCACTACATAAATACCTTTCCCCACTTTATGCATTGCGGACACGTTTAATTAATGCAAACCAGGCTATACATACAGTAAAACTAATTAATACAGATCATGCTATACATAACCTTACATATCGGGCATTCTACATACCTTGTTGTCGTTACGGCATTTTGTTTCTATCTCTCTCACAGTGTTTCAACTGTTTTTCAGTATGAGCATATGGTTTGAATGTCTGGCAAGTCATCCTTATATACGTCGATACCCGAAACATGTGGAATCTTCCCGCCAATTGGTGTTCCTGAGTGACTAATTACTTGCATATCAGCTGTGCAGCTACTCCATTTGCCAATTACGTGGTGACAGTGGGGTATAATTGGATTCTCCACTTGGGCGTTGCCTATTTACCCTACCTTCGGGGAGACGGTCTGTATTGTGTTTTGTTATGAGTAACTGCAACTGCTATGCATGGAGACAACTATAGTTTGGATTCATGTCCCCCATGGATTGTGTGTAACAGGTAGAGTATTTGGTTCAACATGTGGGTGTACCTGTCAGCCCGACATCTGATAACGGAGTATTGCAATCAATACCTGTAACATGGCTGTTTGTTCCATTATACAACGCCTGCAATTTTGCATGTTGCCTTGAATTGTGTCTCTCACATGGTATGTTGAGGGTTCTGCAGATGTAATTGACTGACTGGATGTTTGTGCTGCTATTACAGTTTGTATTGCTTTAGTTTCTAGTGTGGGTGATGTCGGTGGTTGTACGTAACATATACGGTTTGTGGGCCTTGCATTTCTACATAATCCGTATATATGTGTGTGGGCTCCGTCCCTGATTAGAGAGCTAACAGTTAGTAGACTTATGTTATGGGATTGTACGTTGGGCCATTGTTAATTGGTTTCTATATCATCTGCAGGTGAGCTTGCTACTTGTATACCTCCGTAATTGCAGCAATATATCAGGGGATATGTGTAGGTGACAGCTATCCCTTGTATTTCTGTCCCAGATATTTGCAGTCATTGTGGTTGTGTTGTTAAAAGAGCCTATTTGCCATGGGTTGCCACCTTATCATATGGTCATTGTTGGACACTTGCGGGACACATAGCGGTGTTTAGAGGCCAACACATAGCCACGGTCAGTACACAGATAGCACATACTTTTATCCTCACTATATACCTATTGTTGTGTGACTTTGGATACTTATCATATTGCATGTAACATGTTTCTTACATACAGGCATAACTATTAAATACAACTGTTACATTATATATGGGACATATTTATGTCCTACCATCTCGGACATTTGCCCTTTGTACTGTTTTATGTCAGGACACACCTGCCCAGGGTGGGGATGTCCCTCCTACTGTGGTACAGAAAGTAACTGTATGCCTACGGCTAGCTATACCCACACCTACCATACTGGTCTGCCTCTGACTTGGCACCAAAATACACATGTTTCGGACACACACACACATTACAGTCACACAGAAACACACACGGCACCCTCAATGCACACTTACACAGACTACGGCACTCACAGACACAGTTGAACACAGTACCTACGTGGACCGCGACACAGTCAGCGGTGACTAACCGTCCCTTCATATCATCATACTATTACTCGCGGATGTACTGTTCCGGTACTGTGTTCTATCAGTCTTTCAGCCTCGTGGTTACACATGTCGGTATGTTACACATCCCATGGGTGGCGGTATCCTATTTATTTGTACCTCCAAGATGTTATGAATGCCATTGAACTATCTATCATATTTGCAGATATCGCTGAATCCATCTATATCACCATATATCCCTCTATTGCCCTTTCTACCTGTATTATATATATGCATATATGTACATATATATATAGATATATATATATATATATGTATATATATATATATATATATATATATATATATATATATATATATATATATATATATATATATATATATATATATATATATATATATATATATATATGTATATATATATATATATATATATATATATATATATATATATATATATATATATATATACATATATATATATATATATATCTGGCGGGGAACGTGACAGGCACACAGCACCACCATATGCTGTAAGACTCATGTACTGTTCAGGTGTTGGCATTCCGTGTTCCACTGGCTGTTGTGTTTACAATGTTTGAGGGCTGCCTATGTAGGAGTCACACATTGGGCCACCTATACATTACAATTTACAGGTGGTCATGTTTGTGTGCCATCCATTTTACTGTGTGTGCAGGTGGAGAGGTGTCAGTCCATAGGGGCCTACATGGTCAGGATATGTGCTATACGTTCCCTCTTTGCCAAGGCGTAGGCATATTGGGCACTCATCCGTCTGCCTACTGGGGCTGACACAGTGTGTTCATGGTCTGAATTCCTCTGTGCCTGTACTGGCCTTGGCAATTGCGGTGGGCTATGAGGGCCTTCACCATTTTGTCCCTGCTGCAGCTGCTTCCGCAGGATCATATTATGTAGCATGGCACATACTATGACGATGTGGGCACATGTGCCTGGAGAGTACTGCAAGGCTCCACCAGATGTATCCAAGCACTGGAACCGTGATTTCGGCATCCTGAACACACGCTCTATCATGATTCTGGTTTGTGCGTGTGCCTCATTATGGCGTTCTTGCATGGGTGTGTGTGCATTTCTGATGGGAGTCATCATCCATGGCTCCAGTGCATAGCCAGCATCCCCCACGAGATGGCCATGTGGGATGTCCCCCCTGACAAATACTTGATACAGCTTTGAGGCATGCCAGATATGGGAGTCATGGTAGCTTCCAGGGCTGCCAGCACACACATCCATGATAATGCCCTGGGCATTGCACATGACCTGGCAGTTGATGGAGTGGAATCCCTTGTGGTTTATGTAGCGCATACCCTGCTCACCGGGTGGTGACTTGATTTGTATGTGCATGCAGTCTATCGCACCCAGTACCTCCGGGTATTGTGCCACACGGTGGAAGTGACGCATATTGCTGGCCAACTCCTCCTGAGTTTGGGGGAAGTATATCTGCTCATTGGCATGTGGTAACATGGCATCCAGGAACTGGTGTAGTACCCTGGATGCTGATGCCTGTGAGATACCCATTATATCTCCAGTTGGCCCTTGAAAGGTACCTGTGGCCAGTATTCGCAGGCTTACACATACCTTTGTGTCCACTGGTATGGGTTCCCCTCTGTTGTTTCTGGTTCTCAGGCGTGGCCAGCACAGCTCCACTATTTGCTGTAAGATGTCCCTGTCCACCCTGTAACGCTCTACTATCTCCAGGTCATGTAGCCCCTGGTAGGTTACCCTTGGTCTGAACACTCTCCTTCTCCTCCGAGGCCTGCGGTGGTTGTCGGCATCATCCTCCACAACACCGTCAGTCTCTAACACATGCTGATGAATCACAGCTATGGCAGCTCCCAACATGTACATTTTAACATTTACCCATGTGTTTACACCTATGGTGCGGTGTTTGGGAATACACAGGTGTGTGTTGGGTGCTTACACACTTTATACTATTGTGCTGTGAACACCAATGATGTCATAGGGTGTGTATGTACGTTCATAGCTACAGCTTATGTTATGTGTTTTTCTGCCGGAACTACTATTGTGGTGCCTTTGGTGTTGAATTACATTTGCCTGCCGTGGATTACCTCTTGACCTTCCCTTTACATTTCTGCGTGTTGCACCTACCATTTTTTTGCGTGCATCCTGCAGCCTGCTTTCATTTGTACTTTCCTGGACCTGGCGTATCTTGCGTTATGTGTGCTACTGCCGGTCTGCTGTCAGTTTGCTTTGCTCTGCTGTGTCAGGTCTCCTATCTTTGCAATCCAATACCTCCCCTCCTTTCTTTGCATTCACATGCCTCCCCTATCCTGTTTTGTAAGTTTCTGCAAGCGGACTTGTCAGCTGCCGTCGATTGGCCTTCGTGGGTTGATTGGTGTTGATTGCTCATTAGTACTCCAATTACCCTACTTCCGCATTTCCTTTTCTTCCCCTGACCTTCCTGTTTCTGCTATTGTTTGCGGCGCATGCGTCCGATTACTGGGTTTCGGGCACATTTTCATCCTCGTACACATGCACTTTTGGCCACCATGTGTGCTCTCAGCTAAATGATTCCTCCCCACCCCTATCCTGCAGCTTTGCTTAGCAACGGACAGGCCAGATTTGCAATGCTCCAATGTGCTTAGTGCTACAGTGGCACACCCCTCTGCTGATGTCATGAATCTCCTCTGAGCCACTCCTCGGTGTTTTACCGCTGCGCCGTATGGTACAACCTTACTCCGGTGGGACATTTGCGATTCAGTATTATCTGCCTCATTTGCACGGCATTGACTACTAATTCATAGTTACCGTGCCGAACACTATCGCAAGCCCTTAGCAACCATTGCACCTTGGTTGTGGTGTTCCATGCCTACCATTGTATGTTATGCTGTGAACCTGATTTCTATTACATTGTGATTTTATGACATTTTTATATTATTTCTTTATGTTACAGCTTCCGCAAACATGCCCTGTGGTTCTGCTGTGCGTAACTGTGGACATGACATTAAATGTTGTTATTTACATGTTGTGCATCTTTTCTTATACCATTGGCTGTGTATTTCGCCATTGGCATATGTTCATGTTGTGATACCTGGGTCTGGCCCTCTTCCATAGCTCCGATGTTCTGTTTGGGGAAATGTAAACCGTGTTTTTTGGTTTACATTTCCGTGGGCTTACGCTACGCCTGCACCACTTCATGAATCGCTATATGCCTTCATTTGCATGGTGCAACACTGCACATGGGGTGATTTGCATACCTACACCGGGGGCTGCGCAGATCTGGCGTACGCCGGTAGTGCACGTGGAACTGGATCGTACCTGAATCGCTCGACGGCCATATTTGGCATTATAACACCTACGCTATGCGTGCGCCTGGTGCAAGCTTCATGAATCGAGGGGAAAGTTTTTTTCTCCCAGTATGCTAAACAAATTGCAAAAATGGGGGCACATGCTGCCTTCATAGCTGCATTTTTTTTTGTTTGTAAATGCTCCCTGAACCCATATATAGTTATTATCTAAAATTGCCTCCATTGGGGTTCTCTGAACTTCTACATCATTAGTGTCCAACCTGTCTTTTTGATATAAAAAGTCACAAAACCAATCCACACCACACTGGTGGGGTATGACGGAAAATAAATCAGCAACATCTATTGTTATCAAAATAATATTTTCAAAATATAAACTATTTTCATTCATCAAAAAATCCCAGGAGTCTTTAAAATATATTGTTCTCCTGCTAAGGTGTCATTTGGTTTCAGATCTACAAAGTTTGCCATATCATGTGTCTTGGATTCGTATCCTTTGGATTTACACATATTTATACATTCATTTAGCTCATCAGTGGTGGCTGAATCCATTGTTTTTAAGAAGAAAAGCTGAATAAAAAAATCAGATTGCTTAAATCTTCAGCTGATGAGGAAGAGTAATTGAAAATGGCATTGAGTATCTTGAAATGTTTCAGAGAATAGAATCACTGATTGTGATACCTCATTGTGATAAGGCTTCTGGTTTTACCATTTTAATGAGCTGAACATACCATATCAGTGGAAATGTTTCAGACCAGATTGTTTGGAAGCGTATCCATTTGTTATTCAGTTAATGTATGGAGAAAAACACATTCATATTGTTGACTACAGGATGCAACCGATTCTTCTGTAAAGCAGCTACGTGTTTAACTTGCATGTGAACCACATTCTACAATTGCACCATTTGACTGCATCTGAAAGAATTTTCATACCTTGAGTTACTCAAGAACAAGGATTTTATATTCCCTTTTAACCTCCATAATATGTCCATATATTGTCTATCTTCACTTTTTTCTAGTCTTGCTAAGGTACAGAAAACTATAGAGTTCACAAATCTTAAAGACCTTTTTAATCAACGTGTCCATTTTTTTTTCAGAATCATACAAGCTTTAGGGTTCGATGCACCAAAAACACTGCCATTGGGTATCTGCCTATCCCCACTTTGAGGATCATTGGTAAAGGTTGATTGACCTTATAAAAGCATGTAATTCACTTGACTATGCTTTGGTGTGTGAATAACGTCTAAGTAACAGCACTTGGTCTCTAGCAGTGACATCAGTCCTTTTCCAAGGCCCCAGTACTATAATGTATACCCAACATGTATTAAGGAGTACGCTCCATTCTGGCATTTGAGGTTAAATCTTTCATTACTGTCTGCTCTGACTTTAAAATTTCAGCATTTAAGGAAAGGTATTTTTGCCCTGCTGCCTGCATCTCAGGGGTAAGAATAATAATGTAGGAGTGCACATAAAATTGTCCCCTGCAAGGCTTGTGAGAATGGTTGGCAAGCATGGATATCAAAATGTTATTCTGTCTGTATTCACTTCTGTGGTGTTACAATTCTATGCTTTAAAATTTTGAGCACTGAAATATAATATCATATCTGTTTTCAGCAAGTCAGAAATAACAGTAGTATAAGTAAACTTATATAATGGTAGATATTCAAATTGCCACTACTTCAGTAGACGTAGCTATACAGGCAAGGATATAACAACTGTCTGGCTTCTAAAGCTTCAGTGTACCTTCCATTTGCCCAAACGGTCAGGTTACTCAAGCTGAGTTGACTAAAAGGCAACTTTGGGCACCAAAACCTTTAGACCTTCCCTGCCAACAGACAAAGGGAGGCTGAGCCTGAAAAGACAATGCTAGGAAGAACAGAAAATAAATAACCACACCCTGGCATACACAAGACACTCGTAAAGGGAGGGTGCAGGATGGAGCCACTACTGCAGGAGGAATCATTCGAACATCTATTGCCTCTCTCTCTCTCTCTCCTAAAACATTATAGTCCACTCTAACCTACTAATTCCAGGTTCCCTCCACTTACCCTTAAGCAATCAACACTCCACTGATAAGTTCTCGATCCTCTCCTGCCCTCCTTGGTACTTCCCGCTCCACTCCCCTACCCTGCCCCCAAATCTCACCCGCCCCAACACCTCTACCTTTATTACTCCATAACCACACCCACTACCATTCCACACCTATCAGTCTCCTGCTACCTGGGAACACCTATTTCCCATTACCCGCCCACATTTACCCTCACTCACCTCTTCTAAACTATCCCTCCTAGACAATTATCTTCCATTATTACTTCAATACCCATCCTTACACAACTCTCCATTCTCTATCCACTATTTAAGAACTTACCAGCTCCTCTACACATAAATCTTTCTTGCAAGTAGCCCCATTTCAACATGCTACCTAAACCCTCACTCATCTCCCTTTTACTACCTCTTCTTCTTAATTTATCCTACCTTTACTACCTCACCCAGTCCATTAAGTTGTACCACTCACAACCCTTCCATGTAACTAACCATCTTACTTCTTCTCCCTCATACTCACACATCCCAATTTCTCCTCACCTATTTCCCATAAAAAAACTTCTATTTTTCCCATATAAACTGATCACCTTTCACAAACATTCTACACCCATAGTAACTAGTAAATATTCCATAATCATAACAGAACCTAATCTATTCACTATAATGTCCAATTACCTCTCTAATCTAATCCTATATCTGGTTACCTGTCTATTATCAGGTGATATCCATCCTAACCTAGGCCCCCCATCTCAACTAATACAGACAAGTCCATACTACTTACTTCCTTAAACTCCCAAAGTATAGTCAACAAAATCCCAAACCTCCACACCTGGCTCATACATAATAAACCTGACATCCTATCCATCTCAGAAACATGGTTAAAATCCCATATAAAAGATTCTGAAATAATTCCTCCAAACTATTCTATCATTAGAAAAGACAGGTCCCACAAAAAAGGGGGTGGAGTAGCTCTCCTATAATCATCCTCCTTGTCTGTTACTCCTTATAAGAAACCTGCTCCTCAATTTAACAATGCTGAACTACTCCTAACACTACTTCAAGTCAACAAACACAAGCACATATGTATAGCTTCCCTCTACATCCCCCCAGGGGACAATATTTCTACACTCGAAGACATCCTCTCCTGGCTCTCCAACAACATTAGCAATGAAACAATAATTTTAGGAGACATGAATATTAATTGGGCCTCCATTCAGTCTCCTACAAACCCACTTAACATCAACCTCTACAATTTTTCACAGCTAATCAACTCTATAACACGCCCATCAAAAAACCTGTCTAGTGGCAGTATTCTAGACTGGATTCTAGTCTCTCATCCCCACTATTTCTCTGACAGTGGTACTCTTCCAGATCCTCTTAGTGACCACTTACCCACTTTCACTCATCATCTCCCCTTACTCCTACATCGCACCCATAATTTTATTACTATCCGGAATCAAAAAAACTTTAATCCATCAACCTTTTCTAATTCCCTCAAAGCAATAAACTGGGACTGTCTAAAAACATTGTCTCTAGACAATGCAGTTGCCCACTTCAACTCAACATTCTTAAAAGTTCTAGACTTTCATGCTCCCTTAAGGACAAAGAGAATAAAAATTAAAACTGCCCCATGGCTTACCAATAACACACTAGCAATAATGCAGCATAGAGAAAAAGCCTGGACACACTTCCAGAAAAATAGGATCACCCTCAACCATAATGAATACAAAACACTTCGAAATAAAGTAAAAAAACTCATCATCTCTGATCAACAAAATTACTTCTCCATACTCCAAAACAATAACAAAACAAATCCTCAGAAATTCTGGAAAAGTATCTCTAACCTCCTCAACCCCAGCAAACCAGACACCCCACCCCAGACCCTAATACTCCTGATACTGACCTAGCCACACAATTTAACTCTTTTTTCATTGAATCCATCTCTAAATTAACCTCTTCTTTCCCAAACAATATCACATGCTCCAACTCACCCCCAACCCCCCCTACCAATACTCTGCCCTGCACTGCTACCACTCCCTCATTCTCGCCCACTAACTCTCTACCCTCTTCCTCTTCTCCTACTCTCACTTCCTCACCTTCTTCACCATCTAATACCCCCTCTTCCCACTCCCCACTATTCTCACTTAAGCCTATACCCACTTCTACCATCAAAAAACTCCTTCTAAAACTGAAGCCATGCACTAATGCTCCTGATAATATCCCCTCTTTCTTTCTTAGCACAGCAGCTGAAGCGATTGCCTAACCCATTAGCATTCTAATCAACCGCTCTATCCAAGAAAGTACAGTACCCCAAATCTGGAAAAAGGCCTTTATCATACCATTACATAAAGGGGGCAACAATAACAATGTTACTAATTTCCGCCCCATTGCTATCCTGCCTCCCATCTCTAAACTCCTTGAAAAGTGTATCCAACTTCAACTCCTACCACATCTCTTAGATAATCACCTACTAACTCCCACACAACATGGATTCAGACCTAATCACAGCACTATGACAGCCCTCCTCTCCTTCCTTGAAACTATTAACAAAGCCTGGGACTCTGGTCTATTTGTCTCTACCCTATTACTAGACCTCTCTAAGGCCTTCGACACTATCTCACACAGCCTGCTTTTATCTAAACTCTCAAAACTTAACCTATCTCCTTCATCTTTGAATTGGTTCTCCAGCTACCTATCCCATAGATTTCAAGCAGTAAAATGGAAAAGGCCACCTCCTCATTTCTTAATACCCCAACCGGAGTTCCCAAGGTTCCATATTGGGTCCCCTCCTCTTTAACATATTCATAAATGACTTCCACAACTCTATCCCTTTCTCAAACATCATCCAATATGCAGATGATTCAACTATTATCTGCTCTGCCACATCTATCCCTACACTTCTAAAGCTTACTCAAGATGCTGTTTCAACCACTGAGCAATGGATGAAATGAAATCACCTAGCACTCAATGCCTCTAAAACCAAACTAATGGTTTTTACACCCTCTAAAATCACCTCCCTCAATATAAACACTTTCTCTATTACTAATCAAAATAACACACCTCTGGAACTGGTCTCAGAGACCAAATTACTCGGGGTCCAAATTGACAACCAGCTCAAATTCAACTCTCATTTACAACTAAATATCAAAAAAACACATCAAAAACTCAGTATGCTCTATCGACAAAATCATTACCTTACTCCTGCCACCAAAATTACTCTCTCTCCTTCCTGTCTTATCCCCTCCCTTCTCTATGGAGCTCCACTTCTGACTAATCTGCAGTCCTCTCTGAAAACACAACTTTCCTCTTGCTACAACAAAATTGCAAAGTTTGCCACCAGCCATAAGTCCTCTACCCACCATTGCTCCTCTCTCCAAAAACTAAAATGGCTAGAACTACCAAATCTTCTCACCTATACTCAACTAACTCTTGCACACAAACTGATTTTCAACCCCTCTCTCTGTCCTTCCCTTTCTACTGCCTTTAAAATGCACCTACCTGGTAGAATATTAAGGTCTAATAACCAAAATCTTCTAGAAGTGTACAAACCAACTCGTCCCCCAAGCAAAAATCTTCTATCCTATGGTCTGGCTCGCCTCTGGAACTCCCTGCCACCATCCATTCATATCAGCTCTAACCATTTTATTTTTAAAAAATCTCTTCATTCTCATCTAGTATCCCTCTGGGAATGCTCTTGCTCCCATCCCACATAACTAGCACTGGCATTTCCCATCTTCTTTACTTCCCCTGATTACACCAGCATTTTTCTGTTTCATTACTCCTAACTCATCCATTCTTATTATTATGATATCTGCATGAATATTATTATGATATTTTCATGACTACATGATGCTGCTCATTTAAGTGTTTGAATCCTAGGACAAAATTACTTCTAAATATTTACTTGCACTATTCCTTTTTTAGTTTGTATCATCTGTTAGTTTTAATCACTACTTTGCATTAATTTGTAACTTTTGTGTACTATTTGTTATTGTTTGCTTGAATTGTTTATTAAATTGTATAATTATCTTTCATATTTTTTTACATTTTTACATTTGTATAATTATCATTCATAACCTACTGTAATCTTGATTGTTTGGAGCTTTTCTCCCCAGGATTCCATTGAAAATGGGTTCATTCTGGCCCAATGGACTATCCTGGTAAACCAACTGCAATAAATAAATATATAAAAATAAATAAATCTATTGCTATGTTAAGTTATTTACACAACTGTACTATGTTCATCACACTTACTACTGCTGCAGTAACCTTAGCTATATGGGTAGATTACAATATCTTACTATACTTGGTAGGTAGAAGGAAGAGTCCAAGAACCACTAGACAATGGTCCTTGCAAAGTCTGACCCAGACCTAGAGAAGGAATCAAACTTATAGTGGTTTGTAAAAGTATGTACAGATGAGCAAGTTGCAGCTAGATACTTCTAGAATTCAACCCTTTTCAAAAAGCCATAGATGAAGCCAAGGCCATGTTACCATGGCTTTGATGCTGTCTGGGATAGTTTTGTTGTGGTGAGTATAATAATACTGTGTCTGTTTTGACACAGACTTTCCCTTCTTCTTACCCTCACAAGAAATGAAAAGATGATAAGAAGATCTGAAAAATTTAGTTCTGTTAAGATAGTCCCTGAGTTGTCTGCTCAAACCCAATGCATGGATTATCCTTTCTTCCTTGATTTTGGGGGACAGATGGATAGTTTGGCTTGAAGTAAACTCAGATACATCTATAGGCATAAAAAAAGGATTAGCTTTCAAAGAAACCTCTCCCTTTTGAAAATGAAATAGGGCTGACTCACCATAAATGCTCACAACTCAATTACCCTTCTTGCAGAGGACAGAGCAATCAGTAAAACTGTTTCCATGTTAAAATATAACTCCACCCTAGAACTAAAAAAATGTTTTTTTCACTCTATCTTTATTTCCTGACATATTTTAACACTTCAAAATTACTCTAAGTGCTTTATTTGTAATTTTAGCCTGTTTTCCACAGCATGACTTCCAATGGGGCTTGATGTATCAACATGATCTTTACTCCCTCAACCCTTTCTCTTTCCCGTAATACTTTGTATGACTCATGACTGACATAAGGTAGTAACTTTGAATTCCCATGCCATTATCATATAATGGGATTTAGGAGGGCCACTTTTATTTTCTTTGCCTTCTGTAAAAGGACTGCTTCTTTTCTGTCTCTAATCACCCTCATTTATGTTTGGCTCAGACCTCAATTTACATTATACTTAGAAGTTATCCAGCTACAGCCAGAAAAGTAACTAAATTGCAGGTCTTTGTTCAGTGTTTTCTTTTGTAGTTCAAAAGGAATTGATAGTCCCCTCCTCCATACTTCTGCAGAGGTGTTAAAACTGTCACTGCACTGAGATACCCTTGCAGAATAAATTCCTCTTAGATGACAAAAGAAAACCCTGAACAAAGGCCTGCAATTTAGTTCGTTTTTTTGGCTATAGCGGGATAACATCTAAGTTTAGCTGATTATTCAGAGAAGCGGCAAAGATGTATTTTTGAGGAACTCCGTACATATGGATCAAATCTTGGAAGTGCCTCTCTAATCTAATTTCACTTAATGAAGGTTTGCCCTTGTCCAGCTCAGCTTGTCTGCCACAAAATTTTGCCCTGACAGAATGCAGGATGTCTGTATAGTGAGATTGTACTCAGAAGCTATATCCCAAGCTAAAATGGCTTGTCTGCAGAGAAAGTATGACCTGGTTACCCTTTGCCTGTTGATGCACCACTTGTCTGTGGTATTGTCTCTAACCACTTGAAGAGGTCCAGATGACCACAGATGGTTCAGAGTGTCGACTGCCTTGATCAGGGCAATCATTTTTTTTATATTTATGTGCTTGCATCTGCCCTTAGTGTCACACACTCCTTGTACTTTTATCCCTCTAGAAAATGCTCTCCAAGCAAAGTCTGAGGTGTATGTTGTGACTGATTGCTTTGGAACAGGTTGGGAGAAAGGAACCCCCAAATTTAGGGATATACATTGCCCTTATCTAGTGATTTAAGGAGTGTTGGTACTAGGGTCAAATAGACTTCAGATACCACTGTATTCTTCTCATGTGACTCTCGGGATGGTACAGTGGTGCAGTGGTAGAGTTGTCACTTCACAGCAAGAGGTACTTCGGTTCGATTCTTGGCTGGGGTGCCTTCTGTGTGGAGTCTGCATGCCCTCCCTGCGTTAATGTGGGTTTCCTCCAGGTGCTCCGGTTTCCTCTCACATTTCAAAGACACACATCTGGAGCATTTCTCCCTGGGCCTCCACTGAAAATTGACTTTGTTCCAAGTCGGACTTTCTCGGTTAATAAATAAAAAAATTAATTAAAAAAATGTAGAGAATTGCCAGGGGTATCATGAGAGTCACAGAAGACATGAGATCAAAAACCTGATGTATTCCCTTGCAGTGACCAAAGTCTGAGTGGAAACCCCTTGAAATAGCTATAGATATAGATATAGATACTTTCTTCCTGTGGAAAATGGTCTTTGGACTGTGATGTCTAGCTGACATCCAAGAAACATAATCTGGTGAGAAGGAGTCAATAAATACTTATGAATGCTCTTTTGGAATCCAGTTTGAATAAGATATTTCTCTCCCAAGAGAGAGATTCTTAAAACTTTGAAAAAGACTCTGTAATGATAAACAAGTCATCTAAATATCAAAAAATATGCATACTGTGTAGCCTGCAATGAGTTGAAAAATGAAGCAAAAAACTTTGTGAAAACCCTTGGTGAATTGGATAGTACAAAGGATAAGGCAAAAAACTGATAATGCGATCAAGACATGCAAAAACCTCAAAAAACGTGAAGTTTGGTGAATAGGAATTTGAAGATAAATATTGTTTACATCTAGTGTTATCAAGAAACTTGAATGAGGAAGAAGCAACAAATTGAGAAGTGACATCCTTTTGAATTAGGGCACTATCACAAACAGGTTTAGGAAAGAAATATCCAGAACTAGCCTCCAAACAGTTTTTTTGGCACTAGAAGCATTTTTTAATACAATCCTTTTCCTGCCTGGGGACAGCATGTCATGAAGGACAGATGTAAAAGAAAGAAGAGTCTGGGTGGGAGGATGAGGAATCACTCTCTGGAAAGAGAAATTTCCGCCCATTGTCATCTGTAATCTTGATGAATGATCAACAGAACTGAATTGACTGAAACTATCTTCTGACAAAGAGAAAAGTAGAGATTCAGACTTTCTGGAAGAAAAAAAGACTATGAGGGTGGGAAGGTGAGGTGAGCAAAGTATCTTAAACAGTCGTTCTGACTTACTGGGCTGTTTTTGGTATTATGAATTTCTTTAATTCTTCTTTGAATCCTCTTGCTATTTCTTCTGAAATGTCTGTTTATTTGCATTTTGCTGAGACTGTTTATTTTTTTTCTTAACAAGACTAAATGAGGAGCTGGAAAATCTTTTGGAAAATTTGAAAATGAAGGCTAAAAATCGCGTGGGATTCCCTATATCAGCCTACCCCTTAAATCACACTTTTTGATCATGTCTGCAACAGAGGGGCCTAAAGCTAAATCTCTATCCAAATGACAAATTAAAATCTCATTTAATACCATCTGGGAAGGTCTAAGAATGCAGTCATGCAAACCTCCTCAAGATAATACCAGTAGCCATAGCCCTTGAAGAAGCATCAGCAGAGTCATACACACATTATGTACAATCAGTTGTGACATGAGCAAAACAGTAAATTAAACTATTTAAAGCAGATTTTTCCTCAAAGAAAAAAAAATGTAAACAAAGCATTCCTCATGCTTTCACAATTAGTCCGGACAAACCTTAACATATGATCTTGACAATTCAAGATTCTGAAAATCAAATGCACTTTTTTACCCATATTTATCAATAATCTCCCCAATCTTATCAGAAATAGTATGACTGGAATTAACAATGTGTTTAGTATCAGAAGGGTTAATTAAAGCTATAGCTGCTGGCTCAGTTTTGTGAAGAATGTTTAAAAACTTAAAATATTGTGGAAAGTACAGTAGTGTAAAATCTTACCATAATGGTAGATGTCCTTGCCTTCACAGCTGCAGTATTTTTAATGATATGAGAGCGTGGCAAAGCTCAACCAGGAATCTAGGAGGAGGAAAGGGCAGAAGATTCCCCTAAAAAGCATGAAGAACTGAACTAGCAAAACTAGCCCTAGCTCTAGAGATACCATTCAACTTGTAGTGCTTGGTAAAGGTATGCACAGAAGTCCAGGTAGTTGATTAAAGAATATAATTAGTATCTAAGCCTTTGAAAAAAGCACCAGAAGATGCCACATCTGCAGTAGAATGAGCCTTAATTGGAAAAGGAAGGTTCTTGCCATGAAAAGTGTAACAAAAGGAAATAACCTTAGTACTGCAAGAAGAAATGGTTTGCTTGGATACAGTAAGCCCCAAAACTCTAAGATGAAAAGAAACAAATAATTGATCAGATTTTCTGATAGCCATTACCATATCCAAATAAATTTTAAATTTCCTATGCATCTCAGTGTCAGTTTTGGGAGATGGGAAAATGTAGACAGAGTAATAGACTGATTAAGTGATAGCTCATTAACCACCTTAGGCATAAAAGAAGGGTTAGTGTGCAAGGACACTGTCCTCATGAAAAATGAAAAAAGGAGGACAAGCCATAAGGGCCTGCAACTCAGACACCCATCTGGCAGAAGTAAGCGCTAACAAAAGAACAATCTTCCAGGAACAATGTTGCAAGGAAGCTGAAGCAGCAGGCTCAAAAGGAGCCTGAGTCAACTTCTCCAAAACAAATTTAAGATCTCAGGCAGGAGGAACAGGCTTCCTGGAAGGTCTAATATTTAGAATGTCTTTAAGAAATTGTCTCAAATCTTGCAGCAAAAGGAGGAGAAAAAGGTAGAGAAGCAGAGTTAGCTGATAGGTGGGCTTTAACAGAATAACAGGGCAAACCAGTAATGAGAAACTCACACAAATAAGACAGAAACAAAAGAGCATCCACAATAAGTGGGTCCAGGTTATGAGAGAGACACCAAAAAAAAAAACCTCTTCCATTCGGATAAGTATTATTTCCTAGTCATAAGTTTCCTGGCCTCCTGCAGGCCTTGCAGCATATCCTCAGAAAAAAAGGTGTCTATGAGGAATCAAAATCCTATCACCCACAGTGTCAGTTAAAGCATGGACATGTTGGGATGGATACGAGATCCCTTGTTTTGTGTGATTAGATCTATCCTGTGAGGTAACTTGTAATGATTGCTCCTGGCTAGATGTAGAAGAAGAGGAGACCAGTGCTGTTGCAGCCAAAAGCGAGTCACCTATAAGATTTTGGGAGCATCCTGTTGGAGTTTGAAGAGGACTTGAGAGGAAGGGGAGGGAATGCATAAAGAAACATCCCCTTCCAAGAGAATGAGAGGGTGTCCACCTTCCATACCAGAGGGCCTGGGTATCTGGCAAAAAACAGAGGAAGATGTCTGTTCAGAGGGGACGCAAAAAGATCCACCTGAGGAGTACCCCACTGGTGTAAAATGTCCAGAAATACATCCCTGTGAAGTGTCCATTTGTGAGACTGAGTTAAGGACATGCTCAGATTGTCTGCCACAAAGTTCTGACTGGAAGGGATATAAACTGCCTGAAGCATCTCTTGAAACTTGATAGCAAGATCCCATACCAGAAGTGCCAACCGACAAAGAAGATAATATCTCATTCTTCCCTGCTTGTTGATATACCACATCACTGTGATATTGTCTGTGTATACCTTGAGAGGCCCTGGAGAATAGAGAGAGACTGAAAGGCCAGAAGAGCCAGCACATGGGTTCTCATCTGTTTGACACTGATGCGCTTCTTCTGCTGATGAGGCGTCCACACCCCCTGTACCTTTAAGAGCCAAAAGTCATCCCCCATCCCACGTCTGAGGTGTCAATGAACAATTCATGACAGGGAAGAGGGGAATGAAAAGGGATCCATGGATTCAGACACAAATGCTGAATCCATCAGAGAATGTCTCAGGCAAGCAAGAAGAGAAACTACAAATTCTAGAGGATGAGCATGTTGAAGCTACACTGACTTCAGAAACACCTGAAACTTTCTCATATGAAGTTTGGCCAGAGGGAACATCAGAATGGTTGATACCATGAAACCTAAAACTCTCAGGAACTCCCTGGCAATAATAGAAGACAGAGGAAGAAGAGTATGAAAGAAAGAAATGAGAGGTAAGGCCCTTGGAGGGGGGCAGGGATGCATGCTGCATGCACTGGCACCATCTGAATCCTGCAACCTAGAAAAACATGATCCTGAGAAGGTGTCATAGAAAACTTTTTGAAATTTACAGTGAACCCCAGGCTCTGAAGAAGGGATATGGCAAAATTAAGATTTTTTCAAAAGAGTCTCTGGAGAAGATGCCTGAATCAACAGGTTGTCCAAGTAAGGAAATATCTGGATCCCTTGAAGTCCGCAAAAGGCAATCACAGAATCAAGGATTTGTTGAACACTTTTGGGGCAGTGGAAAGGCAAAAGGACAAAGCAGAGAACTGAAAATGCTAGGAAGCAACAGAGAAATGCAAAAACTTCCTGAAAAGTGGACAGATCGGAATATGGAGATAAGCATCTTTGAGATCCAGAGAAACCGCATGGGTCTGAGGGAGCATGAGAGGAAACAGAATATGAAGGGACAACATCTGAAAGGAAGGTACCTTTAGAAAAGTATTTAGATGAGAGAGGTCTAGAATTGGTCTCCAATTGCTCTCTTTTCCGAGTACTAGAAGCAGTCAGGAGTAGAATCCTTTCCCCCTTTGGGACACAGGCACCTCTTGAATAGTACTCTGAGCCAAGAGATCTTGAAGAACCTCTGGTAAAAATGGAAGATGTTCCAGAGGAGGCTGAAGAATTCCCATAAAAGGAGGATGGGATTTCCACACCATGAAGTACCCTTGATGAATGACTGACAGACCCCAAGAATCCTGAGTGATGTGAATCCAAACCAAAAAAGAAAGAGAAAGGTGAGGAGAAAGAGGAATGTGTCTAGGAAAAAAATGGATAGTCACACAGCACCTCCAGAAAGGATGGCTTCAGAGTCCTCAAAAATTGAGTAGCCTTAGCAGGACAAGTCTGTTTGCCACTCTTTTTTACCTTTAGTAGAAGAATGGGACTGCCAATGAACAAAGGCAGGCTTAGCGGGGTAGTTTCTCTGAAGTTTAGGCACAGGTGAAACAAACCCTTTAAAGTTCCAGTAAGGCCTTACCCTTATCCTGAAAGAACTTAAACAAACCAGCAGCAGCTTCACCAGACAAAAGTTTAGAATTCAGAGGAGCATCCATCAACTTAGCTTTAATATCCTCAGGTAGAGGTTGAAGCCTAAGCCAAAAATATCTCTTCATACCTGAACCAAAAACAGCAGACCTAGAAGAGGCATCTGCTGCATCATAACTACATTTAATAGAATGATGAATAACTTGAGAGGAATTCTCTAGCAAGGAAAGAACAGAAGTTTTACCCTCAGAGTCTGGAAAATCAGAAATAAGTTGACAGGCCTGAAAAAAAAGAACCTAAATGTACCTAGACATATGGGTCTGATAATAGCTCTAAAAACTGTGATAGCAGAAGTGTAAACCTTTTGCCCAGCCTGTCCATAGTTCTGCTCCCTTTAGTCAGAAGGCAATAAATTGGGCAAAGGAAGCATTTGAGGTGGCTTATCCGAGGCTATGGACACTACCGAGGGGTCAGCAGCAGGACATTTATATAAATAGGACAACCCTCAGAAACCCTATAAATCCTATCAGGCTTCTTGGGAGCAGGGGGAAGAGAATCAGGTGCCTGAGAGGCATTGGAGAAAGCATCCAGTAAAGCAGCCAACACAGGAGGAATAGCCATAGGTTTAGGAGAGTCCAACTGCAACAACTCATAGTACCTCTTATGGATATCAGAGACCTGAGTACAATCCCACTTAAACAAATCCATCATCCTAGAGAGTGTGTCCCAAAGGAAATTTCCTTCAAAGGAACATCAGGACTAATAGACTCCTCCTCCTCCTCTGACCCATAGTCCAAAGAAGAAAGAATTTGAGCAGAATAAGTTAGGGATTTGTCAGCAGAATCTGACATCATCAGAATAATCCTGGTCTGTAGGCCTTTTAAGAGGAGTAGAGGACCAAGGAAGAGCAGAAACTGAAACCCTTTGATTAGGCTTTAAGAATACTAAGGCATAAAATAATCCTTGAGTAAAAGCCTGACACTCACTTTGTCGATCCCTAGAAGCAGAAGAAACATGTTTAATTTTTTATTTCTTTTTTAAGGGAATGTCCTGAGAAGGCTCAGATCCAAGACAACAGTCAAGAACCACAGCAGGAACATCTTCCCCAACTAAAAACTGAGGAACTCCTCTAGGCCCCTCAGAAAAAAATCAGTCGTGGTTCCCTCTGAACGTCTGAGACAGACACCTGCAAAGCCTCTTCGGATATGCTGCCAGCCAGATCCTTACTGACCTCCAACACTGTCACAGCAGAAAAATCCAACAACAACACAGTTGAGTGAGTCTCCAGGTTCATAGCAACCTCGGGAGAAACACTTGGCAGAGGCTGGACAGCAGAAGATTCCGGTCATACCTTTTTCACCTTTATTGTCCTAACGACTGACCCTCAGGGCAGAAGATTCCTTCCATAGTATCTTTATGAGTAGCTTAAGACACTGGTTCTCAAGATACAAGGAAAGGGAAGAAAGTCTACTATGAAGGGTTTTTGAAACAAAGGCCTGACAAATAGAACAAGACATATGGTCATGAGAAGTTCCTAAGCAAAAAACGGCACTTATTGTGGTGATCTCTATGGGGAATCTGCTTCACACACTAGCATTTACCCTTCCTGGATAACATTAACCTCAAGGAGCACAAAAAAAAAAAAACAAGAAAAAAACTAAATTCCCAATGAGGCACTTATCTTACAAAAACAGCAAACATGCATAGGAAGACACTGGAGAACTAAAATGCATTCAGTTGGCAGAACACAGATGCAGTTAAACAGACCAATGTTATAAAAGATACATTCAGACTGGCTGCAAAGAAGTTCTGTTTTTAGTAAGCCTGAAGTCACATATATGCCCTACGTTACCCAGGGAGAATACGGTGATGTTTGGCAGTCTTTGAAAGACTGGCCGGACATCGGGCATCCGAGGCAGGGAATCCCATATCATTAAGAATACTACATCAGTGAATGTAAGGAGATCTTTATATATCAAATCTGCCTTTTTTTGGGAAGCTTCCTGAATGTCAGGAAAGTTGCAGACAATAACACACACACCAATCCTCCACAGCATAGCTGACAGAACTGAAGGAATGGGTGCAGGTTCTGGAAATCCCTTCTGTAACCGCTTATTGTATTTTCTTAGGGACTGAAAAATCCTTAGTCTTCTACCACTGAAAACACTGCCACAGTTTAGAGATAGTCTCAGAGAAAGAGAACCCCTCAAAAGGGAGAGACAGAAACTGAGTTTTCCTCTGAGTTGAATGAGAATCTGAGGAAAATATCCTTTATCTGTCACTTCATCCTCTTGTCCTGAATGAGAATCCTGACTCTGTTCAGGAAAGGATGTATCCCTCTTTCTTTTGCCAAAAGCTACTTTAGAAGAAGTGGTGTAGCCATCCTCCACTCCAATAGCCTCAGTCTCTCACCTTTCCCCACACCCATTCCTGACTTTCATCCAGCTGAAATCATCCTTAATTGCCACCTTAACCTTCACAAAAAATTAGCTGTTGCTACCATCTATATCCCTCCTGGAAACAATTCATCCACTTTAGAGAATATATTATCCTGGTTTTCCCACAATATTCCCTATGAAACCATCATCTTAGGCGGTGTTAGCCTAGATTGGTCTAAACATAAAATGACTCTCCACAACTCAGCATCAACCTGCATGGTTTCCATCAACTGACATCTTCGCCCACCTGCCTCCATAAAAACTCATCTTCCGGCTCCATAATTGACTGGACACTCATCAACTCCCCTCACCACTATCACAACCCCACTACCCTACCAGACCAATTAGTGACCACCTCCCCACATCGGTCCTTAGATACACCATCCAACCCCCCCCAAATCCCACCTTTATAGAGATTGTCGAAAACTCTCTAATTTTAATGTAGTCGAATTCAACTCTGTTCTATCCACCATTGACTGGTCTGTCCTTAAACAAATCCCTCTCAGTAATACAGTTACTAGGTTCAGTAGCATCTTTCTGAATACTCCAAACTCCTGTGCTCCCTCTAGGAAGGTTAGAATAAAACCCAATTATGCTGCCTGGCTCTCAAAAGAAACTAAGTTCCTTATGCTAAAAAGAGATAGAGCTTGGAAAGCCTGGATCAAAATTACCTCTGCTACATAATTATACACACCAAGCCTGAATCATTCAAAGGAATTACCTCTGTTACATAATTATAGGTACCTCAGAAATCTTACAAAAAGACAAATCGAGAATGATAAAAAGTCCTTTTATAACTCTGCCCAACTCAATAACAAATCCAACCCTCACAAGTTCTGGTATACTACTAACAAAATTCTCTCTCTCCAGGCTGCCCCTCCACTCCTTGCCCCTACCCAAACTGCTACTGTTCTCAATAAACACTTTATTGAAACCATTCAAACACTCATTCCTTCCAACTCTAACACAACTTCTCTGCCTACCCCTCCCAATCCTTCTAACAAACAACTATTCTCTTTACATCCAGTTCCTACTTCCTACATCAGATCTCTTCTCCACAAACTCAAGCCCTGCTCTCTTCCACTGATAATCTACCTCCTACCTTCCTCACACTTGCTGCTGACTCCATTGCCTATCCAGTATCTATACTAATCAATAGATCTATTCAGGAATCCACCATTCTTATTCTATGGAAATCTTTTTTCACTATTCTCCTGCATAAAGGTGGAAAATTTACATACCCATCTAACTACTGACCTATAGCTATTCTATCTCCCCTCTCTAAGATTCTCAAAAAATGTATCCACTCACAACTACTCAACTACCTCCTCCAGCATAACCTCTTTACTCCCACTCAGCATGGCTTCTGTCCCAACCACAGCACAACTACTGCCTTCTTATCCTTTACACATACCATTGCCGAGGCCCTAGAAAATAACAACTTATATCATATCCCTTCCTTGATCTTTCCAAAGCCTTTAATACAGGCTCCCATCCCCTACTGCTATCTAAACTTGCAGACCTCAATCTATGTTCTTCCTCCTGTGCCTGTTTTCCAGTTACTTATCCTGCAAGCAGCAATCTGTTAACTGGCTCTCTTCCACTTCTCCATTTATACCTGTCCCAACCGGGGTACCACAAGGTTCCATCCTGGGTCCCCTCCTATTTAATGTCTTTACCAATGATCTCTATACTTCTTGTAAACAATCCTCCCTCATCCAATATGCAGACAACTTGACTCTCATCTCCATCTCAGACAATATCTCCAGTCTCCACACTCTTACTCAACAGGCCTTCCTATCCACTGAACAGTGGTTGTCCAGGAATCTACTCATTCTCAACCCTAAAAAGACCAAACTCTTATTATTTTTCCCCGGATCTCTTTCTCACCTCAAATCCACCTTTACTATTACTTCCTCTAATAACACTGTTATCCAACCTGAAACTCACACTAAACTTCTTGGGTCATCAAAGATGAACTCAAATTCAACTTACACATCCTCCAAAGCATAAAAAAGACTCACATGAAACTTAGTTTACTGTATCGCAACAAAAGATTTCTAACTGCAAATGCCAGACTCTCCCTTGCACAATCTTTTCTCCTCACCTTCCTTCTATATGCTGCTCCAGTACTACCCAACATCCAAACTACTACTTTAAACAAACTCCAACAAACTTACCACAAGATAGCTAGATTTATCACAAACTTTCCATGCAATACACATCACTGCCTTGCCTTAAATACTCTCCATGGTTAGAATTCCCCCATCTTCTACTGCTGTCACAACTTCAAATGTTACACTTCATTCTTTACAAACCTTCATCCTGCCTTGCTCTCTCGTCCTTTTATCTACACTCCTCCACGGACTCTCTGTACCTCTAATCAGCAACTACTACAAATCTACCAACCCAAAAAAATAGCTGGCAAACTCCTAGATAAACACTCCTTCACCCAAGCCTGGAACAAACTCCCAAGAGACATTTGCTCCATTATTTACCCATCCCACTTTAAAGAAAAACTCAAACTTCATCTACTCAACTCCAAAATCTGTCCTTGTCAAGCCCCTAGTTAAGCTCCCCACAACCCTACTATATACATTTTCAGTCCCTCTACATACAGCTAAGTACTCTTCTATTGTGGATATTTATTAAACTCTACATACAATCAATACTGTTGGACTTGACTCTTTTTGTAAATATGTTCTTTAGTCTGTAAAAATATTGATATGTGTATATCATGTGCTTGCATTTCTGCTTTGTCTCTCTCTAATGTTCTTGTATAACTGATTTTGATCATATTTTTAACTCAAATGTTTGATTCTCTGTAAACTGTTTGTGTTTTTTTTTTTTGTTTTTTTTTTGGAGCGTTTCTTCTCAGGTCTCCACTGAAAATGGGCCACAAGCCCAGCTGGACCAAACTGGTTAACAAATGTCAACAAATAAGTAAAATAAATAAATAAAGATTGATAGACTGAAACAAACCCTGTGTCATACATAGTAAACTACTCCTGTCAAAGGAAATTTGGGAAGGAGTAGATGAGTGTTTAGTTTTCTGTTTCTTTTATATAGAAAAATGAGACCAACAGTGTTATTAGTGGCAGTAGCAGCTTCCCCAGGGACGGACACAACATTCTGACACAACAGGAAAGCCTTCCCTGTTCCCTGTCCAAGGACTAACAAGGATGTCTCTGCCTTGTCCTCTAAGGGTCCCCAACAGTGGCAGAGGATGTGGCTCACCCCCAGTCCATATTAGCTGTAGATACTGCACCACAGGAATCTGGAATAAAAGATGAATGGTCTAAGGAACAACTAATGGCCAGAGCCGAGTTACCCACGTGAGGCTGAGAAAAAATTGCTTGTCTGCTGATATGGCAAAAGCTGTTTGCTTAATTTGTTCTTTTTGGGCTGGAAGGACGTACCATGGGACTGACAGGTTATTCCATAGTCAAGCCAAAAAACAGTGTCTCTTTCCAGTGGAAAATAAGCAGGAAATGTTGTTAAAAGCAAAAAGCCTTCAAAAGTCACTTTTTTTACATGCAAACATAGCAGAAAACACTGACAGCCTCACAAAGTAAAATAAACACAATTTCTCCACAGAAAAAAAAATGATTTTCAGTTACATTAAAACAACATTTAAACTGACAGGAAGAAAGTTACAACACTGTACTGACAGTCCATTGAAACACAAACTCATAGCTTTAAAATAACTTTCCTGTAGAGGAAAGTATAAATAATGGAAAGTATAAATAATAAACACGGTTATTAAATGGAAGGGTTTCCCCAAAGGTAACTTATCTGCCCAGCAATGAACTGCAAGCTCACCTTTGATTCTTAAAAGCCTCAGAGGAGTATACTCTTTGGCATCAGTAAAGCTCTGGAAGGCTTTGCACCGAAACTTGTCTTATAGGTTCATAGGTAGGTACTAGGCTATCTGCCCGAAGGCATTTATAAGCCTAGCCGGAATTGTGTTGGCTTTCGCCACCCCCTTAGGTTAGTTCCCTGTGCATCTGTCCAGCAGAGCCATTGCAGTGATCCCTGGGGTAAACTTTCTATTTCCCATCCACTCATCAAAGTTTCTCTTGAAGAGTGTTAGTGAGGAGCTCTGCTTAATGTAGACTGGAATCTTGTTCCAAAGCATGGGAAGTCTCTGGGACAGGAATCTATCACTCCAGCATGTCCTATTTATTGTTGTGGTGAGGTTTAGATCCCTAGAGCGTGTGGTTCGAGGGGATATAGTTTTCTTACGTGGAGCATGTCCATCAATTCTGAGTTGGACATAGCCTTGTATGTCAGGCATAGATCACCTCTGAGTAGGCGGTATGCAACCGAGTACAGCTGGAGTTTTTTCAGTCGAGCTGCATAGGGCATTTGTTTTGAGGCCAGTGATCCTCTTGATGAGATATTTCTGTGGGCTTTCGCATTGTTGCAGGTGTCTTGTTAGGTACATCCCAAATGGGGCATTGTACTCTATGATGGGTCTGATGAGTGATACGTAGAGGGGCACAATGATCTCTTTTAATCTGGATGCAAACCCTTTTGTGATTAGGTGGGCCACATAGAAGCATTTTCTAACCACTTTGGCAATGTGATTATCAAAGAAGAGATTACTATCTACTTGGGCCCCCAGATCCCTTATTACTTCTTCCATATTTAGGGGGCTACCACCTATATGGTAGTTTGTGGGTACAATGTTTTTTCCAAAGGGGATGACTTTCCACTTTTTGGTATTTAGCTTGAGGCCATGGTTTTGACACCAGGTATCTGTCTCAGTGAGAACCTTTTGGAGGATGTCTGTGTCAGCCAGAGATCCCCTAGCCTGCAGTCGTCTGTGAACTTGATCAGCCATAGACCTTCTGTGCTAGCCTGTACCTCTGAGAAGTATATGCTGAATAGGAGAGATCCTAGGACTAAGCCCTAGGGAATGTCACTCGTAACCGGTTTAGAGTCAGACTTAGCTCCCGCAACATTTACCATGTGGGTTCTGCCGTGAGCCAGTTGGTAACCCATTTCGTGACATAGGGGTTTATATTCAGGATGGTGAGCTTATCTATAATACCAGAATGGGGAATGGTGTTGAAGGCCTTTGCAAGGTCTAGGTAGGCTGTGTGGGACACCTTTTCCTTGTGTATAGCCTTGGTAACTGTCTCAAAGAAGTCCATCAGGTTTAGGAGGCATGATCTGCCCTTAACAAAGTGAACTGGGTAGGGTCCAGTGTTTGGAGCTTCCCAATGTCTCTGTTAATGAGATCCATGATGATGCACTCCATAGCCTTGCAGACCAGGCTAGTCAGGCTTATAGGCAATAGTTCTCGGGGTCTGTTGTGGCTCCACCTTTGTGGAGCGCAATAACTGTTGCTGTCTGCCACTATATGGGCACATAGCCTGTGAAGAGGCTTAGTTTGAACAGTGTGTTTAGGTGAGGGGTTAGTCCATCTTGGAGCTCATGTAGGACACCATCCAATCCCATTGATGCTGTGTTTTTGGCTTTGGAGAGGATTGTTTTAAGCTGTCTGTGATTTTAGGAGCACTACATTCTTCTGGTATGGTTATGTGCCCTTTTGGGGGTGAGAGTGGGGTGAAATTTGTACTGAACATGTCTGCCAGGATGTTGGCGATATCGGTCGGTTCAGTTTATTTTGTGCCATTCTGCACTAACTCTGAGCAGATCTGAGAATTGCCACTTAGATTCTTGACATAGCTAAAGAATGCTGTGTGGTTATCTTTGGAGTCCTTGGCAATTTTTCTTTCGAAGCTAGCCTTGGATGATTTTATAAGGGGTCATGGTTTCTTACTGATACTGATCAGGGATGTCTTAATTTCTTGGGATTTTACGCTTTTCTGTACTAGTTTCCTCCTTCTATTGTATAGCTTGTTTATGGCAGGAGTCCACCAGACTGGTTTCCTTTTCTTGGAGGAGTGAGTGTTGGTTTTGCTTGGAATAGCCTGATCCATGCATTTGTGTAGGTGTCCGCAGAGTACATTAGTAAAGGATTTTACAGCTTGGGCAGCATTATCCTTTAGCATGGGGGCTTTAAAACTTTCCACCTCGGTCTTAAGTAACGTGTAGTTTGCTTTTGAAAAGTTTTTCAAGGTGGTTTCTTTGACCGGGGGTGGGGGCAGAATGTGGATATCCAGAGTGATTAGTTTATGGTCAGATCTAACCAGTGAGGGGTTGACCTCCGGTGTGGAACACCAGTTGCCCATGTTTGTGATGACCAAGTCCAATATGTTGTCACCTCTGGTGGGGGTGTTGACCAGTTGATCCAGGAAATTTGAGTTTATAAATTCTAGGAAATGTTGGACAAGGGAGTTAGTGCTTGAGTAGTTCTCCCAGTTAATGTTTGGGTAATTGAAATCACCCAATATCAGGGTGTTTGGTAGGACCTTTATGTTTCCCAGTGTTTCCAGTAATGCAGAATGGGGGTCCTGGGACATGGTGGGTTATCTGTAGCAAGCTACAAGTTGAATTGCAGTTTTTCCCATTGCTAGTTGTATGTGGATGATCTCTGAAGCATCGTGCTGTGCCACTTACCTGGAGGTGTGGATATCCTTGATGAATATGGATACGCCCCCTTTTGTATTTCGGTCCAGGTTTTGTGACCGAAATGTATGGTATGAGTTTTAGCCTGGTAGTGCTGGAGTGCTCTCTGGAGCCTTAAACCAGGTTTCTGTTACTGCACATATATAAATTTTCTCCATACTGAGGAGTGCCTCGAGTGCGCACATTTTGAGGTTTAGACTTCTGGCATTGAACAGCATTACCCTCAGTTTTTTGTTACTTGTGCTATTTACGGTGGTGGATTTGTCTTTTTAGCCTTGCCTAAAAAAGGCACTATGGGGGTGGCAAGAGCCTTGGCCAGTATTCGAAAGCCTAAGGGTGACAGGTGCAAGCTCAGCTCAATCTGCCTGACAATTTGGGTTTGTGGAGGGTGCCCTGAAGTTTGGAAGCTGGCCATCTTTTATATCCTTAGCAGGCTATAACCCATAGAACTAAGATACTGCAGTAGTGATCAATATGCTGAACATAATTATTGATTCCATTCTAATTACAGTTTGTTGAAATAATTTAAAAAGGAATTCAAATAAAATAACTGTGGTTGTTTATAAATATAAAAAACGTGGGCTTTTGTCCACTAACTGCTACTTCTTTTCTCTAATCTGACTTTGACAGGTTTAAACGATTGTTAAGATGCACAAACTGATGATGAACAAAAAATATAAAGTCAATATGATTTAAAAGCCAAAGTAAGACAGAATATATTCCAAAAATCTGACTCTGTCAAACAGTGCTGCCTTCAAAGATCTAAGACTACAGATAGATTCCCAATAGTCAATGTACTCAAGCCATTCACAACTAAAGCACAAGAAGAGCTGGAATTCTTCTATAACATTTATACTTTTAATAAAGAGTTCTATGAAGTCATACATATAGAAGTATTTTTGGATCAGTCTGACTGCAGCATTCTAGTAAAAAAAAAACACAAATATTACAACAAATGTATCATAATTTCAGACAACTTTAAATAACTCCTGAAGGTTTACATTTCAGGTCACTCACTGATATTGCTACTGCATTTCATAAAGCAATCTTGAGTGGCTTCCTACTGCTATAAGGTAAGATCTCAAAATCTTACTGTTTTCATAGGCTGCCATTTCTCCACTCTATTCAAAATGTTTTCATTTGGTTAATACATGATATATTCCTTAACTCTTCAGCAATCTAGAGTTTCAGTATTTCTTCATTCCTTACACCATTTTCACAATTCTAATAAAGGCACATATTTCTTCACCATACCCTGCTTTTTCTGCACAAGAAACCCGTTTTCTCTTAATGACCCATAATACTTAAACTTGCATCCTGACATCAAACATATGAGGTAAGATGGAAAATAAAAGTTAAATGATATCAAAGAGCAAATACAGATATACACATTGTGCAAATCATATACAATATTTTGTAGATCACATATAGACTTATTGTGGTAACAGATGTAATTATTGCAATGCGACTTGGTTAATATTTTATCTGTCACTGGAACGTACTTCCCTTCCAGGAGAAGACAATCACGTTGGTGTCTTTTCATTAGCAGTCCTTTTCTCAATGGTTATAGTCAGAAACGTTTTTGGCAATCCACACGTCAGTCAACAAGTGGTCAGACCAAGAACTCACTGCAGTGGTTTACGCTCTTAAGCAACACCTTCCAAATATATATAAACCTTCAAGCACAACTTCATATCAGCTTTTAAATTACTGTCATGCTGCTAAACCTATAGTTTTGGACTAGGAAACTTCCGTTTTTGTAAAACATTTCTATACCGAGCAATAAATATTCCAGCTGAAAATGGGTGGAGAAAGAAGAATCTCAACAGACAATGAAATTCCTAGCAGTCTAGTCCCTACATTTCTTTTTAGCTCTGTCCCCATTACAACCATGTACGTGTACTTTCTACTTTTCCAACAGCAAAAACAGCTTGAGACAGTCACCAGAAATATGCTGGTTGAATTCTAATTTGGACTCCACCATCAGCTACCATGGCTATTAATGAAGCACCTCTGGATTTTGAAACTTCCAAGTGAAAACTCAGGTACTTCTTGGTGGAGTGGATAGCATAAGTGGTGACAGCAGTAGAGGCTGACTTGTATCTGATCAAGAGTAACTATCACCAATGTCTCCTGTTCATAGTGCCATTGACAAAGAAGTAACAATGATTCTCTTACAATTCTATATCAGTGATCTACCATGAGCTTAAACACATAGCTATAAAAAGCATTTGTGCATAAGTATATACTACACTAATGACCACCAGGACTTTATAAGTCTTGACATGCAGTCCAACCCAACTGTGTCTCTATGTATCACAGGCATTTATTAGGAAGGGGTATGTTAGTTAGGATATTTTATGTGTTATGTGTGGATGGGGGCATACTAGTTTAGGCATTACTGTCTGCCTCTCTGCCTCTGTGTATGGGGGCCAGACCAGGGATGAATTTCCAATTTCCCATTCATTGGTCAAGGTTACAAATAAATAAGATTAGGAATGGACTCTACTTCATATGGATGGAGTGCCTGTTCCAGAACATGAGGAGCCTGTGAGACAAATATCAGTCTCACCAAGATGTCTTATTTATATCACAGGCAACATTTAAATCCTTGTATTTAGCAGTTCTGATGCTGTTCATTTTGCAAATGCGCAAAAAGTCCATCAGAGCTGGAACAGAGGATGACCGATGTCAGGCATAGATTGCCTCTTAGTAACCTGTAGGAGACAGAGTATAGTGATAGGGGTTTAAGCTGATCCATACAGGACAATGTGTTTATACCGTAGATTATTCTGGTAGGGAGCTTTTGTGGGTGCTCTGACTGTTGTATATGTCTGGTCAGGCACATGCCAAAGGGGCATTATACTCATTGACCGGTGTGATGAGGGCCAAATAGAGTGGCACTATAATTTCCTAGGACCTGGATGATGTGCCCTAAGTTGGTCGACATAGAATGATTTACTTACTACTATGGCCACATGTTGGTCAAAGGCCAGATTACTGTCTACATATGTTCTCAGATCCCTGACTACTGGGTCAACTCTTAGGGGTGTCTTATCAATGAAGCAATTAGCCTGAGTGGCAGTTTTCCCAAAAGGCACAATAATGCATTTCTTGGTATTCAGTTTTAATCCGTGACTTTGGCACCAGGAATTTGTCTATATTAGAGCCTCTTATAAGATGTTTGTGCCATGTGGGAATGTATGAGATCTCCCAGTTTGCAGTCATCTATGAACTTACTCATCCAAAGGCCCTTTACATTAGCCTTTACCTCTGAGAACTAGATGCAAAATAGGAATGGTCCCAGCATGGAGCTTTGAGGTCCCTTAGTGGAGATGGTGCCAACAATCCTGACTTCCTAGGTCATGTCTTGGAGCCAACCGGGAATCCAGTGATTTATCTAGGGTGTATGCCCAGTTCAATGAGTTTGTCAACTATACTCGAGTGTGCTGTTGTATTAAATGCCTCAGCCAAGTCAAGGTAGGCAGTACACACCTGTTTCCCTTGCCTATTGCTTTGGTGACCTTCTCAAAGAAGTCCACCAGGTTTAGTAGGCATAACTGTCAGTTAACAAACTGGGTTGTACCCAGTGTGTGCAGTTTCCTTTGACTTTGTTGATCATTTCCATGATAATTTATTCCATGGATTTATATAATACATATGTTATAGTCCTAAGACTATTATTTCTTGAGTCAGTTGATGGTCCACCCTTGTGAAGTAGGATAACTAGTGCAGTCCTCCATTCTAATGGTACAAAGCCTATTTTGAGGCTATAGCTGAAAAGGGACTCAAGTGATTCTGACAGGTCATACTTCAAGCTAATTAGGAGGCATACCAAAATATTGTTGGGGCCCCTGAACCAGTGTTTTTGGCCTTAATGAGTGCCACAAGGACCTGCTTCCTGTTAATAGTTGAGTGTGGAGTTAAGTGTGGGGGGGGTAAAGTCTGAGCTGAATTTGTCAACCAATAAATTTGCTCTGTCACTCGTCACTCAGCTCACTTAAGATGGCACTGTTGCCCACCAGTTTGGAACACTGATATGTGTGCTGCCTTTGAAGTTTCAAACATAGCTCTAGAAGGCCTCATGTTTGCTTTTAGCCTGCAAGACTATCTTGACCTCATAATTGGCCCTGTTGGACATAATTAGTCCTCTTCATTTCTTGTTTAGTTTAGTTAGTGAGCTCCTGTCACTATGGGAGTTGATCTTCCTGATTTTAGCCATGACATTATTCTTTTTGTTATATACATTGTTAAGGCTAGGATTCCACCAGTGTGGTTTGTTTTTAGACTTTGTTTGTGCTTACTTCTAGTAGATACAGCAGCCTCTAAATAGACATCTGCATGGTTGTATACAGTCTCTGTGAACAGTTCCGCATAGGTTGTTGTGAACTCAGGGTTGGGAGAGAAATTGAATTTTGACAAGCTATTGCTTAATAGGAATAGGATGTAGCTTACTTTAGAATAGCTCATAACTGTTACAAGGCTTGCTGGGGTTACTGAGTTGATTTTTATTTTGAAGCAGACAACTTTGTGGTCTAACCTGACCATTAAGGATGTGACAACTATGTGGGGGGGGTGCATATCTCATAGTTGCGAGTACCAGGTCCAGTATGTTTAACTCTCTGGTGGGTGTGTACAGTATCTGTACGAGGGTATCTGTACTAATAAAGTCCAGGCATCATTATGCTTGTGAATATGAGACAGTGTATGTTTTCCAGTATACACAGAGATAGTTAATTCTCCCATGAATAGGGTAAGTGGTTTAATGGTGAGTATCTCAGCTAAGTGTAGGTACAAGCTATGGGATTCTAGGGATGAAGAAAGTGACCTATAGCTTGCGAGGATATAGTATGGGACTTTGTCTATGGTGATTTGCACATGGATACATTCCAGGGCATCATCCTGTTTAATTGATTTAGTGCTATGCTTGTTCCTGATATATATTAGACAACTCCACCTCTTATTTCTGTGTGTTTAGCTGATGGTCTAAATGTCTGGAAGGCACTGAAGCCTTGAACATCTCAAGTGCTTTCTGCAGATTTAAACTGTCATGCTAATAGCACAGATGTATATTTTCTCCAAAGTCTGGAGAGCTTGTAGGGTGTAGAATTTCTTGTTTAGGCTCCTAGCATTGAGCAATAACACCTTTAGGTTTTTTTGAGTTTTATTTGCTATGTTGGTAGGGTTATCATTTTGCATTTGCTTAAAAAGGGTCTAAGGAGTTGGATAAAGTTTTAGGCAATATTCATAAGCCTAGTAAACCATCCTTTGCAAACCAGCATGTTTTGATAATCATGTCCTCTCATGCTGGCAAATATTGAATTCCCCTAGAAAGACACCAGTTAATCCAATTATTGAAGTCAAACATCTTTTTTTCATACTGTGACATCATCCTTGGTGAACGTGGAATGCTGCTCAGTGCAAGGCACATACCTGCCTGAGACACACATTCAGAGAGATTAACTATGTCTCTCTTAATATAGTGCAGGAAAGCACATGTCAGGTCATTAACGCCCACATAGACTATGACAGAATCATATTGGTGCCTGTATGATCGAATCATATTGTTACCTGTGGTGTCGTGACTTGAGTGAATGCATAACCTGATGGATCCTGGCTGCAGATAAGCAGATAAATATCTTCATCTTCTTGTTCAGTCTAATGAGTGGGGAATCTGTGTGTTATGTAATGGAGTCCCCCATGACAACAGTCCTGGATAATGTGTTTGCTTGTATTGTGGGCTTTGCTCTTGGGCGTCCACTGGTTGTAGGCTTATGTGCGGTGTTTCTTGGTGGTTTTGGTGTGTGCTTTAGAGATCACTGAGGATAGGTGTTGCCCTTTATAGGGTTAGGAGTTGTTTGAGATTTGGAAAGATCGCCCTTCAGTGCCTCAACATAAGTTGATCTATGTGTGTGGAGGATGCTATGTGTAGTAGATGTAGTGTGTGTGTTCTTGACAACCTTGTTTGTATGTGAGATAGATTTATTACTGCCTCCCTTCCCCATATGACAGCTTTTAAAGTAAAAAACACGCTGCCATATAATAAATATATCATCGCATGGTATAATAAAAAAGTGTGTATTTATTCATGTATTTATTTGTTTTATACATTTAGCTATTTTTTTATATTGAAGCATGCCTACTTCCTTTATTTCAGGTAGATGTCACCATATCAGAAGACCCACTTAGATCCTACTTTACAACAAACTATATAAACTTGAGAATTTTGAGGTCTCCTTTTTGGCTGAAATATGATCTTACATGAAGGAAATGTATGAAGAAAAAGTTAGTGGAACATAATTTTCTAATCACAAGAAGCATATCATTCTACACTTTATCCTTTATCTTAGTCCTAGAGGGATCCTACTAGGATATAGTATGGGACTTTTGTCTATGGTGATTTGCACATGGATACATTCCAGGGCTTCATCCTGTTTAACCAACTCAGAGTTATGCTTGTTGAACATGACAGCCTTTGAAATGAAAGATGAACCCTATCCATGCAGTGTTCCACTCCTTCCCCACCTTGTCTTTGACCTACTTCCTGTTTTCTAGTTTTTTTTTTTCTTTTAGAGTCAATTTGTTTTCTGAGTTACTCTGAACAAATCATTTAACTAGTCAGTGCTTTTCTTATGTCATTAAAAAGGAGCTCTTGTACCCAGTTGGCTTACATGTCTAAATGCATAAATACACACATACATGCATGCATATAAACATATATTCATCTGTCTTCAACTCAACATAGCAAAAACTACTTAACCTCATAGTTTGCAAATATAGAGTTAGAAGAACATAATGTAGACCACCCACAAAGTTATTTTTGGCTACTTTTCACATAGAATATCAAGTGCTAGTAGGTGTCCAAATAAGCTCTGACCATTTGGCAGACCATTTGATCACCTTCTTTTCATCAAGGTGAATCTCAAAAGTCTGCATAGCATACAAAATATATATCTGAATACTAGCTTTAATAGGAAATTCTGCTCTGGATAAAGCCATCTGACTTCTCAGAAAACCAGGGGTCCATCTTTGATTCCATATGATCATAGGATCATAGAAGATTACTAGGTTATCAACCCAGAGGTTATTTTAAGCCTAGCCATTTAAACCCAATGTAATACATTAAAAGTACTAGGCTGTACCCAGGATAACATTTAGTGATGACTGCCCATATCCAGGAGGGCTGTGGGGGCTATCCTCGGTAAGAATTTATGGTTCCCCATCCACTCATCCAGGTTCCTTTTGAACAGTGTCATAGATGTTCTCTGTTTTCAAAGATGTGACAGTCGCTGGGAGATAAATCTGTCCCTCCAGCATGTCCTATTTAAGTCATAGGCCATATTTAAGTCCTCAAAAAGGGTAGCCATAGACCTTTTTGATTTACAGATATGCAGTAATTTTGTTAGGTTTGGGTCTTGTGTTGCTCTGTAGGCCAGGCATAAGTCTCCACTAAGAAGTCTATACGATATGTATTGTAGTGACAGGGACTTTAGTTGGGCCATGTAAGGCACAAGCTGGAGGCCCTTGATCTTCTTTGTTAGAAACCTCTAAGGTCTCTCTAATTGCTGGTCGTGCTTAATACAGTACATACAGAATAGGGCGTTATACTCAATCATGGGCCAGATAAGTGCCAAGTATAGGGGGGTTATAACTTCTTTTGCTCTTGAGGCAATGCCTTTACTAATAAAGTGAGCTATGTGGAATGCTTTCCTTACAATGGTAGACATGTGGTGGTCGAAGGTAAGGTTGCGGTCAACCTGTAATTCCAGGTCCCTTACCACTTCATGGGTACTTAGGGTATTGTTGTTGATTTCAGTGTGTGAAGGGACATTGTTTTCGCCAAAGGGAATGATGATGCATTTCTTTGAATTCTGTTTGAGATCATGACTAATAAACCAGTCTGTCTGTGTAAGACTCTCCTTGAATATACTGACATCATTTGGGGATTCAATGATTGCACCTAGTTTGTAGTTGTCCACAAACCTGGTCAGCCACAACCCTTTTGTTTTAACCTGAACTTCTGAGAAGTATATACAGACAGTAGGTGGCCCAGCACTGACCCCTGTGGCACCCCACTGGTAACAGGTCTGCCGGTTGATGTGGAGTCACACACTTTAATAGTGTGTGTCCTGTTTGTGAGCCAGTTGGCAACCCATCTTACAACAAAGGAGTTTACATTCAGTTTGTTAAATTTCTCAATAATGCCTGAATGTGAGATTGTATCGAAAGCCATTGCCAAGCTGAGGTATGCTGTGTGCACAGATTTGCCCTTATCAATGGCTTTGGTCACACTTTCAAAGAAATTCACCAGATTTTACAGGAAGAATCTGCTTTTCATGAAGCTGAATTGGGTAGGGTACAAGGTTTGGAGGTTACCTATGTCTTTGTTTATGAGGTATATAATGATATGTTCCATGTCCTTACAGATGAGGCTGGTCAGGCTTGTGGGTTTGTAATTCTCCAGGTCTGTTGCTAGGCCACCTTTGTGTAGGTGAATAACTGTAGCTGTTCTCCATTCCGCAGGAACAAAGCCGGTAGTTAGGCTGAAAATGGTACTTAGTGGTGATGCTAGTCCATGTTTTAGCCTATTTAGAAGACAGCCTGGGATGTCATTGGGTCCCATAGAGACCGTGTTCTTTGCCTTGGACAGGGCTTTAAGGACCAGTTCTTCAGATATGTATGGTGGGGGGGTATTATAAGTTAGGAGGGGAGAAGGGAGTGACATTTCCTCCAAACCTATCCACTTGCAGGTTCACTATCTCTGTTGGTCAATGTGTTGATACCTTTGGCCACCAGTTCTGCACAAGTTTGGGTTCTAACCTTTAGGTTACGTAAGTAGCTGTAAAAGGCCTTATGGTTATCCTTGGCAGTACTTGCTAGGTTTGTCTCAAAGGAGCTCTTGGTAGATTTGACACATTGTCTTATTAGACTGTTAAAGTTGAGGAGGGTGCTTTTCCATTGTTGGGTCCTTGTCATTGTTTTCTTGAACAGCAAATGTTTTCATTTATTGTAGAAGTTGCTGATGCTAGAAGTCCACCATGGCAGCTTGATTTTACTTGGGGCTCTGTCTTTGATTCTATCTGGTACAGCCAAGTTTATACACTTATGCAAGTGATTGTATAGGGCTTTGGTGTAAGTTTCAGCATAGTTACCACTTTCAGCTTGGGGTAGAGCTCAGAATGCATTTATACCTTCACCTAGGAAGGTATAGTTTGCCTTGTGAGGTTTTTTAGTCTGATTTCACCATTTGTGAGTTTTGGTGTTAGTGTTAGTTTGAATGTGATTGATTTGTGGTCAGTTTTAACTAATGAGGGTCCAACAGTTACAGCAGTGCACCTGTTTGACATGTTGGAGAGGACTAGAATGTTTGTTCCTCTTGTCTGGGTATCGACAATTTGCCCCAGGGCATTTGAATTCACAAAGTCAAGGAACTTTTGTGCTAGCAAGTTTGAGCTAGAGTAGGTTTCCCAGTTGATGGTAGAATAATTGAAATCCCCCATATCCCGTGTGTTCAGTAAAATTTGGATTGTCTTCAGTTTGGTTAAGTAGGCTTTGTGGGTGTCATGACCCATGGAGGGGGTCTTACCCACAGTAACTTGGATTTGGAGTAACTTCATGGAATTGTCCATTCTAACTAGATGAGAGGTGAATTTATCTCTAATATAGATTGAAACACTGCCTCCTTTGTTTTTCACATGTTCATTCTGTGGTCTAAAGGTATGGATGGCATTGTAGCCTTGCAGGGCTGGGGTACTCTCTAAGGCCTGAAACCAGGTTTCTGTGTCTGTGTATATGAGGCAATTGCTGCACTGCCTGAAGAGTCCCAAGTCAAAAAGATTGGCAGGAGAAACAAGGGTAGTCCAACTGTCCATAATGCTACGTTGAAGACTGTTGTCACTAGGGGTTGCTTTTCAGACATGATCATGGAGGAGCTTGGTGAATGGATAATTCTGCCTGAGTTTTAAGGGAAAATGTTTGACTTTCACTGTTCGGCTTTGGCGCACAATTGCTCGGCAGTGCGTGGTGCTGAATGATGCGCAAACAAGCAGAAACCTACTCAGCTGCAGGGCCTAAACACCAGAAGCTAAAACTTGAAAAAAAACTCTAACAAAATTCAAAAGGACCAATGATGTTGCAAACATTTGTTGCATATAGTGAAGATTATAACATTTATCAACTGATGAGATCCATACCCTAAATACTTTATGGAGGTGTTATCAGTCATTTTCTGTTTAACTGAACGTCCAGTACATTGATATAATTTTTTTCTGTCTTTTTTGCTTGCCTGGTCTCCGTGACAGTGACTGCTCTTCTCAGCACTGTCTTACTGAAATAAACTATGGACCAGACTCAATAAAGCCTACACTAAAGGTACAGTAAGTGTACACAATATGTATTCAATAACATGTTTATCACATTTTTGTGCTCAGAAAGATTACACTAAGTGTACATATAGTCTACACTTTGTGGTAGCCTTTATGAATCCCTGTCAATATTTAAAGCTGCAAGAATATCAGTAGAAAAACTAAAATTAAGAGGAAGAAGGTGTGAGTTATGTCTGTGTTTTCTGTTTATTCAGAATGGTGTACAGTTAGTGTAGGCTTTATTGAATCCCAGGCTATATTTCAAGAACCTGGAGAGTATTATACGTCTGGTGGAGTTGACTCTCTTGGATATGGTGACAGGATTTCTTTGTACAAAGAACATAACATCTTTATTCAAAAGTGGGATGTTTTCTGCCTAAACCAATAGCTTATCAGGATACAATATTCTTGCATCAATCACCTTTGTCATTAATTGCTATATCGTGTACGAAGGGATGGGAAGCATGCTGTAACCTAGCAACACAGCAGAGTAAGAAGCATCTGAACAAATAACTGATGACTTATACTTATTTACATTAGCAAGCTATACCACATTAACAGTTTTAATTTTCCCAGAAATCTCAAGCACCACACAAAAATAGATGTAAGTTTGATTATTATTATTATTATTATTATTAATTTCTTTATACTTTTTAGCAGTCCATGTGCTTTTATTTTTTGCAGCCATTTAAAGTAAAAAAAAAATACTAAGGCATGAGTGGGATCCAGGGCATAAAATGCTTAGCAAATTATCTCCTTCCAGATATACTTGGGCAGCAAAATATACTCTTAAGGGGAACCTAATGTCACATCAAACTAAGTAATATCATAACAGACATAGATAATTATGAATGGCTGACTATGGCTCACAACTAAACTCTGAAAATTCAGTTTAGAGTGTTGCCAAATATCCGCAGGTTGTAGAATTATGTTCTGCCAGAGACTAGCATGAACTTAAAGCAGGTACATCTAAGTATGATGGGTATGGGAAAAAGAACTCTTCCATATTGGTGTAAGTATGGTAAAGTCTCCTGAAAAGTATTATTTAGTACAGGAATTAGAGGGTACACAACAATGTTGTTGGTGGGATTTGCCATTTCTTTATTGTTTGATTCATTTATTGTTGTACTCTGCTGATGTTCAGTTTCACATTTTGGAAGGTACTTAGCATGATTTTGTTTTAATAATAATAATTCTTATTACATTTAATTCTTTATTACTCAGTTTTTTTGTTTCTATTTTATTTATATGGTGCTAGAGTAATTAAGATTCTTTGTTTTTCTCTCTCCCTGAAACAGACTTTCCCCAGGAATGTTCTGGCTAAGCCTAACTCGTATCTAGGGCTAATGGGAAGATTGAGACTATGGTACTCAAACATGTCAAAAATATAGATATAAGGAAATGTGCTTTATACTTAAATATAATAGATTAAACCATTATGGGCTGAATAAAACAACTGAAATTACAAGCTCTTACTTGATAACATGGCTTTTAAATTGTTTCATTCTATTAAGAATATAACTGGACTTTTCTAATTGCCTGTGAGGGGATTAGTTGACGGTGAATGTATTTTAACTGACATTATTTTTTAGAAGAATATTTGGTTGAAGGCTATATTGCCAAGGGGCTAGAAGGTTTTAGCAAAGTGTGTCAGACATTCTATTGCTTTTATTCTTGGTTCAGTAATATGCAGTTACTATTCAATTTAATGGGTTTAGTTTCATTGGAAGAAATTGCTGATGTAGGTATTGCTTTTAGTTCCTTCAAGAGAACATGGGAGCATTGCCTTGATTTTTTTTTTTTTTTTGTGTGATGTGTAAGGGAAGGTTTGTGTATTATAGCCAGTCTGATAAAAGATTTACCTCTTTTATTGACAAATGAATAGCTTGGAATACTTTTGAATATGCTCCTTTAATTCTTAGTAAACTATTGTTTTGAATATGTTTCCAGGGTTGGTAGTACAGAGATGAGTCTGAAGTCAATGGATTAGTTTGTTTTAGGTTTATATGAATGGTGGCTATGAATGCTCGGGTCCAAGTGTTAAGCATATTATCTTTGCAGAAGAATAGCCTATTAATGCAGTGTAAAGACTAAATCAAGTGTTTTCTGCACATGCTGATTGACCAAATGAGAAGACCCTCTGAGCCAATGGAGGCATCATCAAGAATTTTTTCTAACAGTTGCTCAATTGATTTCTTCCTTATCACAGACAAGCAGAACGATTGATTATAGGAATGGAGGTCAGTGGGCAGAGGAAGAAAAGATGGTGGAATAGGTGGAAGAGTGGAGAATTCATTTAAAATATCAATAGTTGATATTGGACCAAAGGAAGGTTGGAATGTATGACATATGAAATTGTCATTGCTATATGAGCAGCCAGTTATCTTGTTAATTAGATTCCAGAATTATTTTCATTATTTGAAAGATGAATATTTTTGAGATTCTTGGAAGATACATCTGTGGTTCCTAACAGAGTGTTTTGGGTAGGTTTTGCAGCATTGTGTGTTTTGTCTCTACTGCTGACAGGCAGAATCTCTTGATTTCAATAAAGGTTTGAGTTTATTAGTAATCCAAGTTTTTTCTTATCTGTCTATCTATCTATCTATCTATCTATCTATCTATCTATCTATCTATCTATCCATCTATCTATCTATCTATCTATCTATCTATCTATCTATCTATCTGTCTATATTCCAGTGATAATTGTTAAGTATGTGTCCTTAAGACAGCAAAGCTTTTATTGAGTATTGGTGCTGATTTTTATGAGTCTATAGTATATCTCTACAACTAGGTCACTTGTAGCACCATCTCTTCTCAATGCCTCAAACACTCTTAACGATATTTCTTTTAGACAAACTGCAAAGGTATAAAAATACATTAGAATTATATCCAGAATTACTCAGCAAGGTCAGATCATTGCAGCGCATCCATGCCCAGGAAAATTTTAACAATCAGTTTAGAATTGCTATATAGGGAGACCACTCAGGGTTTTACACAGTTTTCAGGAAACTGCACCCCCGCCCCAGGAGTCAGAAAAGGATGCATTACATCTCATTATTCTGGTTCCATAAGAGGTACAAAATCCCATGCATGAAACTGTCATGATGGATAATCTTTCTTAGTTATTGTTATCAGACTGTGCAATGGTGTTCTACTATCTTTGAACAGATCACCCAAACACTTCCCTTAATAAATGTACATGGAAGTCACATTTATGAAATTCATGAAGAAAACTGTACTCTAGATGCTACATAGTCTACCACAGTATATCCAGTTTTCACTGGCTCAGCTAATTACTAATCTTCCTTTCTTACAGAACATAAAATCTCTTGCAGAAGTATTATACACAAACTTTAATGTTTATGTGAGTTGTGCACTTTTTCCCATCATGTCCTTTTTCACTACCACTGTATAAAACAAAGTGAGCACTAAAGCTCAGTAGATATTATTTTTCATACCCAGATGCAGTATTATTATGCAGTTACATATAATATTATTCTCTATCCCAGATAAGAAATGTATAATTCCATTTGTCTGTATCCATTTTTTGGTATGTCACTCAAACCATCAGTTTATGTTGCTTCATTACAAAATGCATTATTCAATATAACTAACTGTATAACTTTAATTGATCTCTTCTCCCTAAACATATTCTTTTCCCCAACACTTTTGTTTTCTGAGTTACTCTGAACAAATCATTTAACTAGTCAGTGCTTTTCTTATGTCATTAAAAGGAGCTCTTGTACCCAGTTGGCTTACATGTCTAAATGCATAAATACACACATACATGCATGCATATAAACATATATTCATCTGTCTTCAACTCAACATAGCAAAAACTACTTAACCTCATAGTTTGCAAATATAGAGTTAGAAGAACATAATGTAGACCACCCACAAAGTTATTTCTGGCTACTTTTCACATAGAATATCAAGTGCTAGTAGGTGTCCAAATAAGCTCTGACCATTTGGCAGACCATTTGATCACCTTCTTTTCATCAAGGTGAATCTCAAAAGTCTGCATAGCATACAAAATATATATCTGAATACTAGCTTTAATAGAGAAATTCTGCTCTGGATAAAGCCATCTGACTTCTCAGAAAACCAGGTGTCCATCTTTGATTCCATATGATCATAGGATCATAGAAGATTACTAGGTTATCAACCCAGAGGTTATTTTAAGCCTAGCCATTTAAACCCAATGTAATACATTAAAAGTACTAGGCAGTACCCAGGATTACAGGATTACATTTAGTGATGACTGCCCATATCCAGGAGGGCTGTGGGGGCTATCCTCGGTAAGAATTTATGGTTCCCCATCCACTCATCCAGGTTCCTTTTGAACAGTGTCATAGATGTTCTCTGTTTTCAAAGATGTGACAGTCGCTGGGAGATAAATCTGTCCCTCCAGCATGTCCTATTTAAGTCATAGGCCATATTTAAGTCCTCGAAAAGGGTAGCCATAGACCTTTTTGATTTACAGATATGCAGTAATTTTGTTAGGTTTGGGTCTTGTGTTGCTCTGTAGGCCAGGCATAAGTCTCCACTAAGAAGTCTATACAATATGTATTGTAGTGACAGGGACTTTAGTTGGGCCATGTAAGGCACAAGCTGGAGGCCCTTGATCTTCTTTGTTAGAAACCTCTAAGGTCTCTCTAATTGCTGGTCGTGCTTAATACAGTACATACAGAATAGGGCGTTATACTCAATCATGGGCCAGATAAGTGCCAAGTATAGGGGGGTTATAACTTCTTTTGCTCTTGAGGCAATGCCTTTACTAATAAAGTGAGCTATGTGGAATGCTTTCCTTACAATGGTAGACATGTGGTGGTCGAAGGTAAGGTTGCGGTCAACCTGTAATTTCAGGTCCCTTACCACTTCATGGGTACTTAGGGTATTGTTGTTGATTTCAGTGTGTGAAGGGACATTGTTTGCGCCAAAGGGAATGATGATGCATTTCTTTGAATTCTGTTTGAGATCATGACTAATAAACCAGTCTGTCTGTGTGAGACTCTCCTTGAATATACTGACATCATTTGGGGATTCAATGATTGCACCTAGTTTGTAGTTGTCCATAAACCTGGTCAGCCACAACCCTTTTGTTTTAACCTGAACTTCTGAGAAGTATATACAGACAGTAGGTGGCCCAGCACTGACCCCTGTGGCACCCAACTGGTAACAGGTCTGCTGGTTGATATGGAGTCACACACTTTAATAGTGTGTGTCCTGTTTGTGAGCCAGTTGGCAACCCATCTTACAACAAAGGAGTTTACATTCAGTTTGTTAAATTTCTCAATAATGCCTGAATGTGAGATTGTATCGAAAGCCTTTGCCAAGCTGAGGTATGCTGTGTGCACGGATTTGCCCTTATCAATGGCTTTGGTCACACTTTCAAAGAAATTCACCAGATTTTACAGGAAGAATCTGCTTTTCATGAAGCTGAATTGGGTAGGGTACAAGGTTTGGAGGTTACCTATGTCTTTGTTTATGAGGTATATAATGATATGTTCCATGTCCTTACAGATGAGGCTGGTCAGGCTTGTGGGTTTGTAATTCTCCAGGACTGTTGCTCGGCCACCTTTGTGTAGGCGAATAACTGTAGCTGTTCTCCATTCCGCAGGAACAAAGCCGGTAGTTAGGCTGAAAATGGTACTTAGTGGTGATGCTAGTCCATGTTTTAGTCTATTTAGAAGACAGCCTGGGATGTCATCGGGTCCCATAGAGACCGTGTTCTTTGCCTTGGACAGGGATTTAAGGACCAGTTCTTCAGATATGTATGGTGGGGGGGGTATTATAAGTTAGGAGGGGAGAAGGGAGTGACATTTTCTCCAAACCTATCCACTTGCAGGTTCACTATCTCTGTTGGTCAATGTGTTGATACCTTTGGCCACCAGTTCTGCACAAGTTTGGGTTCTAACCTTTAGGTTACGTAAGTAGCTGTAAAAGGCCTTATGGTTATCCTTGGCAGTACTTGCTAGGTTTGTCTCAAAAGAGCTCTTGGTAGATTTGACACATTGTCTTATTAGACTGTTAAAGTTGAGGAGGGTGCTTTTCCATTGTTGGGTCCTTGTCATTGTTTTCTTGAACAGCAAATGTTTTCATTTATTGTAGAAGTTGCTGATGCTAGAAGTCCACCATGGCAGCTTGATTTTACTTGGGGCTCTGTCTTTGATTCTATCTGGTACAGCCAAGTTTATACACTTATGCAAGTGATTGTATAGGGCTTTGGTGTAAGTTTCAGCATAGTTACCACTTTCAGCTTGGGGTAGAGCTCAGAATGCATTTATACCTTCACCTAGGAAGGTATAGTTTGCCTTGTGAGGTTTTTTTAGTCTGATTTCACCATTTGTGAGTTTTGGTGTTAGTGTTAGTTTGAATGTGATTGATTTGTGGTCAGTTTTAACTAATGAGGGTCCAACAGTTACAGCAGTGCACCTGTTTGACATGTTGGAGAGGACTAGAATGTTTGTTCCTCTTGTCTGGGTATCGACAATTTGCCCCAGGGCATTTGAATTCACAAAGTCAAGGAACTTTTGTGCTAGCAAGTTTGAGCTAGAGTAGGTTTCCCAGTTGATGGTAGAATAATTGAAATCCCCCATATCCCGTGTGTTCAGTAAAATTTGGATTGTCTTCAGTTTGGTTAAGTAGGCTTTGTGGGTGTCATGACCCATGGAGGGGGTCTTACCCACAGTAACTTGGATTTGGAGTAACTTCATGGAATTGTCCATTCTAACTAGATGAGAGGTGAATTTATCTCTAATATAGATTGAAACACTGCCTCCTTTGTTTTTCACATGTTCATTCTGTGGTCTAAAGGTATGGATGGCATTATACTTCTTAAGACAGAAGTGGTGAACTTCACGAGACCCATGCAATTGGATAATACAGTTACAACTGCTGAATCCTACACAAATGCACTCTATAAGCACTTACATGAGTGCATGAATCGTGCTATCCCAAACAAAACCAAGGCACTATCCTCCAAAAAAAGTAAGCCAATCTGGTGGTCCCCTGCCATAAACAAACTCTACAACAGAAGGAAGAAACTGTTGCAAAAGAGAGTAAAATCCCATGAGTGGAGGAACTCCTTGGTCAGCCTCAGTAGAAAGCTGAGATCCCTTATAAGATCCTCCAAAGCTAGCTACGAAAACAAAATTGCCACTGATTCTAAGGGCAACCACAAAGCATTCTATAGCTATGTCAAGAATCTCAATAGCAATACCAAGATCTGCTCTGAGTTACAGCACAACAGCATGAAAATTACAGAACTAACTGATATTGCCAACATTCTGGCAGATAAGTTCAGTGCTAACTTTACCCCCCCCCCCTCACCCCCTAAAGGGCCTATATCTATATAGAAAGAATGCAGAGTCACTGTAATCACATCTATGTAGGTAAAAGCTGCACGCTCTAAAACCAAAAACACTGCATCCATGGGACCAGACAACATCCCAGGCTGCGTTTTACACGTACTTCAGAATGAACTAGCTCCCCACCTAAGCTCGATGTTCAATCATAGTCTCATGTCAGGCTTTGTGCCCATTGAATGGCGCACAGCAACAGTTATCCCACTCCACAAAGGGGGAGCCACCACTGATCCTGGGAACTATCGCTCTATTAGACTGATGAGCCTGGTCTGCAAGGCCATGGAATGTATCATTATGGAAGTCATAAACAAAGACATTGGTAACCTCCAAACTCTGGACCCCACCCAGTTCGGGTTTGTGAAAGGCAGATCATGCCTTCTGAACCTGATTGACTTCTTTGAGGCAGTCAACAAAGCTGTAGATGTGGGTAAGGTGGTTCACACAGCCTATTTTGACCTCACCAAGGCTTTCAACACCATCCCCCATTCTGGAATTTTAGCTAAACTTACTAAACTAGGTATAAATCCCTATGTAACAAGATGGGTTGCCAACTGACTCACTGACAGAACCCACACTGTAAAAGTTGCAGACTCCAAATCTGATTTCAAACCAGTGACAAGTGGAGTACTACAGAGTCCAGTCCTGGGACCTCTCCTGTTTGGTATCTTCTTCTCTGAAGTACAGGCTAACACAGAAGGCATCTGGCTAATGAATTTCACAGATGACTGCAAACTACGAGCCATAGTTGAGTCCCCAAATGATGTGGACATTCTACAGAAGGGCCTCAATAAGACAAATGCCTGGTGTCAGAGGCATGGCCTCAAGCTCAATGCCAAAAACTGCACTGTCATCCCCTTTGGTAAAAACTCTGTACCCATGAACTACCACATAAACGGCATTCTACTTAATGCTGAATGTGTGATAAGAGACCTTGGGACCCAGGTGGACAGTAGTCTCTCCTTTGATAATCACATCACCACAGTAGTAAGGAAATCCTTCTATGTGGCACACCTCATCACAAAAGGGTTCTCATCCAGGAAAAAAGAGGTTATTGTTCCCCTCTACTCAGCACTCATTAGAACCATTATAGAGTAAAATGCCCCTTTAGGAATGTACTTCACAAAACATCTGCAGCAGCTGGAAATACCACATAAGTATCTCACAAAGAGGATTACTGGCCTCAAACAGATGCCCTACACTGACCATCTCAAAAAACTCCAACTTTACTCTGTAGCATATTGCCTTCTCTGAGGAGGTCTCTGCCTAACATATAAAGCTATGTTAAACCCAGAGCTGTTGGACATGTTACACATAAAGAAATCCCAATACCTCTGAGCTACACGCTCTAGGGACCTAAACCTTGCCACCACAATAAACAGGACATGCTGGAGGGATAGATTCCTGTCCCAGAGACTTCCTATACTCTGGATTAAGCTACCCATCTATGTCAAGCAAAGTTCCTTATCAGCACTCTTCAAGAAAAATCTTGATGAGTGGATGGGAAATAGGAAATACACCCCGGGGATTACTTTTGTGGCTCTGCTCGACAGGGGCACAGGAAATTAACTTTCTTGGGTGGAGTAAGCCAGGGAACCTTGTTGGTTAGGTTTACTTAGGCCCGTGGGCCGATAGCCTAGTACCTACCTATGAACCTATGTCTGCTGTGGGATTTTTCTCCCTCACCTTATTTACGGGCATCTCTTGCAGTCCACATACCTACCATTAACTCAGGCAGATGAGTCCTTAGTTTAATATCTCATCTGAAGGATGACACCTGATTCACCCTCCTTATGTTGATCAGACGTGTCAGTACCAGAAAATAAATCCGCATACCAGGTGTGGGAAGATAACCTATAGTTACTGATGTTCCAGCATCATGTGGGAGAATATAGGTATCCTTCAGATTAAAAAAAGATATGGATCTGTATAAAGAAAGATCTGATGCAGTCACCTGATATTATGCGTAATCAGTGATGATCAAGACAAAATCAGCTGAGCAATGCAGGACAGTGCCAAAGACTGAGATGAAGTAGTGGAACAAGTGGCCAAAAAAATCCCCAAAGTAATCTTTCATTTCTACTTAGAAAAATAACAACAGATCCTTTCCCTGGTATATAGAACACAGTGTCATGCAGCAGAGCACTGCAGAAATGAAAAGACAGTTGACATGCCATAGAGATTAAAGCTGAGAGTGGAAGCTGATGTCGAGAAAAGAACAGAAAATTGTTACAAATCAGTAGTCTGGTAAAGATATGTAGAGCAATGTGTGTATGTCTGCAATTAGTCTGAAACTTAGCAAAAAAGCTGTGCAGATGAGATAGCTTGGGAATCTGTAGGCTGCATTAAGTCCAATTTAAGGAAAGAACCATGCTGTGTGGTTCAAGGAGTGAATGGTGATGCAGAGCATATTACATCTTTCTACACAACAAGCAAAAGCAGTGCAGGACAATGGAGAATTCGGTACCGCAATTAAACCAAAAACTGGTAAGTACATAGTTATTGGAAATACATTTACATAACAGAAAGACAGATAAGAAACACAAAATGCAATGATGGTAATGCAATGCCTGAAATAGATATCTGCACTCTGTAACAAAAAATGGAAAGCAGCTAAGGTACTGTCTTCATGGCAGTGGTAGCCAAAAAGGTACTTTTCCATTAATGGGGCAGCAGAGGAAATGAACGGTTGATGTGTACACACAGTTTATAATTTCTAGGTGGTTCACTTTTTCTGTAAGGTAATTTATGTAGATGGATAGTACTGCAAATTCTACCTATTTTTATTCTTCCAAAAACATATTTTTGGAACTTAAATAGCACACTATTTTAACAAGCATGATAGCAGCTGCATACTCGCCTGCATATCTCTCAACTGTAGAAATTTTCGCAGAATAAAAACTATAATTTTTGGTACTATCTGTCTACATAAATTACGTTACAGAAAAAGTGAAGTACCTAGAATATATATGAGTCTGCACATCAACTGCACATTTTCCTGCTACCGTGTTAACGGATAAAATGTTAACAAAAAAGTACCCAAACAACCTGTCCTAAAGGGCCACTTTGTTTGCTCTTTTGTCTGCCAACCTACTAAGGTACTTAAAAATACAAAGGTCCAAGCCATTCCTTTCAAAATGGACTTCAAATGAGCTACTAATTTCTATCTTCTCTCAGTAATGGGGCAGGCCCTGAAAAAGAGGCTTCATTTTAAAACCCTTTAGATTCTAATGCTGTTACTACACCCTACACAACAAAATACCAAGATTCATAGAGGTACACTATGAGTGTGAAATATCATAAACCTGCAGCTTTAAACATTGATGAGAGCCACTGTAGCAGCCTCTGGCAAATCCTTGCAATGTTACAACAACACATCTCGCAGAGCCCACAGTTCCTAAATCCAAGCATAAATCCAGCAAGACAAAACTCCACACAGAAAAAAAAAACCTGAAAAGCCTTTAACTATAAACACAAGCAGACATTTTCACAACCATATCAGTAAAACAAAAAGCAAGTAAGAAAGCACACCGCCTTATGCCATACAAAATACACTTCACCAGCAACATAGACAAGGTCACAGTAGGCAAACTGGCAAATAGATGAAGATTTACCATTGAGAGGTGAAGGTGTTTCATTAAAATGGTCACCACCAATGAGTTGCTGGACTTATAAATTAATATGGCACAGTTACTTGACATCAACCATTAATTTCCCCTGCCACCCTATTAATGGAAAAGCACCAAAAAAGATTAGACTAGAAAATGTTTATACTAAAGGCATTTGTCTCCATTTATCTTATTAGTGGAAGGAAGTTGCCCCTGTAAATCACTTTAACAGAGGACAGTTAAATGAGCTTTCCCACTAAACCATACATTAATCAGTTTGAGTAACCTAACAGATCTGGAGCAGTAAAGACATTGCAAGCATATGTGGCACCCATCCACACTATTCTGTGAACCAGATGGATCAGCTAAGGACACATTGTGCACAGATCAGAACTCAGCAGAGTAAACTGTTAAAAGACAGTGTTGCTGCAATATCTATTTTCTGTTTTTATCTTTGCCAGCCCAACACATACTTACCCACAAACCAGCAACATAATGGGGTGAACACATCAGTCATACCCTCTTCCACTGCACAGACTGCATCTAAAATAAACAACCACCAAGCACAGCAAAATGATAAGATGCAAGCAGTCAGTAATGCAAAAGCTTTTAATGTAGTGAGCTCTTCCCCCTGACGTCTCAGCTGTAGCCTTCAAGGAGTCTAAAATAAAACCTGGAAGAAGAAAGGTAAAAGCGACTCTCACTCTAACTTCCAGATGATAGTGGACAGCCAGGATTCGTTCTACACTTCAGCTGCATTTCACATCTCTGCACATGGCACATCATTATTTGGGAACAAGAAGTCATACAGGACACTGTCTGCAAACATTGCTTTTGCTACATTATAAGCTGCCTGCTCAGCTCCATTCCTCCTTCTTCTCACATAGCTGGGATGGCTTCCACAACAGACTTACAGTATCACAATGCCTTCTTCGTAGGTATTACAAATGCAAGTGGCACTTCCTAACTTAAGGTCATGGAGTTGTGGACATCATAAGGCCAAGAACAGCAGACAATTGCTTACAAGTGATGGGGAATGTGTCTGCCGTGAGAAGTATAAGCAAGGTTGCTATGACCCTGAGGTTCTGCTCTGGTGTCAGCATGTTATCCAGTGACCTACCCTCAGCCATGTTTTTACATGAGAACAAGAACTTTCCAGCAGACACACCATCCAGGGTTATTGTTGACAAAATGGGGAAGGTTTTTCTGTCCTGTGAACTGCTCTTTCTGTTGTACCATATGATGAACTGAGGATGGGCTCTTTTGGTCGAAAGGTGCAATCTGCTGTCTAATGAAGTTCCTGCTATGGACCATTGCACAATGACATCAGATGTTTCTGCCTCAGCATTGACTCTGCTGATCACCTCTGCTCCTTCCTTGTGTATCCCTTATATGTGGTAGGTGTTGGCACAACTTTTTTTTTCAAGTTCTTCATCTTATGCTGCACTTTTAGGTATTATATCCATGCATCTTTTTAGCCTTCTTGAGCTAGCAGTGCAAGTAAATCATTTTGTTTTTGCAGCACTCTTTACAATAAGTGTATTCTGGGTGTTCACAGTAGCTGCTGATGGTTTTTAAATATCTGCCAGATTATGTGTATTATACAGTTAAATTCTCCACTGATATCTTTCTATGTCTACTGTTTGTAATCTGCAATTTCTCTACTGCACCTGGAATGGATCCTGCCATGGCTGCCTCCCCATTGGTTACCTAGGCTCACTATTCTGAATTTTCTGCTTTCACTTATACATAATTTAGAGCAAAGCAAGCTTCTCTACTGCTACTTCAGGGTTGCCATTCAATATCCCTCTTCTCCTGACTGCTTGCTCAAGACAGTAACAACACATTTGATATAATTTTCCAGTACTGAAGTTTAGAGTGCTACTTGTGATACAAACGACTTGGACAGCTTGCCAATAAGGTGTATATGTTCACATATTTTATTTATATTAGTTTTCTGGGGTAGAGCACTGATCTCCATTGACCTTTTTCAGACTCAGTACAGTACCGTCTGTTTAAATGACTTAGAGTCATACAATTAGATGAGGGAAGCTGTGGGAATCAAACTTTGCACTACTGGACCACAGGAAACAGCTTGTTAGCACCTCCTTCATCCTCTTAGGCAACTGCCACTCAGAACTCTTGTTAATCTGATTATTTTAGAAGTTAGTTAAGTCTCCATAGTAAAAATATTTTTATTTAAAGAAAATATAACAATAAAACTGAAAAAGGCATACATTTCTTATCTCATTTCACCTAGTGTAGTAGAAAAGAGTCTACTATACCAACTGTGTAAAAAGGAAAAACTTTAATACTACATAGAAAATACTAGGGATATAACTAAGAAGTCAACAATTTATGGCAGGGTTGTTGTAATGTCACAGTCTCTATCAACATGGAATAAATTTATGTTACCCTAGGTTAGAAAATTAACATACTGCTAGGCATATGTTATCGCATATGGAAAATTGTCATGGATGAATCAAACCTGAATTTAATAAATATTAAAAGTTCATGATGTAAATAAGCATGCCTAATACTTGGCTAAACTCTATTTAAAATAATGAATCTGTGAGTAAACATGATGCCATATTTCACTTTGGATGAAGTCACAAGCTACAGGAACTTGTTTTCCCTCATGTTAATTAATGATAGATATATAGGTAGATTTTAAAAAAGTGCTAAGAACCAGAAAAACTAATATTTGACAGTAATGTTTTATGTTATTAAGCAATTTCTTCAACAATTTCTTAATTTTACAGTACAGTACAGTTATTTTTTTTTTAAATGTAGATTAGACTAATCAAACCAAAGTGAGGGTTTTGTAAAGTAACCCTAGATCTTTTTGATATCACAAAGTTCCTGTCACACAAAGTAAAAAGTAGTGAATATGGGGCTCAAATTCAAATGTAATAAATGAAGTTAATGTAAGGCACTCTTCATAGGTTTGTTGCTACACAAATGTTGCAGGTATCTGGAATCTGTTCATATAATCACTGTAAACCAGCGATTATCAAAGAGTTTATTTTATAGTTTCCGGATCATTGATAGGCAAGGGCATACCAAAGTGTTATAATTATCAACTTCAAATACCAATAATAGCTACATGTTTGTCAGACATTCACTGAATGAAAAATTACTTACAGCTTTTTTGTGAAATTAACAATGTTATAAATATGTATATACAAAAATAGCACCAACAAAGAACATGGAAAACCATGAATGAGAACAGATATAATATAACCATTTATATGTAATGACAGTCTAACAAACAAAAGAATACATTCTTTAGATAGAGAATAGGTGGCATTTGGCAATAAAATGTTTTGGAAAAAAGTTACAGGCATATTTGAACATTATTTGTGTCTTTGAATATTATTATAAATTATGAAACAAGTTTAAGTATATTTTTTGTCTTCTAATTCATGCCAAAGAATGAGGAAATATGATTCACTTTGTCATCTACATTGTTGCAATGTAACATTGTGCTAGGAAAAGAAATACTAAATAATGATTTAAATTAGTCATTCATTTAAACTGGGCATAAAACATAAAAAGTTTAAAAATGGAAATCTCATTTTATTCCAGCTGCAAATAGGTTCTCTTTTTCAGTTACATCACAAGCCATAACTGCTTTGATTGAAAGTCATTTCATACCTGATCTATGCACACCATTAACTTGCTCCTTCCCAAGAAATACTCAATTATATTTTCCTTGAAATGACTTTATTCTCTTCAGGTTTTTACAGAATAAACAATTCCAGATTCTTAGACATAGGCTTCTTCTGCAGATAGTATATTATTTTATTTTTTCTTTAATTACTTCTCCGGTTATGCCTTAGTACTTACTGAGTTGTACTTTCAGCAACTAGATACAATGTACCCCATGTACTTATATGTAAAACAAACAGCATGAAATTTCTTGGCAAAACTGAGTTTCCCATAATGCTTTGCTGTAATGAAGCCTTTCATACATGTAGTTGCATAACTTGTTGAGCACTAACTTGCCTATCCTGTTTCCCTGAAATTCCTCTGATCACTGCTGCAATTGTTATACTCTAGCCATCCTATCAGCATTCAAGCAGGAACTATGTTTTCCTTTTTAAGATGTTACAACTTTCCTCATGTTTGTATAACTTAGGGAATAATATATATAGGAAAAGGGAAGTTAAAACAAATCTCATATGAGCTTGACCTCTAAAAAATGAGTTTACGTTTATTTCAAGGATGGAGATGCTTCTCAATTGTTTGTGATAGTGTATTTGATTTTCACAGGACTTTCAACTGATCTTTCCTAGTGGAAGTTGTAAACTCAATGTGTGAGAAGTTGGTATGGAAAAAGCTATGCTCCAAATTAAATACACAGTAGATTATGTAATGGATGTAACACTAACAGAGGGTTTCTATAAAATGCACTGTTCTAAAACTGTTAAAAATGTCTTTCGGTTATTTAAGCAACCTGCACATTCATTTAGAGAACGCTGATATACTGTAACACTTTTCAAATTCCCAAGTTTCAGATGGCATAATCTCTTTCCACTTTGCTGTTCTTCTTAACTGATAATAAAACAGAATAGATGTGGGGAAGGTACATGTCTTTAACTCTGGCATAGCCTTTCTTTATTATTTAATTCATATTTTCACAATAATACTGCCTAGAAGACAAAGTGATCAGTATCCAGTCATATCATGTAATATTACAAAAACTTTAGCCCCCCTGGAGACCATCCGTATTCAAGATGTAGAGTGCCACCACCATTATGTGCTCTCAGACTACAGATTTGTCAGTATTCAACACAATTAAATATCTTGCATCTCAACATCAATGGCCTTCATAAGCTTAAGTTTCACTTGTGATCTAGTTTAAATTTATGGCCGTCACTTCTGATTATTTGCCAAATATACATAAAATTGTCAAATGTATAATTTCAGTTTTCAGCTGGACATCAGTTTTACATTCAAGGTTCCTGATGGCATACATAATGTCAGTTTAATTGAGCACAACAGTACATCATAATTTGTATTTTATTTAACTGACTATATTATGAAACAGATTTTATGAAACAATATTATGCATTCATTTATGTGACTGGACTACAGTGGAGAAAAGGAAAAAAATTCCCTTACCCGCACCGTAGTACGATCTCCACATCAGTCATTCCCACACGACTCCCTCTGGCTGCAGGCATACATACATTAAAGTGTTTTTTGGTTAAAAGCACTTTCACATAAATATGCCCGGCCATTAAGCCTTCGGTGAAAAGCACCATTGAGCATCAGTCATAGACCCATATATATATATATATATATATATATATATATATATATATATATAGATATACATATATATATGGGTCTACCTGATAATATCAAAAGCCGACGTCATCGAAGACAACAACCACTAAAACCCACTTCATTGACAGATCAGATGAGCGAAATCCTTCCCAGGGTAAGTACTGTCACCCATGCACACACAAAACAAACACTTGAACACTCACAACCCACCCAAATGGGGGGCTGTGCTCCCCTCACCTGCCAATTAAATGTACCAACTCCGAGAATGCACTACAGTTTGGGAAAGGTCAAAGTTCTCCTTCATGGCCAATAGGTTACTTACCCAGAGAAGGATTTCATTCACCTGGTCTGTCAATGAAGTTGCTTTTCATGGATGTCATCCCGATGAAATCATCTTTGATTATGTCAGCATTATCAGGTAGACCCATATATATATATATATATATATATATATATATATATATACATACATACATATATATATCCTTTTTATTTCAGCTGAATAAGGATGGTCAGGATCAGGGTCCAGAAAAAGGACATGATTGGCTTCTGCATTTCGGGAGTCGCAGATAACTAATCACAAACTTTTTTTGTAATTGCAGCTCATTAGTTGGGGAGGAGCAGACATACATCTCTGCAGTCCTAATTTTTGCACAATGTTCAGATTTTTGAGTAAGGTGCTATGCATAATGTAATGTTCAAATAAGAATTATACTGGTTTTCAACATGCAATACCATTCTGATTGTAAAAACCTGTTAGTGTTCCATACACACACACACACACACACACACACACACACACACACACACACACACACACACACTCATGCATACATATATCTGCACATGTGTGTGTGTGTGTGTGTCTCTCTATACATATATATATATATATATATATATATATATATATATGTACACATATATATATATATATATATATATATATATATATATATATATATGTATGTACACACACACACACACACACACACACATATATATATATATATATATATATATATACATGCATACATATGGGTCTACTTCATTTCACAACCCAAACATGTAAAGCCAAATCCTTGAGACCACTGGATCTAAAATACAAAATGTCGACAAGACATAAAATCAACACTCATAACATCAAAAAAAGTACTTTAAAACTACCCCTAACACACTACTTCCTTCTATACCTTAAAACAACCTATCCAACTAACGTACTCAAAATAACACATTCTTCACATTTCTGCAGGGGTTTTCCTCCTCCCCCACCCCTTACACATTAAATATACCAACTCTGAGATTGTACTACAGTGGAGAAAAAGTAAATTTCCCAATCACCACTGTACAGTGATCTCCATAATTTACACACACACATACAAAACACCTATACAAATCCAGAAAACACACTACCCTACCACTCATTTCTCTCAATACTAACACTACCAATACCATCACAAATGGATTTCAAAAAGAAAAAGTTACTTACCCATTTGTCAAACACCTAAACCACTACTGCAAAAATCAGCTTGCACCGAAAAACATACCTCGACCATGTTTACTAACAAGATGTTATCACCTCTTAAAGTGATACTAACTAATTCACAATCTACAGCACTAGTGCTGTAACATATACGATGATCCAAAACTCAAGCATTTAACTTTTCATTTTTTTGAGGTTTCGACATTCTAGGCTTGATGTTCTTATGTCTGATATTATGGAAGTCAATTAAATGAAGGGAATCCATAAAATGGCTTCTGACCTTATGCTCTTCTACCACCAACTATTGCAAAATAGTATATGCACTAAACTACTTGTGTCATGGTTACACAAACCTTAAATAGTATATAGTTGACACATGAATAAATGTAGCTGTTTGCTTCATAGAAACACAGAATGTTGAGTGACTACAGCTAAACTAGTCTCTAGGCAGGTAAACTATTTTTATAGGATCTTGATGCTGTAAATATTTTTTTCATGTATTCAGTCTAGTGAAAGTATTTCGTTTTTCTATCACTTCCATTCTTCCATTTCTTTGGAGACATATTACCCTTGTAAAACATGAGTGTTTCTTCACTCACTTTTCTGTTCCTCAGGCATCTGCTGCAATTTGAAAAATATGTCTTGCCATATGATCAGTTTATGAAAGTCTTGTGTTGTTTCTTATACATGGAGTGAGAAATGTTCTTATATGTTTGTACGTAATATACTATTACTGATGAGTTTTAAATCAGGCATCTGTGAAGAAAGCTAGTTATCTGCAAGTATGTACATTGTCCTGTAGGTCTGGTGCTGAGTAACATGCCAAGGATGCTGTACAGGTGTTTATATCGATGGCATAACTAAAATGAATATCCGCCAATGCAATTGTCATATACTGAGTGAACTTAAAAAGTATCATATGTGTATCTGGAATTTGAATATTTCTCCTGAAATTTTGATCCCAGCATCTCATTTATCTACCTCAAGACTTTATATGATATATGCAGTATAACAATGAAATAAGTAGGATAAAAGTATACAGCTTTATTTAATGTGTTTCCCAAGCTTAAGCCAATATGTTATTACATACTTATTTCTCACTTTTGTTTCATGTTTTGGATATATACACATAAGAATGTAATTGAGGTGAATCAGTATTCCCAGTTCACTAAGAATTGCTCACATTGTGTGCTACCTCATTCAGTTAAAGGCTTTGGAGTAGTCACTAATGAAGAAGTAAGTATTTTTCAGAACTCCCTTGCTTTCTCTGTTATTCTGAAGAAGTTGACAATTTGATCCCTGGTATTACAGTTCCTTCTAAAATCAGCTTGTACTTCTGTAGATCTAACACCAGATATTGCTGCAGTAGGTTGCAGGGCCATGAGCATTACCCTACCAGCATGCAAAACTAGTCAAAGTGAGTGCAGTCTTGTTATTAGTAAGGTGTTCTAGAGCCCAGATGACTTTTGTCCAAGGTTGTTTGGTCCTAGATCACAAAACTTACTGCTGTATTTACTGGTGATGCTAGAGGCACGATTACATAGCTCATCTGTATATTCCTGCCATATATTTTTAATATATCCTGCTTCAGTTAGGTTTCTCTCATGTTTGACATTTGTCATGCTCATTTTTCCTGGAAAGATCCCTTAATAATAACATCATTCTTGAAGAGATCTTTCAAATTAGTTACCTCTTTCAAGTTGTTGACACTGCTAACTTCTAATTATGGCTACTTACCTGCTTTTGCTGTTCCCTGAAACTCTGGGCATGCACTCTGCCAAACTTGTCTCTATCCCCTGTTGCCTTTTCTATTCCACTTCTTCCTTTTTTTTTCACATTTATAGACCCATAAATAGTGCAGTTTTCATTCTTAAAAAGTCCAAGTAATAATATAGCTGAGGCAAACCTGTATTAGCACGACTTGAAAATTCAGTATAAATAAATATAGTACAAATGCGTGTATGCTCCACTTTATGTATAAAGAATACTCTGTTTGTAAAAAATTCTGATTTTATTTGGCATGTAACAAGTAGTTTCACATATGGTCATCAGACCGTTAAGATTCTTATTATTACTTGGACTCTTTTTATACTTCATTATTTGCAAGCCAAGAGGTATTTACTGTTGCTGGGATGCGCTTTACACTTTTTAGTTTTCATTCTTACCTTCTCACAGTTTCTGGATATTTTTTGTTGTTGCTCTACTCCTTATTGGCTAAATCTATAATTTCAGTTTGTCATTTTTTTTCTTTAAGAATTTTTTTATCAATTTAACATGTATAAAGTATATACATGGAAAGGAAGAAATGCAATATCACATACTGTTACACAATGCTATAAATACATTGAATCATCAGAGTAATCTAATACAATTAACAAATTAAGAATCTTAGCATTTCAATAGCAACATTTAAAGTTTATCATGTATAACAAGTAAAGTCTTAGTAATTTATAGATCTTTATTCTAATCATTTATTTTTCATTTTACATAGACTTGCTTGTAAATTGATATTTTTTTTTTTTGAATGTAGGAACTGTGTTTGATTTCCAATGTTTTGTGGTCAATTTTTCAGCTACTGCCACAGAAGACTCAAGAAACATTTTTGTTGTTTTGCTTTTACAGGTAAAAGGAAGGGAAAACATTATTTCATTAGTACTGTTGATTTAGTTAAAGGAACAAATATCAGATCATAACCCTTTAAAAAATACTTATCTCTTCCAATAAACAGTTTTTTCACAATGCATAAACATATGTGACTAATCAGTTTTTTACATCTTTATTGTATCACCAGCAAACTGAAGTACCTATTTTGATTAAACTTAGAAATTTTATAAGGGATAACAAGCATTCTCTGTATGTATTTCCACATAAAAAAACATTCAGTATAAACCTGAAGATGCTCGCACCAACGGACTTAAGTAACTTTATTCTTATCAAATGAGTCACTCAAACCACTACTTATTCAAAAAGTTTTGCAGAATTCTTGCATCAGTAAGTTATTATTATTTATAACTCAACTTATATAACTTGTATATCGCTTTACTTAATAGGTCAGTTTACCTTGGATGATAGCATTTATATACTCATATAATGGGGTAATAGTGTTTTGTTAATCTTTAACCTCATTACCTACAAATTAATTTAATTTCTTATTGATGGACAATATTAGATGATTAACAGATTCAGCCTTTTCTTTTCGGCTGTTCCTCTTAGAGGTCACCACAATGGATCATCTGTTTCCATTTCTTCCTGTCCTCTGCATCTTGCTCTTCATAGCAACCATACCTGCATGTCCCTTCTCTCACCACATCCATAAACCTTATCTCAGTAGTAGTAGTAGTAGTAGAAGTAGCTTTAGTAGTTGTAGCAATAGCAGTAGCAACAGTATCAGCAGTAATAGTAGAAGAAGTAGTAGTAGCAGTAGTAGCAATAGTAGCAGTAGTAGTAGCAGGAGCAGCAAGATCATATAAGATACTGATTAGAAGAAGCAAATGAACAATTATTCAAATATATAGCTTGTATACAGATATATAAATCAATAAGTGATAAAAGATAAAATATACATCAACTGACAAATATAGAGAACTTTCTCAACATAATCCCTAAGAGCTGAAGTTGACACACTGTGTGGGATTAACATGTACTATGATTTATATTATTCTAATGATACAGAAGGCTAAAAATAGAAGTGGGAAAAATGACTTGAAGAAAGCAAGGACAGAGCCAAGTATACATGCTGGCATAGTGACAAGGACAAGTCATAGCAAGTTAGGAGTTAGTAAAATAAAATAATAGGAAATAAAAAAAAATGATAGTGGTTGTGATGATACGATTGGAAAGAAAAGGAGTGAGATGAAGCATTATATAAAGATACAGAGTGAGAGAGAAAGGTAGAGAGAGGAATGTTATTGAATGACAGGAAAGGTAGAAGTGGGTAGAGGGGACTAAGAAAAATGAAAAATGTGGAGACACTGGAATGGGACTTACTGATAAAAATCAGGTTACAGGTCTAGTTTGTACAGCACTAAAAGTAATTGGAAGAAAGAAAAAGATAGGAAGAGATTAGATGAAAAGAGAAGGTTCATAGCAAAATGGAAGAAAGATGGGTGATTACTTTTATGATTAAGAATTAGAAGTAGCTGAGTTTTAAATTTTGTTAAGAAGAAGTGTATGAAAAGTCAGTAAATGTATTTACTTATAGGAAAACAATCATTGGTGATAAGTAATTTTGCAATAGTTGGTGGTAGAAGAGCATAAGGTCAGAAGCCATTTTAGGCTCATGTCAAGAGTAAAACAACAAGGATTTAAAAACCACAGGAAAGAAAAAACACAGGAAGCAAAAACATGGAAGCCATCAAAGTTATAGGTTACATAACCATAGGACTGCTGCTAGCTGATATGGATATATTTTACTTTCACATAGGTGATCATAGGAACCTGTGTGAGCAATGGTAAGAATATCAATGTTTAGGAGCTTAAGTCTTTAATGGTACAAAGAAAGACTTCATTGGTTAATAAGGTATTGATTAAAACCATTAAGGATATGGTTCCCTGTGAGGATAGCTGAATCTGGATATGGAAAAGAAGCAATCATTTAAGGACATAAGTCAATGAATGTATTACTGCAACAATAAAATTCAGCAAAGTTGGAGCTACAGATGACTTCTACTTCAAGACTAAGACTCCACACAAAAGTGACAGTTGGATATTTAGAGATCCATCAGGTACCACCATTCCTCAATCTCCATGACAGTCAGCATTAAAACATTTCTTTAAGACATCAATTAACCAATCAAGATAAAAAAAACACAGTTAACTTCCTAGATCATCCTGTATATTAAAAAAAATGTATATATACTTATATATATATATATATATATATATATATATATATATATATATATATGTATAAATATATATATATATATATATATATATATATATATATATTTATATAGATCTAGGACTGTTGAACGAAAGTTCAACAGTCTGAATCCAAAATCACTGAACGCACTTTAATGAAAGTGCTTTTATCGAAAAAGCACTTTCGTAAAAGTGCTTAAAAAAAAAGTGGAAAAACAACAAAAGGGTGTTTATGCAGGGGGGCTACTCTCCCCTGCAGCCCCACGCCCCCCTACTTTAATATCCTCACTCCGAGATTGCACTACAGTGGAGAAAAGGAAAAAAATTCCCTTACCCGCACCGTAGTACGATCTCCACAGCAGTCATTCCCACACGACTCCCTCTGGCTGCAGGCATACATACATTAAAGTGTTTTTTGGTTAAAAGCACTTTCACATAAATATGCCCAGCCATTAAGCCTTCGGTGAAAAGCACCATTGAGCATCAGTCATAGACCCATATATATATATATATATATATATATATATATATATATATATATATATATAGATATATATACATATATATATGGGTCTACCTGATAATATCAAAAGCCGATGTCATCGAAGACAACAACCACAAAAACCCACTTCATTGACAGATCAGATGAGCGAAATCCTTCCCAGGGTAAGTACTGTCACCCATGCACACACAAAACAAACACTTGAACACTCACAACCCACCCAAATGGGGGGCTGTGCTCCCCTCACCTGCCAATTAAATGTACCAACTCCGAGAATGCACTACAGTTTGGGAAAGGTCAAAGTTCTCCTTCATGGCCAATAGGTTACTTACCCAGGGAAGGATTTCATTCACCTGGTCTGTCAATGAAGTTGCTTTTCATGGATGTCATCCCGATGAAATCATCTTTGATTATGTCAGCATTATCAGGTAGACCCATATATATATATATATATATATATATATATATATATATATATGGTTCTACCTGACATAGTCGAAACCACACAACACCGACAACCACATCACCGACACCACATATTCGACAGTCCATAAACACGAAACCACACATAACCGACAACGAAATAACCGACGGTACACAAACACGAAACCCCATACACTGCACACACCACAATAACAATTATTAAAAGCAAAACACATCCCCATTCCACAACCACACACAACACAAGCACACCAAAATCCTTACAAGCCCACACTAAACCTTACTCCTAACCCTAAGGTCCGTCACTATCGCGACACTTACCTACCATCCTAACCCTAACTCACTTAACCCGCCTATCGCCTCCCTAACCCTAACTCACTCAACCCACGCCTATCGCTCGCTAAGCCTAACTCAGTTAACTCACCCCTATCGCCTCCTAACCCTAACTCACTTAACCCACCCTATCGCCTCCCTAACCCTAACTCACTTAACCCACCCTATCCCCACAGACCGCCAATCTCCACACTTGCCTGCCTCGCACCTAACGTCCGTCACTACCGCATACTCACACAGCCTTTCCCCATGTCGGCATCCTCGGCGTTGGTGTTGTCATCCGTCGTGTCGGTCTTCTGCATTGTCGATGTTCTGCCACTCGCGATTCGCCTCGGTCTTCTTCGCTTTCGATCTTCTGGAGCTCCGGATTCCGATGTCGGTCTTCTGCGCTGTCGACGAAGTCAGGTAGAACCATATATATATATATATATATCCTTTTTATTTCAGCTGAATAAGGATGGTCAGGATCAGGGTCCAGAAAAAGGACATGATTGGCTTCTGCATTTCGGGAGTCGCAGATAACTAATCACAAACTTTTTTTGTAATTGCAGCTCATTAGTTGGGGAGGAGCAGACATACATCTCTGTAGTCCTAATTTTTGCACAATGTTCAGATTTTTGAGTAAGGTGCTATGCATAATGTAATGTTCAAATAAGAATTATACTGGTTTTCAATGTGCAATACCATTCTGATTGTAAAAACCTGTTAGTGTTCCATACACACACACACACACACACACACACACACACACACACACACACACACACACACACACACTCATGCATACATATATCTGCACATATGTGTGTGTGTGTCTCTATACATATATATATATATATATACACACACACACACACACACACACATATATATATATATATATATATATATATATACATGCATACATATGTGTCTACTTCATTTCACAACCCAAACATGTAAAGCCAAATCCTTGAGACCACTGGATCTAAAATACAAAATGTCGACAAGACATAAAATCAACACTCATAACATCAAAAAAAGTACTTTAAAACTACCCCTAACACACTACTTCCTTCTATACCTTAAAACAACCTATCCAACTAACGTACTCAAAATAACACATTCTTCACATTTCTGCAGGGTTTTCCTCCTCCCCCACCCCTTACACATTAAATATACCAACTCTGAGATTGTACTACAGTGGAGAAAAAGTAAATTTCCCAATCACCACTGTACAGTGATCTCCATAATTTACACACACACATACAAAACACCTATACAAATCCAGAAAACACACTACCCTACCACTCATTTCTCTCAATACTAACACTACCAATACCATCACAAATGGATTTCAAAAGAAAAAGTTACTTACCCATTTGTCAAACACCTAAACCACTACTGCAAAAATCAGCTTGCACCGAAAAACATACCTCGACCATGTTTACTAACAAGATGTTATCACCTCTTAAAGTGATACTAACTAATTCACAATCTACAGCACTAGTGCTGTAACATATACGATGATCCAAAACTCAAGCATTTAACTTTTCAGTTTTTTGAGGTTTCGACATTCTAGGCTTGATGTTCTTATGTCTGAAATTATGGAAGTCAATTAAATGAAGGGAATCCATAAAATGGCTTCTGACCTTATGCTCTTCTACCACCAACTATTGCAAAATAGTATATGCACTAAACTACTTGTGTCATGGTTACACAAACCTTAAATAGTATATAGTTGACACATGAATAAATGTAGCTGTTTGCTTCATAGAAACACAGAATGTTGAGTGACTACAGCTAAACTAGTCTCTAGGCAGGTAAACTATTTTTATAGGATCTTGATGCTGTAAATATTTGTTTCATGTATTCAGTCTAGTGAAAGTATTTTGTTTTTCTATCACTTCCATTCTTCCATTTCTTTGGAGACATATTACCCTTGTAAAACATGAGTGTTTCTTCACTCACTTTTCTGTTCCTCAGGCATCTGCTGCAATTTGAAAAATATGTCTTGCCATATGATCAGTTTATGAAAGTCTTGTGTTGTTTCTTATACATGGAGTGAGAAATGTTCTTATATGTTTGTACGTAATATACTATTACTGATGAGTTTTAAATCATGCATCTGTGAAGAAAGCTAGTTATCTGCAAGTATGTACATTGTCCTGTAGGTCTGGTGCTGAGTAACATGCCAAGGATGCTGTACAGGTGTTTATATCGATGGCATAACTAAAATGAATATCCGCCAATGCAATTGTCATATACTGAGTGAACTTAAAAAGTATCATATGTGTATCTGGGAATTTGAATATTTCTCCTGGAAATTTTGATCCCAGCATCTCATTTATCTACCTCAAGACTTTATATGATATATGCAGTATAACAATGAAATAAGTAGGATAAAAGTATACAGCTTTATTTAATGTGTTTCCCAAGCTTAAGCCAATATGTTATTACATACTCATTTCTCACTTTTGTTTCATGTTTTGGATATATACACATAAGAATGTAATTGAGGTGAATCAGTATTCCCAGTTCACTAAGAATTGCTCACATTGTGTGCTTCCTCGGCTTTGGAGTAGTCACTAATGAAGAAGTAAGTATTTTTCAGAACTCCCTTGCTTTCTCTGTTATTCTGAAGAAGTTGACAATTTGATCCCTGGTATTACAGTTCCTTCTAAAATCAGCTTGTACTTCTGTAGATCTAACACCAGATATTGCTGCAGTAGGTTGCAGGGCCATGAGCATTACCCTACCAGCATGCAAAACTAGTCAAAGTGAGTGCAGTCTTGTTATTAGTAAGGTGTTCTAGAGCCCAGATGACTTTTGTCCAAGGTTGTTTGGTCCTAGATCACAAAACTTACTGCTGTATTTACTGGTGATGCTAGAGGCACGATTACATAGCTCATCTGTATATTCCTGCCATATATTTTTAATATATCCTGCTTCAGTTAGGTTTCTCTCAAGTTTGACATTTGTCATGCTCATTTTTCCTGGAAAGATCCCTTAATAATAACATCATTCTTGAAGAGATCTTTTTTCCAAATTAGTTACCTCTTTCAAGTTGTTGACACTGCTAACTTAATTATGGCTACTTACCTGCTTTTGCTGTTCCCTGAAACTCTGCATGCACTCTGCCAAACTTGTCTCTATCCCCGTTGCCTTTTCTATTCCTTCTTCCTTTTTTTCACATTTATAGACTCCATAAATAGGCAGTTTTCATTCTTAAAAAAGTCCAAGTAATATAGCTGAGGCAAACACAGCACGACTGAAAATCCAGTATAAATAAATATAGTACAAATGCGGTATGCTCCATTTATAAAGAATACTCTGTTTGTAAAAAATTCTGATTTTATTTGGCATGTAACAAGTAAGCGCTTTCACATAGGCTTCATCAGACCGTTAAGATTCTTATTATTACTTGGACTTTTTTATACTTCATTATTTGCAAGCCAAGAGGTATTTACTTTGCTGGGAGCGTTTACACTTTTTAGTTTTCATTCTTACTCTTCTCACAGTTTGATATTTTTGTTGTTGTCTACTCCTTATTGGCTAAATTATAATTTCAGTTTGTCATTTTTTTTCTTTAAGAATTTTTTTATCAATTTAACATGTATAAAGTATATACATGGAAAGGAAGAAATGCAATATCACATACTGTTACACAATGCTATAAATACATTGAATCATCAGAGTAATCTAATACAATTAACAAATTAAGAATCTTAGCATTTCAATAGCAACATTTAAAGTTTATCACATAACAAGTAAAAGTCTTAGTGCAATTTATAGATCTTATTCTAATCATTTATTTTTCATTTTACATAGACTTGCTTGTAAATTGATATTTTTTTGAATGTAGGAACTGTGTTTGATTTCCAATGTTTTGTAATAATTTTTCTAGCTACTGCCAGAAGACTCAGAAACATTTTTGTTGTTTTGCTTTTACAGGTAAAGGAAGGGAACATTATTTCATTAGTACTGTTGATTTAGTTAAAGAACAAATATCAGATCATAACCCTTTAAAAATACTTATCTCTTCCCAATAAACAGTTTTTTCACAATGCATAAACATATGTGACTAATCAGTTTTTACATCTTTATTGTATCACCAGCAAACTGAAGTACTAATTTGATTAAACTTAGAAATTTTATAAGGGATAACAAGCATTCTCTGTATGTATTTCCACATAAAAAACATTCCAGTATAAACCTGAAGATGCTCGACCAACGGACTTAAGTAACTTTATTCTTATCAAATGAGTCACTCAAACCACTACTATCTAAAAAGCTGCAGAATTTTGCATCAGTGTTATTATTATTTATAACTAACTTATATAACTTGTATACGCTTACTTAATAGGTCAGTTTACCTTGGATGATAGCATTTATATACTCATATAATGGGGTAATAGTGTTTTGTTAATCTTAACTCATTACCTGCAAATTAATTTAATTTCTTATTGATGGACAATATTAGATGATTAACAGATTCAGCCTTTTCTTTCGGCTGTTCCTCTTAGAGGTCACCACAATGGATCATCTGTTTCCATTTCTTCCTGTCCTCTGCATCTTGCTCTTTCATAGCAACCACCTGCATGTCCTCTCTCACCACATCCATAAACCTTATCTTAGGCCTCTATTCCTCTTACCTGGCAGTTCCATTCTTAGCATCTTTTTCCTAATAAAAAAAAAAAAACTACAATCCACTCTGCTACAGGCCCCATGAGGAGTGCAGTGTCTCTCCAATCTAACACCACTCTTAAGTATTCAACTGCGGTGCCACCTTTATCATTCTTATAAGAAAAGCACAGTCCGAGTCTGAACTGTCTGCAAACAGCTAAAGTTAACTTTGAACCTAACACCACTCTTAAGTATTCAACTGCAGTACCACCTTTATCATTCTTATAAGAAAAGCACGGTCTGGGTCTGAACTGTCTGCACACAGCTAAAGTTAACTTTGAACCTAACACCACTCTTAAGTATTCAAATTCAGTACCACCTTTATCATTCTTATAAGAAAAGCGTAGTCCGGGTCTGAACTGTCTTCAAACAGCTAAAGTTAACTTTGAGTATGTGTCTACCTGTTTGAGCCAATATTCATTATCCCCTGGAGAGCATTCTGCTTTGGCTCATAAGCAGCCCCCCCCCACCCCCACACATACACACACACACACTCATCTTCCATTTTTTTTCTCTTATTCCCTTCTGTTAGCAAATAGTATCCATAACTGATAAATACTGTGTGTTTGTTAATTTAAACTGAGACCACAGTAGCCTACTGATACAAGGTTATCCTGTTTCTCCACCTGAGAAATGGTTAAGAAATAACTTACAGTTTCAGAGCAGTCCTTGGTCAATTCTGAGTGTTTCTTAAATGCAAACTTGTCTTTGCTTTGGCTCATTAGCAGCAGTACAAAAGAACTGCCTTCTCACACCCCTTGTTCTCCCCCTCCCCCTTCTCTGTTTATTACCTTAAGCCAATCCCAAAGTTAATACATATTACCTGTGGCAGGCACCATTTTTAAACCTAGAACCACCCTTTGAGCACCTCATGCTCGGCTCTGCCATAGAACTTAATAAAACTGCCTGAACTGGGGCACAGATAACTGATAGTTTGTGGAAATACAGGGTACCTACCTGAGTCTCCACCTTCACTATCATATGTTCATTTATCACTTTACTCTGTTACCTGATTGTTTCCAGCCCCCTCATAAGAGCAACTAACAGGATCTCTACCTGCTTCACTCTCCACCCTGTCCCCTATTACTTCCCACCCTAGTGGTCCTACCTTTATTACACTCAAAACCCCTCCCATCTTTCCAATAGCCAACCACGGCACTAAACCCAACACTACCTCCTCCATCTTCCCACTACTTTCACTCCTCCTCAGCTAACATGTGTAAGCATACCTTACCTATGCTCACTGCATGCACTCTCCTTGCATATCTTACATCCTACCAAAACTCCATCATTCCCCCACTCAACCACTAACACTGTACCACCATCACTCATGCCTCACCCTCACTCAGCTCCCCTCCCACCAACTCAAGAACCATCCCTATGCACCCCCTGCATATTCTAGCAACTATATTACTCAAACATAAAGCATCCCTACAACTTAACATAGTAACCCTCCCACCATACCTATTACCCACAGAGCACAATCATAAAGTTTTCCTAATAAACAAACACATTCAAAAACTGAGAAAACTAATAACCTCATGCATATCAAAACTATCCCTAAGTGGACACATCCACCCCAATCCTGGCCCTACCATCTCCAACCCCAATCCTCATAATCAGACTAGAAACCACAACTTCTCCCATATCACAGCCAATAGAAAGCCAAGTGACTTCCTTCTACTAAGCCTAAATATTAGAAGTATATCCAACAAAGTCCATGAACTCCATGCCACCATAGACTTGTACTCCCCAGATATAGTCATCCTGACAGAAACCTGGCTTAAACCTCACATTACCAGTGAGCAAATCCTCCCTACTGGTTACGGCATACTAAGAGTAGACCAGGTAAACAAGAAAGGAGGCGGTGTAGCTATCATATTTAAACAGCATCTAAGCATCCAGATCTTAAAATCATCAGCTCCACAAATAGGCAATGAAGCAATAATATATACCAACCTCAAAATAAACCAAAACAAAACCATCAACATAATTGGTTGCTACTTCCCACCTGGCCAAAACATCTCTCCACTAGAAAACCTCCTCAGCTGGTCTACCCATCATCTCCCCCAAGAAACTATAATTTTAGATGATTTCAATATTGACTGGCAATCCTGTTCTGGCAGACATCAAACCCATCATGTAAACCTTCATGGCTTCACCCAACTATTCCAGTCGCCAACCAGGATAAATAAAAACTCCAACAAGCACACTACCCTGGATTGGATACAAGTCAGTAGGAGCCCCCAGTCATATATAACAGGCTGCTTATCAGATAGCCTTAGTGATCACTCCCCAACATTCCTACTCAAAAAATACCTATACCAAGCTAAACCTGTCATCTACCATCAAATATTTAAAAACCTAAACTTTAACCCACTCACATTCATCTCATCCCTCAAAGAATGTAACTGGCATCCTCTAAAGTACCTCAGTCTTGATGACGCAGTTGAATTTTTTTAATACTATCTTCCTGAGCATCCTTAATTACCATGCCCCCATAAGACTTTCCAGAACCAAAGCACAACCCTCCCCATGGCTACAGAAAACCACTAAGTCAGAAATGAAAAACAGGGATAAAGCCTGGGAGCACTGGTGCAAAACCAAAACACCCTCAACTAGACAGAAATTCCTAGAACTATGCAATAGAGTCAAAAAGCTAATAAAACAGGACAAATTCTAGTAGTACCAGTCTGCCCTAGACTCCTCCCAACACAGTCGCAAACAATTCTAGTCTTCCATAAACTCCATCCTCCAACCAGGTAAAGTCAGTACCCCTCCTCCTGACATCCCTCACTCCTCCGACAATATTGCAACCTCATTCAACACACACTTCACACAAACCATACTATCACTAGCTAAACAACACAACCCCCTCCCCTCAACCCACACCTTCAACTAGTAATCTCCCCACTGCCTTCTCTTTTTCTCCTGTACCTACCTCCAACATAAAAATACTCTTAACTAAACTTAAGCCCACCAAATTAGCAGCAGACAACCTCCCAAGTGAATACCTACAAATTGCAGCTGATGCTCTGGTCTACCCAGTATCCATCTTGATTAACCGATCTCTGTCAGAAAGTTACATTCCCACACTATAGAAATCATCACATATAATTCCCCTTCACAAAGGCGGCCCCTCCACAGAACTAATTAATTACTGCCCCATAGCTATTCTCTCTCCACTCTCCAAAATACTAGAGAGATGCATTCACTCTCAGGTCTCAGACTACCTCCTTACTAACAACCTCCTTTCCAATACTCAGCATGATTTCCAACCAAACCATAGCATCATCACTGCCTTACTCTCCTTTACTAACACTATCCTTCATCATAAAAACAATGGCTATCTCTCCTCTGCTACTTTCCTAGACCTATCTAAAGCATTTGACATGGTACCACACAAACAACTCATCTTTGTCCTCAATAACCTATCCTTCTCTCAATCAGTCACCAACTGGTTTCAGAGTTACCTGTCTGACCACCAACAATCCGTTGTATGGCAGAATGACATATCTCCCCAACTACCTGTCTCTATAGGGGTTCCCCAAGGATCCATCCTTGGACCCCTACTCTTCTCTATTTTCACCAATAATCTAGCCTCTGCCACCAAACATGGCACACTCATACAATACGCAGATGACTCAACCATCATCTGCTCAGCCCAGTCCCTACCCAAACTGAAAAAAGTCACACAGGGAGCCTTTTCCTCTGTTGAAACTTGGTTATCCGATGCCCAATTAATACTCAACCCAAACAAAACTAAACTACTCATCTTCCAACCCACCAAACATACTCAAAACAACTCTCACTTTAACATGACAGCAAAAGACAACACCTCTATACACCCAACAGAACACACCAAATTGCTAGGAGTAGAAATAGACAATAAACTAAAATTTGACATTCACATATCCATGACCATAAAAAAAGTCCACAAAAAACTAGGAGCATTATACAGAAATAAGCAACTTCTCACCAAAGCAGCAATGATTTCAGTAGCAAATTCCCACCTTATCTCCACCCTACTTTATGCCTCTCCAATATATACCAATCTAAGGCAATGCGATCTAAACAAGCCAGACACCTGCTACAACAAAATTGCCAAATTTGCCACAGCGGCATCCTACCGTAGTCACCACAGTCTCTCGCTTGCTGAACTGGGCTGGCTTGAACTCCCTCACCTCCTTCAATGGTATCAACTCACACTCGCCCACAAACTAGTAAACCATCCACTAAATGCCCCATCCCTCTAGAATCTAGTCCAACCCTATCTCACCACCAGACCACTAAGATCCAGCAACAAAAATCACTTGCAGATCACTAAAGCCAATAACTCTGCTGGTGAAGCACTATTCTCTTGTGCCATAGCCAAATTATGAAACTCCCTCCCACCCACAATTACCTCCATACCATCATGCACCCACTTCAAAACTTTACTAAAATCGCACCTAAAAACATGCTGGCTATGCCCTTGCAACTCCCACTCTAATATCACCTACCCTATCCAACCACTACCTTTCTTTCCATCCCACTAACTACCTTGATTATAGCAAGCTTGGATGTTCATAAGCCTACTACTTATTATACGGCAGGAACTTCTTATTGTAACAATTGTTAATGTCTGTTATGAACTTCGCAGATAAAGATTCTAGTTGTCTACTGATGTACTATGTTCTTCATCTGTAACGATGTTTGTAATTGTTAATTGCTATGTTAATCAAATTGTTAATCGCTATGTATATCCAATGTAACTACTGTCTGTATATTTTAACTGCGGAGCTTTTCTCCATGGGCTCCACTGAAAATGGACCTACATCCAATCAGACACTCCCGGTCAACAAATGTAAATAAATAAAAAAGAAATAAATAAATATACCCAGCATCCCTCCTCAGCACATGTCCAAACCAATGCAATCTCACCTCTCTGGCTGTGTCTCCAAACCGTCCAACCTGAGCTGACCCTTTAATATGCTGATTCCTAATCCTGTTCATCCTCATCACTCCCAATACAAATCTTAACATCTTTAACTTTGCTTCCTTCAGCTGACTCCTGCCTTTTTGTCAATGTCACCATCTCCAACCCATATAACATAGTTGGTCTCACTACTCTCTTGTAGATCTTCCCTTTCACTCTTACTGGTACACGTCTGTCACAAATCACTCCTGACACTCTTCTCCACTGACTCCACCCTCCCTGTACTCTCTTCTTTAACTATCTTCCACACTCATCATTACTCTGAAGTGCTGATCCCAAGTATTTAAACTCATCCACCTTCACCATCTCTACTCCTTGCATCCTCACTATTCCTCTATCTTCCCATCTCATTCACACACATATATTCTGTCTTAGTCCTGCTGACCTTCATTTTTCTCCTCTCTAAAGCATATCTCTAGCTCTCCAGTGCCTTCTCAACTTGTTTCCTACTCTCACTACAGATCACGATTAACAGATTCATCCAATTTATAATATTTCATTAAACATTCTAGTGTCTTAGCTTTTTCTTTTTCAGAGCAATCAGACAATAATACTAACCTATTATTTTTAGTAAATTAATTTTAACATTGTTCTGAGTTTCAATATATCTAGAGCTATATTTAATGGGAAAGCACAAACATTTCCATTTTAAAATTAATGGTGTTTTAAAAACATATTTCTTAACATTGTACAGTTGATTTTATGTATGCAGAGTCTAAAGATCGAAATGAGTTTCCTTCTGAGGTGTATTTCATTAACCAGATGAAATGATTGTTACATACTTCTAATTTTCTCATATTTAATTAACATCAGAATTTGGTATAATCTGTTCCTGAATGGTTTTTCATTGACTAGTATAACTTGAGTCCAAACAGAGTATAATGAATTTAATTTTGAAACAATGGAATAAGATTCTGTGTCAGTGAAGCTAATACAACCAACATGGATTTCTATAAGCAATTTTCTGCTTTTCAGGTTACCATAAGAATGAAGTGAACATTTTTTTTTCATTTTCTTTAATTCTTTTGTCAAGTAATATAATCACTTTAATAAGCACTAACCTATTCTCATTCCATTTCTTAATAAGAAGTAACACTTCTTCAACTACTCTTTTTCAGAAATATGCTTAATAATCATAATCACGTCTTGATAATTTTTTATTCCTAAATATTTTAATTTTTGCCTTCCCAGTTATATTTATATTTTTTTAAACTTACTATCTTGTAATTGATTTACCATTAAAGTTTCAGTTTTAGTATTAAATTTTAACAGCGATACTTCTTGAAACTTTCCAATTTCCACATCTATTTCTTCAACTGAGTAATTTAAATCATATATGGTTAGTAAATTATCATCTGCAAAAATCTGCATTTTTCATTGAAAATCCTTACTAATTGAAAAATCATCACTTTTGTCAATGCTTTTTGTACTGTTAGCTAAGGGTAAAAATACAAATGCAAATAGTAGAAGAGAAAAGAGACATCCTTGTTTGACATTTTTATTCAATGTGGAAATGATTATGAGACATGCAGCTTTTTAAAAGTTGAGTTTCCCATACTTACATGCTTTTTTGGCATAGCTAATGTGCACAAAAATTGTGATCCCCCACCTTTTCGATTAAAATTTGCAGCATCTTATTCTAAGATGGAACACATTTTCATTTGGCTAGACCAATTGGTGAACCCAGTACTCCAAGCATCTGAACACTATTTACATCATTCATGGCATCTTTTAGAATTGTTAAGCAAATCACAATTGAAGCAATCAGATTTCTATTTTGTGACATTGGATGTAGTATGCCTTTATACCTGTATCAGTCAGGAAATAGGTTTGGAACTTTTAAAGGAATATTTGACAGAGTTTACATTGTCTGAAAATGTCTAAGTGAACACTGTAAGGGGTTGGGAGGGTGGCCTAATGGTGAAGGTGTTTGCCTTACAAACACAAGGTGCAGGGTTGGAGTCTCACAAGGGATAATTGGCTAGGCTTAAAATGGCTCGCAAGGGCAGTTAGCTTAGTACTAACCTATGAACCTATGTAAATAGTGTTAGACAACATTTTTTTTAAAAAACGTTCCAAAAAAATGTTTCTGTTGTAGCAATGGGGGCAAGGGCTGCCCAGGTTTTTACTAATTTGATGATGGTTATGTGGGAGCAAAAATATATCAAAGAACATCCCTTGTCTCAAAATATTTTTTTAATCAGTGTTTTATTGACAATCTCTTCATTTTGTGATCTGGTGACAAGGATGAGTTTACAACTTTTGTCCACTACTTGAACAGTACTACTGATTTTATCAAGTTCACATGTGGTGGTTTTGGAGAAAGTATTAACTTCCTGAATATTCATTTAACTTAGGATTTTACCACTCATTCCTTTATTAGCAGAATATATAGAAAGGACAGTTTTGTCAATCAATATTTACACAGAGAGTTTGCATCCATTGCACATCAAGAAAGGGGTGGTAAAAGGACAACTCATTTGTTTAAGTAGATTAACAACTCTCCAAATGATTTTTATGGAATAGACCTGCAAGTTAAGAACTTTTTTATGGCGAGAGTCTATGAAGAGGCTTGGTTAACCAGGTTGGAACAAGAGGTTTCAGGTCTCAGAAGTAACAAGGCTTGCCCAATTTTGTTGAAACATTTTCAGTCAATGTGCAATGTTATGGCAGAAACTTTTTAAGACGGCAAAGCTGTCAGCAAGTATAAATTGGCTTTCCCCATTTCAGTTTCAAATGAGATGTGGCGACTGTATAGTTAATTGGAAAGCAATATTGGGGTACGCTGATCTACCATGAATTTTGAGTGAGAAGCTGGTGTTTTGTTATAAAAGACCATTTAATTTAAAACCTATGCCTGAGAGAGAGAGAATGGAATTGATATGGCCTTAGTGAGTGTTCCACCTTTGGTGCTTACTCCTGTGGCCATTGCAAGTAGTGTAGATACATTAGCATCTATAAAGTTTAAACATTGTGTCATGGTTGTCTAGTCCCATAACAGGTACAAGTGTGACATTAAATGTGTGGTTTTATGTTGCATACTGTGACTCCTGTGACAACTTTTACATAGGTAAAAACTATTAGAAATCTAAACAGGAGGATATATGAACACGTTCTTGCTGTTCAAAAAAGGGATTGCATCAATGCTTTCGTGAAACATGCATTAGACTGTAAAGATTTTAAAATGTTTTGTTTTACAATTATAGATTTTGTTTCTGATAAAATGTCTAATGGTGATTATAAAATCATTTTATAGTGCAAAGAGGCCATATGGGAAATTAGGCTCAAGACCAATAGTAAACCAGGGCTCAATGAAACCATCAACATAAAATACTTTTTACAGGCACAAAAATTGTCATCAACTTGTATTACATTAGAGTTACATTTTGAATATTTAAAAATCAGTTTAAAACATTGATAGTTTTGTTTTTCTTTGAGTAGTGTTTTTATCAATAGAATTTCTTATTAAAGAGTGATGTAATTAAAAAAAAAATATTGGTTGTTTTTATTCATGTGATCATTAGGAGTTTTTTAAAGAGTTGCTGGATCTGTTTAATGTTTATTTGTTTTCTGAAGAAGTTATATATAGTAAAAGAAAGAAAACACTAAATTTGTGTCCGGAGCCTTGCCTTGGTTTGTTTTTTTTGGTTTTCAAGTTCAGTGTCTTGTTTGGTGGTTACTTTGAAAAACAGAAACAAGTCTACAACTGTAACTATATATAAATAAAACAAAACTTACCATGGAAACAGAAGTTCCTAGGTTGCCTGCCAAATAGACAAAGTACTATACAATCTTTCTACCAACCAAGTCCTAACATTTCATCCAAACAAGCCCAAAGCCTCTGTGACTTACAAATAATTAATATAATGCTATATCTCAGTTAAAAAATAAGTGACTACTACATTTTGCCATTTAAATATATTTTCATCATCACTGCATAAAGTTTAGTAAGCCACTTCTATTCATCACAACTAATAAATAATCTTGCAACTAATGTAATAAATATGTATTTTATGTAGTAGTAGTATAATTAGCTATTATATATTCCCAAATTATTTGCTCATTTAATATTATTATAATAAAGTCATTAAATATACAAGCAGAACAGAGGGAGACATGAAAAGATGCAGTAACCTGCATACTATAGATAACAGGCAATATATTCTTACCAAACGACCATGCAATAGGAAAATCAAAACATGTTTATGCATAATCATGTTGAAAGATATAGAAATATGTTATAATTCTAACAAAAGGTTTGAATTAATTTTACAAATACAAGTATCAATATCATAACATTTTTATAACACTCTTAACATGATAAATAACAAAGTATCTAAAAATTCATTGACTCATTAAATTAGTTCAGTGAATACCTTGCTACTCAACAGAGTCAAAAACATTTGCAGCTTATACCGCATTTAAAAGTTACAAAATGCCCATTTTAAACCACATTTTCCTCTCTCAGGTTCAAACATTTTTTTTTTAAATCTGCTGTACTTTCTATCAAACTGAAAGAGCTGACTTAGCAATAAAACACTCATATGTCAGCTGTGCCTTATAAAATGAGTTGTTTCAGGTAGTCTTAGAAAATACTGTGACATATAATATGCAAAATGCTTCAAAGTTGATGTAACCATATTTTAGATTTCAGTTTTCATGACCTTTTGAACATTTTATTATGTAATGTTCCTGTGAAACTTATATGAGATCTTATACATTTGCATTTCTGCCATATGCAGGTATATGTAATATATGTCCTCTTGATAAGAAGTTTCTATTCAAATATATTTTTCTGTCTTATTTGCCCACTGATATTTTACCCTATTTTATATAACTTTCATTCTAAATTCTCCCATCAAAGAGCTGTTTGATCATTGACTCTCTATTAGAGATTGCAGCATGTGTATATATTTCTTAAATTACTGATATTTCTATTTTATTAATATTACATAAAAGATGTTTCTTTCCTTGTGCATTTGCATACTATTTATAAAGTGCTTACACTTCTTAGCACATGCTCACCTTAATCAACTTTGTGTCACTCATAATGATACTACATTCTGATAAATCTTTCAAAGTAGTTTGTTTTGCACTTCTTATTTTCTCTTTGTAGCTGTATGATATGTACCATCAGATTTAGCCTTGTTCCTCCTAAATCTGCTTATATTGTTTATAATATTACACCTTCTAATGTTGATATATTACTAAATAGCAGAGTCAATGCATGATTATTTCTCAACAACTGGTAACTGAAAGCCATCAAATCTAAAATATATGAAAGTACTCCTCTTTCTTACTGACTCTTGACTATGCTTTCAAAGACTTCTCCTTCTTCCGGCTTTTTCCCGGTTAGGGGTCGCCACAGTGGATCACCTGTCCGCTCATGAATGGCAGTGGAGTTTTACAGTGTCAAGGTGCCAGCCCAGCACCAAACCTTCCACAGAAGGCACACATACATGCACTCACACCTAGGGCCAATTTAGAGTGTCCAATCCACCTACAGCATGTCTTTGGGATGTGGTAGGAAACCGGAGCACCTAGAGGAAACCCACATGACCAAAGAGAGGACATGCAGACTCCGCACAGAAGACACCCCAGCTGAGGATCGAACCGGAGAACCTCTTGCTGTGAGGCAACAATGCACCACCGTGGCCGCCATAACTATGCTTTCAAAGACTAGTTGTATAATATGGCCTTACTTTCCTGAAATAATTAATTTGATGTTGTAATTAATAGAGTTGAAATGAAAATAAAAAAAAATCCATCTTTGTAGCACAGAGAGATTAAATCCTGACTACAACCTAGATATCCTACGTTATAATACGGGTATAATCTCAGGAAAAGGAAGATCCTACTGCAGCAGGTGAAAGAGAACAGCAATGCCAACTCCTCCATTCCCTGGTGAGGTGCAATGGCTCCTAGTCAGGCAGTGTTCCAGCACAAGTGGAGGCTTGAACAAAGGTCAGTGACCAGGCGGATACAGATCTGATTTCACAGGCTCGTAATAGTTGATTTAAGGGTGATGTTTGTGGGAGCATTCACACATTTAGAACAGTTATTGGAGTTTCTACTGTGACATGGCACTTATGTTAACCACCAGATGGTGGGTTAATACAGGGATAGTGTTAGAGATAAATGCTCCCAAAATGTTCACCTAAGGATAATGGGAGCTGCTGATTGGAGGAACTGCCTACCAGCTAGGGCAGGAAAGACATGTTATCTTCCGTTACTGGTCTGGGGAGATAAGCCAAACTGATCTAACTGATGGGAAAGAAATGCATGGCCAAGGTGAAGGCTAGAAAGGTAGGATAGCTATGGACCATTGTGTGCGGGAGTACGCCAGACTCACATAGCAGGGGTAGAGGTCACCCACTTTGTAGGGTAAGTAAGTGGATGATTTGATTAAAGTGGTGGCAAAAAAGCACCCACATGAATGCTTGAAAGATGTCATGTTTTATACTTACTGGTGAGACATGGTAAGAGGGAGAAAATAGGTTCAGGCTGCATAAAGCAAGTCTTGATAGTCATTTGGCATGTGGCAAAAATGTGTACAAATCAAAAATGAATGGGATTGAACTATTTCTTTTTCTTGTCAAGAGTCCTTACATGACCCTTTTCAGTGTTGGCTTTCCAAGTTTTTTATTTCGTGAGCAGGTGTCAGTTACCAGTATAGCCATGACACATTCTTGAGAACAAAGGATGAAATGTATTATGCTTTGAATTCCTAAAGAGAGAGCCTACTGAAAAGGATGTCTTTGATTGAATGACCTCACTCCTCCATAGTGAAGGCAGATTATATCTACATTTTTCCAGTGTTAATGCCACAACCACAATATGTACAACAGTTTCTACAGACAGTGCTTGCCCATTACTGTGGTTGGTTTTTGGAATTCTCTCTGTTAAGCTATAACCAACCTGGCCTGAGAAGACAAAAAAGTATTTTAATGGGAAAAAAAAAGAAAAGAAAATTCCTTATGGAATCCTTCATCATATGTACAACATGTAAACTATTGAGAATGACATGCACACTTTGACCAAGCAATGTTTACACATCCTCACAGGCACATTTGTGTACTAATATAGATAGACAGACAAAAACACACTGACATATGCACAGACACACACAACACAAGCATACACACACACACACACACACACACACACACACACACACACACACACACACACACACACACACACACAGACACACACACACACACACACACACACACACACACACACACACACACACACACACACACACACACACGCACACACACACACACACACACACACACACACACACACACATAGAACTCCAAACCTGTACTGCTGAAAAAGGGTCAGCTTAGCAAGTGGAAGCATGCATCATCTGGCCTTTCTTTGATGATACACCCTGTAGTCTCCACCAGACTGAAATCAAAGAGAAGACCAAACTGTCCATATTCCTCACAACAAATCCCACTCACTGGATCCTCTGGCATTTAGATTTAACAGTCAAACCTAGGTAGGTTACAGGGCTACAGTCAGAGCTCCACCCTTCTTTCACGTGAGAGTGACTGCTAATTATTAGATAAGTTTTGAAGTTATATTTTAATTGTTAAGGAAACACATGCTATTCTTCATACATGTGCTTGCGAATATTGACAGTAAGTAATAGATCATACTAATCCATGACCCAGTCTACTGGCCAAAGTAGAAGAACAGACATCATTGTAAAAATGGTATAAAGTGTTTCACTCAGGCTTTTGGTAGTGAGTGAAGAGGCAATATTCCTGATATGAGTGATAGAAATTAATCTACTTAACCAAACTGATTGGCTAATTTTATGCACTGCACTGAGGATCTTGAAAAATTCTTATAAAGATGAAGTTTAGACATTGCAACTCCATGTTGACAGCAGACATTCAGGACAGTTTGGTTACTATGTGAAAAATAATCTTGGCAGATCACATACAAATTGCGCTAGGAATGGCCCTGCGGGAAAATATACTGTGCCAGACCTATGACTTGTTACAGATAGAGTTTTTTGTTGGGTTGTCTCAGGATCCCACAGGGCAAGCTGAATACTGTTACCGGGGATGAGTATGTTTGGAATAACCTGCTCAGCTTTCTACTTTGTGACCCTCATAAGGACAAGTTTTTAAAGTATACCAATCACATTCTGAAACAAGGGTAGGTAGCAGACCTTTAGAGTTATACCTAACCTCCTTTCTATATACAGTACCAAATTCTGAGGCAAGAAATGTGTTGTTTTTGCATTCCATTTGTTTATTGGTCAGTTGACTGATTGACTGATTGATTGATAAGAATTGTCATCATCTTCATTAACCCTCCTTTCTCCAGTTTTCTGCATGGGGTCAGAGTGTCTTGTCAACTGTCACCATTTATCTCCTTTCAATGCCACTCTCCTACCTTTTTTAACAGTTATGTCTGGCTGTCCCAGGTATTCTCTCATACAATCCATCCATCCATCTCTTTGCTGGGTGCCCTCACTTTCTCTTGCCTTCATTCCATCTGTTCCAAATTTTCTTCACCTTCTCTGAAATGGCACTTTGCGATTGCACTGCAGAATGTATGAACAAATATACTATTGTCACTGTAGTGCGATCTTGGAATTAGTATATATAATTAGCAGGGGGTGTGGGGGTGCAGCCCCCCAAAGGGTGTGTGAAGGGGGTCTTGCTCCCCTTGCAAAAATTAGAGAAAATTAGTTAATGTGGTTTAACTGTTTTCCATTTCGGCAAAGTGCCATTTTGGAGACGTGTAAATTCGGAGTTATCGTATCGGCAAAGTGTGGTTCGGAGAATTGTACTTTCAGGAATGTGAATGTGATATATATATATATATATATATATATATATATATATATATATATATATATATATATATATATATATATGTTAGTATGTAGTTATGGTAGAAAATTAAATAACTTCATCTGCAGGGTGGACCAGTGAAATATATTTTTAAATGTATGCTTTTTACTTCATTTTCATAATTATTGTTAAAACTGATAAAGAAAAATATTTTCTAAGCTGCTTTGGAAGTATGGAAATCTGCTACAAAAGACAGTGGGTACAGTTACAGTGATAATGGCCACAGCTGCAGTTCTGTTTAAGAAAGTTATGAAACCCTTTTCACTAGCTCTATACAAATGGCTCTTACACTGTGACTTCATAGCTTTTAGAAAACACTTGAAGCTCAGAATGAATAAATATGCAGCTGCAGCTTGAAATCTTTGTTAGACCCCTCTCTCATTTTCTTTCCTAGAGAACTAGTACTGATGAGTACCAGAGAAAGAACAGTATTGGACACCAGGCAGGCTGTCATTATCTGGGAGGATGCACTGTGTAGTTTCTTTTATTCAATGAATGAAATCAAACCTCAGTCTGAAGATGTTAACAAGCCTGCATTTGTCAACTTTTGCTTGTTTCCAAAAGATTTAAACCAAGTAGACTAAGAAAGTAACAGCTTTGCCATCTATGGGGTGAGTCAGTTACATCAACAGAAATTCTCGTTTCATAATTGACCATCCTTCCCTCATCAACTGAATGAAGCTTAATCAGTCTAGGAATAAGGAAGAATTGATGTATCACCACTAATTTATGTACAGTGTTTCATACAGGTGTCTGTTGTAGAAACAATCAATTATTTGTAATCTTGTCTGTAGGCTCGGAAAAGCTTTGGGTATAAATGCACACATTTACTAAGAGAAAGAGAAGTAATTGCAATACATTGCTAAATGTTTGTAATGTTGTGACAGATGCAAGACAAATGTAATTGAAAGCCCCAAATGAACAAGTAAGAGTAGTAATTGAAATAAAAGGAGAACTACAAAATAGAAAAGAAGCTGAAAATACAGGAACATGCACACATCACTCCAAATAGTAATTCCTCAGCTTATTTTGTGCTGTGAAAGGTTACGCTGCCCTGCGGATCATAGGCAGAATGTCTCTGTCTCTCTATGATTTAATATGCTAGTCTGACTGGTGCAGTGCTAGCATTTAAAATCTATACACTTAAAGGGCAGAGGCTAGATTTTCTGTGGCTTGAGTCTGACAAAATCCTCACTGCTGCAATGATCTCATTAGCTTCTGTATGAAATTACAAAGGGTCGGTGTTCTAGCATGCTTTTACATTAGCTATTTTGTGGTGTAGCAGTAGCAGTAGCAGTGAGGGATAAGTATTGTTGCTAGCCAGATTGTTTTCCTGTATGTGAAAAAATACAGGTACGACATCTACTATCAGCTGTGTGACAATATCAAACACGTTTTATTAGAAGAGTGTTTTAGAATGCAATAAATGCAGTCAATGCTGATGGACTAAACTTTATTTTCCATAATTCAGGGCAATGAGTTAAAATAAAGTCACAATGCTATTACTGTTTCATATCTGATATTTTTGCTGTATTACTAAAATTGGAAGTAAAGGAGTAAACATTTCCATGGAGTTAAGTGCTGTCTGTAGTTTTTACTGCTGCACTGGAACTCATTGCTTATCTAATACTTTATATTCAAGCAATGAATGGACAATTGTGATCAACATAAACTGAGAGAATATTTAAAATGTTATGAATAAAGGCATAACGGCAATGCTTCTCTGAGTCAAGTATCTTGTCAGATGAAATGAATGATAATATTAATCAAGTATAGATATTCCCTCTGACATCACACAGTACATCACACTGTACTGGATAGCTTAAGCGTTTTTTTACCAGCACATAGCATGTACTGATTAACTACTAATTAACTATTAATTACTGATGACTGCTAAACAGGCTATTGCTACTGACATGCATACACTTTTTTAAACTGTTGCCACTAATAGTGTAGACAATATATTGCATATACAGGCTACTATAATAGGTGACTGTGAGTCTAAATGCTTTGTTGTCTGACACCATGAGCACTCAGTTAGACCTGCTTAACTATGTCTTTGCTTTAAGCAGGCTTACAATTCATCATTGTAGTATTTGCTGTTGATTTTATTAGTAAAGAAGTTGAAACCACCACAGTTACTGCACCTTTTCAGTTTAAACAGGATTAACAAAAAAACTCAGATTCTGGGAGAATAAGCCAATGTCACCCATCAAGGCAGAAATGTGTTTACATCAACTGGCAATCTGTGAAATGCATCAGTTAATGCCAACCCTCAGTCAGAGTTGAAGACCAAAAAAGTATCACATGCTGTCTCATTAGTGGCCTACTTGTTGAAAACCTCTCCTTGAATGTACAGTCTCATCAGCCAGACTCACTTATTGAATATACATTTAAGAATGAAAGTGTGAATACATATTCTGAGTATTATTCAGCATTGTAAATAAAACGGGTGCCTTTTATGTGGAATGTTAGCTCCTAGAGATTCCTATTTAGTGTAGGGTTGCCACCTTTACAAATGCACAAAGTGGGACATTTTTTGTAGAAACATAAGATTTTGCTAGACAAATCATATGCATGACCAGTGCAAAGGGCATAACTTCACTTTTTTGCCAAAATAAAAGCTTATTCTTAAAGCATTTGAGTTGTTTATACTATGTCATATAACATTTAGGTGTTTCAGATAACAAATGACTGTCTTATGTAACTATTAATGAAAATTTGTGAAATAATTTTGTCTTAAAATCTCAGGACATTTGCCATTTTTTAGTTTTTTTCGCAGGACACAACTGCCCAAAGAGGAACTGTCCCTCGCAAAGAGGGACAGGTGATAACCCTAATTTAGTTGTCAAACTATATATCAGAATTTATCAATGTGTTTTTGGATATGGACTTTGGGGTGTGAGTGGCAAGTGGCAAGTGTTTTTTTGGTTTGGATTTCAGCAAATGGTAAACAAGATTGTTTGTGCATGTTTGGAGTAAGTGGTCCAGTGCTTAATATATGTAAATGGCAGGCGTGTTAGTACAGTTAGTGACTGAATGAATAGAAGGATGGGTGGGCATGGTTGTTATACACAGTTGTTCAGTGTTTGTTAACTACCTATAGGAGAAGGAGATATTTGGTATTGAGTGGTTGAATCACAGGTGGAAGAAGTGATAGGAGTGCTTGGTGTAGGTCGTGGATGGCATATGACATGATGTATGTTGCTTTTATGTTTTTGTGGGGAATGGGTCTGAGTGAATGCATGGGAGTGCATGGTGCAGACAGTGTGACATATGTGCAAAGTGGATATTTGTATAATATGGGTGTTTATGCAGCTCTGAGACAAAATGGCACTTACCCCAAAGCAAATTCAATCACAGATTTGGTTACAAAAGCTTTTAGGAGATGTCAGGTGTTTGAATCCTTGTCAGAAGAGTGTGTGATATGATCTTTTATGTTTAAGGTTGTATAAATCTTTTAGTTCTATCATATGAGTATCTGTGCGTGTATGCATGAGTTTTGATAGCAGGCTTCTCAGCAACTAAGCTCTGTCAGTTTGCATACGTATGTGTGCGAGAGTGTGTGTGTGTGTGTGTGTGTGTGTGTGTGTGTGTGTGTGTGTGTGTGTGTGTGTGTGTTTGTGTGTGTGCATGTCTGCATGTGTGAGCAAGTTTGCGTGCATCTTAGTGTGTGTGTGCGTGTGTGTGTGTGTGGTGTGTGTGTGTGTGTGTGTGTGTGTGTGTGTGTGTGTGTGTGTGTGTGTGTGTGTGTGTCTGCACGCATGTGTCTGCATGTGTGAGCAATTTTGTGTGCATCTTAGTGTGTGTGTGCGTGTGTGTTAGTGGGAGGCATGTGTGTGTGTGAGAGTGCATATGTGCATGATTGTTTTAATAATGAATATAAACTATTCTGCTATAGATATTTAGCATCAGAACATCTCTGACTTGTGTCACAGTGAGCATCCCTCATAGCACAGAAGACTTCTTAATTCACATTTAAATACAGTGGAATAAAATGCTGAAGAATAGGTAATCAGACCACACCCCCAACAGCCTTTCAGCTACTCGTAGTTGACTTACTACAGCAGTCTTTTTTGAGTGATTTGTAATCAGTTTCCCATATGTGTTGAAATTGATTATTACCCCTTTGTGTTTAAACTGCTCTTACATACAACTGTACTGAGTAGTGAACATTTTAAAGTGTACAAGATTTTCATACTTTTGTGGGCCTCTACCGAAAGACACTTGGGTATCCACAAGGAGCCTGGCCTCACCATTTGGCAAATTCTTGTTCAAAGAAAGATGCCCAATGAATGGAAAGAATGAATAATTCTATTTTTTTTAAACAATTTCATTGACTGAATCAAACATCATTTTATTGTTTCCTTGATATAATATTATCAAACTAAGGCATGTCTATCAAATATTGTTAGTTTATTTGCCCAAAATTTCAAAAGATAGACTAAGCTGCCTATTCTCAGAAGAAAACTCTCTCACTAAGATTCTTCAGTCTAATCCCTCATTTTGTTTTCAGTGGCTCTGCAAGAACATAATCAAATAGGCCATCTAGCTCAGTGGCATAAGGAAATGGAAGGCTAAGTAGGTCCCAGACAACCTTGGTTTGATTGCTGGCTTGGGATCTGGAGGACTGAGGTAGAGGGAAAAATAATAAATTACAAATGTCAGCTCAGCCATTTTGAGGTGAAGGAGTGGGTTTCTGTCTTTAATCAAGACACTCCTCCATGAGGACAAGGGAGTGATATTGAGGTGATGAGACATACTGCTAGCTGCCAGACAGATATGTGGGGGAAGCTGGAGCTGGGACCAAGTACATTGATGGGCATGTTGTTATAGCTCTGGCATGTTAGCATTCCAGTTCCACTTCTACTAGCATACTAAAATCCTCATCCCTATCACAATGTGGTGTCTCCTTCCCTGAATTTTACCTTTCAAGGTGGCAGTATCTAATCTGGAGTGAGGTTCCATAAGGCCAATCTCTACATTGCAAGCAAGATCCCACCTACTGTGGGAATATGTTAGGATTCTAACCCTACCATAAAAGAAGAATGAATGGCTTAACAGGAAGGAATAGCACAGAGATGAACGGTGGATATTTGGGGGCACAAAGGAAAAACATTAGGCAATGGATTACAACCATTTACACCAATAAAAACACAAGATCAATAGGGCTTTGCACCAGATTTCTACTACCTTTATTCAGCATTTTGTTTATCAGATCATGAATATTTCTTTGTTATCTTGCATATTCCCATTTCTCAAATTGCCTACCATCATTTTTTTATTCATTACTAAATCTTGTCCATAACAACTAAATAAATCAAACAAGTGCACCTCTCTGCCTTTTTCTCTTTTTGAAAATTTAAAACCAATCTGTCTTCACTCAACAGTATATATTGAGGTATGTAGATTTCTACTATAAATGTATCATGGATTCTGAAGAGGCAGTAACACTAAGACAACCTGGTTTTCCTAAGTACAATTCACAGGTGTGTGTACTCTGGTGTCTTTACTAGAATAACCATTGTCAATTTGACAAACATTTTTAAACATGGGTTCTCATACAAGGACACTTTCTGAACAGTAGGCTCACACTATGGACTCAGAGTTTATGTAATGAGTTGTAAACTGTCCATGGAACGCTGAGGGTAAACACTGGTAACACACTACCTAAATCCTCCCCCAAACTACCTATGTTAGTGCCACTATTCTTCACCTTTTTCATAAGCTCTGCATCACTCAGTCAGTCTAAAGTCTACATGATGCTGTATAAAGATAGTCTAAAATTATCACATCTATCTTGGGGCATGACTAGGTATGCTCATGAAGAAACAAATGTGAATGAGATCAATTCATACCAAGTGTGATTTTAACATTACTAATGCTCTAGAAAGTCTGTTATAGCCCATCTGATATAGTTATCCTATGGTCTAAGCATTCCTATTAGCTTGGTCCAACTCAACTAGCATTTGGCAACTGAATTCTACCTGTATTAGAATTTATCAGCTCTACTGTGTCATGAAGGCTTACCCTGCAGA
>NC_056735.1:1955031131-1955149167 GCF_019279795.1 Protopterus annectens
CTCTAACAACTGTACTGTATTGTACAAGGAATATAATGTAATACGGTCAGGAAGGTGTAAGAGCACGTTATGTTTGAGGGGCCTATGATTTTGAAGACAGCCCAGAGTTAATATCTGCCATTGGCAAAATGTATTTTCTCTGAAAGTGGGTTTCAGTGCTGTTTCAATGCATGCGAGTTTCAAAAGCAGAGAAGTTTTAATGTTAGTCTATTTTCATTGTGAGACTGCATTGCTTTAACAGATATGTATTAGGGTTTGTGCTGTAAAATGCAAAATAAAACTTTAAATGAAATCCTAAATCATCGCACAAGTAAAGCAGTATGCACATTAGTGTTTATGATAAATGGGGCAAAATAACCAAGGAATGGGACATTGGAATGGCTGCAGGGGGGAGGCTCCATTTGACCATGATTTTGTGAGGGGGGTAGCAAGCTCAGACAGCCCCGGTTGAACTATACCTCTCAGTTGTCCATATCTTTGCAGAATGAATAGATATTTGCTGCTTATTTTTGGTTTGTTCCTCAAATTTGTGGTTTTCTAGCAAATCATTTAGGAATGAAGCCATTAAATGACAGACATTGAGTTTCAGATGTCATAACCTTCAGAAAAATGCATGCTAATGCAAGACTGTTAGGAATGAAGCCATTAAATGACAGACATTGAGTTTCAGATGTCATAACCTTCAGAAAAATGCATGCTAATGCAAGACTGTCTTTAAGTTTATACAAGAGCAATTTTTCGTAGTGTTTGTATGTTCCCCAATATATTTGGCCTTGTTCAGATTTCCTGCATTAAGAGGTTGAGAGGTACGTGCAAATCACTTTGTAGATTAGGAATATCCAAACATCTCAATTGTCCCCAATTCTGGCTCAAAATGTTGCTCTCCCCTAATAATCCCTCCTCCAAAATGGCAATTTTGGAAGAAAATGTGGAGGGTTTACAATTATATATAATTGTAATGATCACTTATAGATTACCTTTATTTCAGAAATGCATGTGGATGCTCTTATTTTGTTAGCTGCTTCAAGTTAACTGTTAATATTAAAAGGTGTCCCTTTTTGACAGGTATTTTGCATCACATTTTGGTCCGTTTTCATAAAATTGTGGTTTTCTGGCAAATTAGTGGCAAGTCATTAAAGATTGAAGTTAGAAAATAATGGCAGACATTTGAGTTTCAGATTTCATACCCTTCAGAAAAATTGTACTAATGCAAGATCTACCTGTTCTATTTAAGTTATAAGAGCAATATTTAAAAAGTGGCCTTATTTTTGGGCTTGTGTCCCACTTCTAGTTCTATGTATGGCTTTGTCCAGATTTCTTGCTCTGAAGTTGAGAGGTATGAGTGTCAGATCCATCACTGTCAGCCAGAGACATTTCAAATTGTGACATACTTATTGCACCCCACTCCCCATTGTAGTGGCTCTGGATGTGTCCATGGAAGGCAAGGAGCAGTTATGCAGTGTAAGTGTGCAGAGTATTCCCCCATCCAAAGTAGATCACAAATACGACCATGGCTTTTCATCTGTCCTTGATTTTGCAAAATGTTCTGGTTTTCTATCAGATTTTTGTACTGTTGATTTATGCTTCTTATTCAGGAACTGTATGCTGTCACAGTGCCCTGTTGCTCTGTTTAAGTAGCCATGGTTTAATGAACATCAGGTAAGCTTGTCGGAGATTGTAAGATGCAAGTAAGCTTTAGTAAGCTTGTCGGACATTGTAAGATGCAAGTAAACTTTAGTAAGTATATTGTTAAAGAATTACCAGCATTGAAAGCCTTTTCATTGTTGCCATGCAGAGAATATTTACATGAATAGATAATGTATAAGCCTTGGGTATTGAAATGCATATGACAGTATTTTATTTATTTATTTTATTTGCAGTTGGTTTGCCAGGATAGTCCATTGGGCCAAATGAACCCGTTTTCAATGGAGTCCTGGGGAGAAAAGCTCCAAAACTAAGTAGGTTATTAATAGATATACAAATTATACAATTACACAGAAGTTAATCATACAAGAAATAACAATTTGCAAATAATACAACAAAAACTAGAGCGAGTACAATCTAGTGATGAAATTAATAGGTAATACAGACTAAAGGGAAATTTAGCACAAAAGCACTGAGAAATAACAACATATTTGGAAGCATTTCATGACAATATTGAGGAATAATAACATATTAGGAAGCAATGCATAAAGTACTGAGAAGCAATAATGTATTAGGGAAGCAATACTTAGGAAGTGTGGCCTAGTATATTCTTTCAGATTTATTGTAGGAATAATAATATGTATGAGTTAGGGTGGGTAATTAGGAAAGTTGCAGGAGGAAACAGAGGAAGAAAGAAGATGGAGTTTGTAAGTTAGTTATGTGGGGTGGGAGCAAGAGCATTCCCACTGGGATACTAGATGTGAGTGAAGAGATCTTTTAAATATAAAATGGTTGGGGGTGGTGCGAATGGAAGGTGGTAGGGAGTTCCAAAGGCATGCAAGGCCATAAGACAGAAGATTTTGCCTGGGGATGAGTTGGTTTATATACTTCTAATAGATTTTGATTGTTGGACCTTAATACTCTAGCAGGAAGGTGCATTTTAAAGGCTGATGAAAGGGAGGGACAAAGGGAGGGGTTGAAAATGAGCTTATGTGCAAGATTTAGTTGAGTATATGTGAGATAACTGGGTAGCTCTAGCCATTTTAGTTTTTGGAGAGAGGAACAGTGGTGGGTGGAGGACTTGTGGTTGGTAGCGAACTTGGCAATTTTGTTGTAGCAAGAGGAAAGTTGTGTTTATAGAGAGGTCTGTAGATTAGTTAGGAGTGGAGCTCCATAGAGAAGGGAGGGGATAAGAAATGAGGTAGAGAGGGTGATTTTGGTAGCAGGTGTAAGGTAATGATTTTGTCTGTAAAGCATACCTAGTTTTTGATGGATTTTCTTGATATTTAACTGTAGGTGGGAGTTGAATTTGAGCTGGTTATCAATTTGGACCTCAAGTAACTTGGTCTCGGACACCAGTTCCAGGGGTAGATTATTTTGTCTAGAGATGTGGAATGTGTTTATATTGAAAGAAGTTGCCTTAGAGGGGGTGAATAACATTAATTTGGTTTTAGAGGCATTGAGTGCTAGGTGATTCCTTTTCATCCATTGCTCAGTTGTTGTAAAAGCATCTTGAGTCAGTTTTAGGAATGAGGGGATAGAGGTGGCAGCGCAGATAATAGCAGAATCATCGGCATATTGGATGATGTCTGAGAATAGGATAGAGTTGCGGAAATCATTTATAAATATATTGAAGAGAAGGGGACTCAGTATAGAGCCCTGGGGTACCCCAGTAGGAGTATTTAGAAATGAGGAGGTGGCCTTTTTCCATTTGACTGCTTGAGATCTGTTAGATAAGTAGCTGGAGAACCAGTTCAAGGAGGAGGGAGATAGGTAAAGTTTAGTTAGTAGCAGGCTGTGAGAGAGTGTCAAAGGCCTTAGAGAGGTCGAGTAGTAGGGTAGAAACAATTTGGCCAGAGTCGCGGGCTTTATTTACAGTTTCAAGGAAGGAGAGGAGGCGGTCATAGTGCTATGATGTGGTCTGAATCCATGTGTGGGAGTTAGTAGGTGATTATCTAAGAGATGTGGAAGGAGTTGTAGTTGGATACACTTTTCTAGGAGTTTAGAGATGGGGGACAGAATAGCGATGGGGTGGAAATTAGTAACATTGTTGTTGTTGCCACCTTTATGTAGAGGTATGATAAAGGCCCTTTTCCAGACTTGGGGTACTATACATTCTTGGATAGAGCGGTTGATTAAAATGCTAATAGGGTAAGCAATTGCTTCAGCAGCTTTGCTAAGAAAGTAAGAAGGGATGTTATCAGGAGCATTGGTGCATGGCTTCAGTTTCATAAGGAGTTTCTTTATAGAAGAAGTGGGTATAGGTTTAAATGAGAAAAAGGAGTGTGAAGAGGGAGAATTAGGGGCAGATGAAGCTGATGAAGTAGTAGGAGTAGGAGGAGTGGAGGGATGGGAGTTAGAAGATGGGAATGAGGAAGTAGTAGCAGAGTAGGGTAGAGAGATGGTTGGGGATGGTAAGGGAGTTTTGGAGAATGTAGTGGTGTTAGAGAAAGATGACGTTAATTTGGAAATGGATTCAATGAAAAGAGTTAAATTGGGTAGCCAAGTCTTGGTCAGGAGCGTTTGGGTCTGGGGTAGGGGTATCTGGTTTGCTGGGGTTAAGTAGAGTAGAGATACCTTTCCAAAATTTCTGAGGGTTTGATTTTATTATTGTTTTGAAGTGTGGAAAAGTAGTTTTGTCCGTCAAAGATTATGAGCTTTTTTACCTTAATTCGAAGTATTTTATATTCATTGTAATAAAAGGACAGGATTACAGTATCTTCAGAAGCTCATTACATTTTATTGCAGACCAGTGTCTTATAGCAGTGTCTGTGTGTTAGTACACTTGTAGTTGGGTGGCTTTAATGGTATATGGTAAATAAGCATTGCTACCTTACTTAAAAGCCAAGCCCTGCAACAACTAGCTCCACACTGAAGTCAAAACACAATAGCTCTGGTGGGTAAATGTACTCTGTAGTAATCAAAAAAGGCAAATGTTTAAAATAACTACAGCTTATGTGCAAACACAATAGGTAGTGATGAAACAATGCTCTGCTAAAAATGCTTTAATGCTTCACATTGCTGAGCTGCAGATCAGTTATCACTGGCTACCAGGATTTCACCCACTTCAGCTCAAGCACTGTGCCGTTCAGTGCAACCTTCCCAGAACTAATTCAAGTCTGACCAGAATTATTTGGTGTGTGTATAAGAGGGAGGTAGCATACCCCTCAGCTGCCCAGATTTTTGCCCCATATTCCTCCTAAAAAGGATTGAAGTTGCTAAATGAGACATTTCAGTTTTAGATGTCATGTCATTTAGAAAAATGCATACTAACACAAATCCTGTTACTCTTGCAATTTTCTAAGTTTCTGAGAGCCATATTTATAATCTATCCCTATTTATTTTAGGCTTTGTCCAGATTTCTTGCACTAAGGTTGAGGATTTGAGGGGTGTGGTATGTTTGTGAGAGAGAAAGTGAAATGCCCAAGTTAGAGTTAACAGGTGGAATTGTCAAGTGCATTTTCAAGGAACTGTGAGTTTTAAGGGAAGCTAAGTTCACTGCTGCTCATGCCAAGTCTATTTACAATGTGCAACTGTTTTGTTTAGCAAATGGTATCTCTGTTGTGGTATAAAGTTTTAAAGCTATGTTAGTAGCACCACAAGTAGAATACTTGCATTTTAACATAAAGGCTTGAGGTTCTATTCCTACAGCATATACATTTGTATGCTGCAGTCCTCAGGATGTCCTCCTTTGGATGAGATGCCTAATAACTATGAACCTGTTTTTCAGCTTGTCATCCATTTTCTATTGCAATATACCAGCTTACCATTTTTTTAATTTAACATAGGCAATTTATTCTTTGACGGCAGCAGGCACTGAATTTGTAGATGAAACACTGAAATATACAGTTGTTTTCTAGCAACAACATCTTCATTAGTTTCAGATATCTTTAATGTGGAATTATTCAGATTACTTTTACTTCAGCAGAGACACTCAAACAAGTGCTGCTGTATAATACAAGGGATATAATTCAATTATATATTATAATTAATACAATCAGGTAAATCAAATAACTTTTGCATGGCCCTAACGGTGTGCAAGGAGCCTATTGCTTGAAAACAGTTCAAAGGTAAATAACCTGCCACTGGCCAGATGCATTTTCTTTGAATGTGGGTTTCAATGCTGTTTCATTGAATGTGAGTTTCAAAAGTAGAGAAGCTTTAATGCCAAGTCTGTTTTCATTGTAAGACTATTGCTTTGTTTAGGTTTAGTAAATGTCTCAGTGTTTGGGCTATAATGTTTGAAATAAAAGTTGTAAATTAAATCCAACTGCCTGTAATCATTGTAGAACTAAAGCATAAAACAGTATGCACACAGATTTGAACAGTGTCTACAGTAAATGGGGAGAAATAGCCAAGTAATGGGACATTGGAATAGCTGTGTGGGCGGGGCTTGGGGTGGCGGGGCTTGTGCGGGGCTGTGTTGGCAGGGGGCGGGGTGAGCTATGTGGGTGGGGCTCTGGGTTTGCACCCCCCTGCAAAAAATCCTGCGGGCTCCCTTGCCTACAGCATGGCCAACTTATTGCTGTGGTGAGGTTTAAATCCCTGGAGCATGTGAGTTGGGAGGGTGGCCTAATGGCTAAGGTGTTTGCCTTACAAGCACAAAGTGCAGGGTTTGAATCCCACAAGGGATAATTGGCTAGGCTTAAAATGGCTCGCAAGGGCAGTTAGCCTAGTACTAACCTATGAACCTATGGCTCGAGGGGGATGTGGTTTTCTTTAGGTGGAGCATGTCCATCAATCCTAGGTTGGACATGGTCTTGTATGTCAGGCAGAGATCACCTCTGAGTACGCGGTATGCAACCGAGTACAGCTGGAGTTTCTTCAGTCAAGCTGCATAGGCATCTGCTTGAGGCCAGTGATTCTCTTGGTGAGATACTTCTATGATCTTTCCAGTTGTTGCAGGTGTCTTGTATGGTACATCCCAAATATGGCATTGTACTCTATGATGGCTCTGATGAGTGATGCGTAGAGGGGCCCAATGACCTCTTTCAATCTGGATGCAAACCCTTTTGTGATTAGGTGGGCCACATAGAAGGATTTTCTAACCACTTTGGCAATGTGATTATCAAAGGATAGGTTACTATCTACTTGGGTCCCCAGATCCCTTATTATGTCTTCACTTATTTAGGGGGCTACCACCTATGTGGTAGTTTGTGGGTACTTTGTTTTTTACAAAGGGGATGACTATACACTTTTTGGCATTTAGCTTGAGGCCATGGTTTTGACACCAGGTATCTGTCTCAGTGAGACCTTTTTGGAGGATGTCTGTGTCAGCCAGGGAGTCAATTATAGCCCCTTGTTTGCAGTCATCTGCGAACTTGGTCAGCCATAGTCCTCCTGTGCGTGCCTGTACCTCTGAGAAGTATATGCCGAACAGGAGTGGTCATAGGACTGAACCCTGGGGAACGCTACTTGTAACCAGTTTAGGGTCAGACCTAGCTCCCGCAACTCTTACCATGTGGGTTCTGTCCGTAAGCCAGTGGGCAACCCATCTCATGATGTAGGGGTTTATGTTCAGGCTGGTGAGCTTGTCTATAATACCTGAATGGGGAATGGTGTCGAAGGCCTTTGCAAGGTCTAGGTAGGCTGTGTGGGCCACCTTTCCCTTATCTATAGCCTTGGTAACTGTCTCAAAGAAGTCCTCCAGTTTTAGGAGGCATGATCTGCCCTTACAAAAGCTGAACTGGTAGGATCCAGTGTTTGGAGGATTCCAATGTCTCTGTTAATGAGATCCATGATGATGTGCTCCATAGCTTTGCAGACCAAGCTAGTCAGACTTATAGGGCGATAGTTCCTGGGGTCCATTGTGGCTCCTCCTTTGTGGAGTGGAATAACCGTTGCTGTGCACCACTCTGTGGGCATGTAGCATGTGGAGAGGCTGAGTTTAAACAGTGTGTTTAGGTGAGCAGTTAGTTCATCTTTGAGCTCATGTAGGATGCAGCCTGGGACACCGACTATTCCCCATTGATGCTGTGTTTTTGGCTTTGGAGATGGCTGTTTTAACCTCAGTGTCTGTGATTTCAGGGGCACTATATTCTTCTGGTATAGTTATGGGCCCTTTTGGTGGTGAAAGGGTGTGAAGTTTGCACTGAACCTGTCTGCCAGGATGTTGGCTGTATCGTTCGGTTCAGTGTATTTTGTGCCATTCTGCATTAACTCCGAGCATATCTGAGAATTGCCACTTAAATTCTTGACATAGCTAAAGAATGCCTTGTGGTTATCTTTGGAGTTCAAGGCAATTTTTCTTTCGAAGCTAGCCTTGGATGATTTTATGGGGGAATGTAGTTTCTTGCTGACACTGATCACGGATGTCTTCCCTTCTTGGGATTTTACTCTTTTCTGTGCTAGTTTCCTCCATCTACTGTATAGCTTGTTTATGGCAGGGGTCCACCAGACTGGTTTCCTTTTCTTGGAGGAGTGAGTCTTGGTTTTGTCTGGGATAGCACGCTCCATGCATTCTTGTAGGTACCTGTAGAGTGCATTAGTAAAGGATTTTGCAGCTTGGAGAGCATTATCCTTTAGCATTGGGGCTTTGAAACTTCCTACCTCATCTTAATTAACGTGAAGTTTGCATTTGAAAAGTTTTTCATGGTGGTTTCTTTGACCGGGGGTTGGCGGAATGTGGATATCCAGAATGATTAGTTTATGGTCAGATCTAACCATCGAGGGATTGACCTCCAGTGTGGAACAGCGGTTGCTCATGTTGGTGATGACCAGGTCCAATATGTTGTCACCTCTGGTGGGGGTGTTGACCAGTTGATCCAGGGTATTTGAGTTTATAAATTCTAGGAAATGTTGGGCAAGTGAGTTTGTACTTCAGTAGTTCTCCTAGTTAATGTCTGGGTAATTAAAATCACCCAATAACAGGGTGATTGGTAAGACCTTTATATTTCCCAGTATTTCCAGGAATAAGGAGTGGGGGTCCTGGGACCTGGTGGATGATCTGTAGCAAGTTATAATTTGAATAGCAGTTTTGCCCATTGTTAGTTACACGTGTATGATCTCTGAAGCATCGTGCTGTGCCATTAACCTGGAGGTGTGGGTATCCTTGATGAATATGGATATGCCCCCTTTTGTATTTTGGTCCGGGTTTTGTGGCCAAAATGTATGGCATGAGTTGTAGTCTGGTAGTGCTGGGGTGCTCTCTGGAGACTTAAACCAGGTTTCTGTTACTGCACATATATCGATTTTCTCAATACTGAGGAGTGCCTCAAGTGCATGCATTTTGAGGTTTAGACTTCTGGCATTGAGTAGCATTACCCTCAGTTTTTTGTTACTTGTGCTATTTACAGAGGTGGGTTTGTTTTTTGAGCATTGCCTAAAAAAGGCACTATGGGCGTGGCAAGAGCCTTGGCCAGTATTTGAAAGCCTAAGGGTGACAGGTGCAAGCCGTCTCTAGTGAAGCAACGAGACTTGACGAGCATGTCATCCCAGGCTGACAGACACTGGATCCCCTTTGAATGACACCAGAAGCTTAGCCAATTGTTGAAATTGATAATTTTTTCTCTATACTGTTATATCATTCTTGTTGAGGGCAAGATGCTACTCAGGGTCAGGGTCATACCGGCGTGGGCTACATGATCAGAGAGCTCCTTCATGTCTCTTTTCATGTAGTCCAGGGAGGTACAGCTCAGGTCATTCACACCAACATGGACAATGACAGAGTCATATTTGTACTTGTTCTGGAGTGACGTGAGTGCTTGTGTTATGTGGCAGATCCTAGCACCCGACAGGCAGCAAACAGTAACTTTCTCCTTGTTCAGCCTAGTGAGTGGGATGTCAGTGTGCCTGACTATAGAGTCGCCTATTACTAGTGTGTTGGGTATGTTATTTTGCCTTAAGGGTTGTGATTGTGTGGCACACTGGTTTTGTGAAGTATGGGTTTCATGGTTTGTGTTGGGGGGTGGAGGTTGCTTGGATGTCTGCTTTGGAGGTCTCTGTTGATTTTGCAGATTTTTATTTAGAGCCTCTGAGTATGTTTTCATGTATTTATATGTGTTTTTTGCTGGTGCTGGTTTCATAGGTCTGTGTGAGACTGGTGGTGTGATGCAAGTAATGCCCTTCTCCTCTTGACTGCTTGGTCCAGTCTTGGAGTGAGAGAACCTAGCCTCCAGTTTGGCTGTATAATTGCATCTTTCGCATGTATTAGTGTTTGGTGGAAGGAGGAGAGGGTTGTCTGTGTACATGAGGCAATTGTAACACTGCCTCAAAAATGCCCAGATTCACCAGTTGGACTGGAGAGTACACCTGAAACTTCCCTTTGGACATGTCTGGATAGGTACAGTGAACTATTTTACTGACTGGCTGGTAAGGTCGAATAGAGAGCCTTGTCCTTCTCTACAATATAGGGGGGTCTAGTGCTAAGGTTTATTAGTGCTTGATATGAGTTTTAAGCATGTGCCAGGATGAGAAGTGAATGGTTTGAGTGCTTAAGTTGAAAGTTTGTCTAGTTCCAAGGGAAAAATTGAAAAGTAGACTTTGTGGAGCCGGAAATAGTTATACCCTAGCTAACAGGCAGTGCCTCGTGTGCAAAACCACACAAATGCGGGTTTTATAGAAGGGAAATGAAAGAGATAGAAACTAGCCCAAAATGGCTAATAAACTAATAATTTCTGGTCTGAAACCACTCCTCCAGGGATAGGTAGGCTGCTCAAAGCTCCCCTCTCTCACAGTGAACAGAGAAACTTCCTTCTATCCAGGTAAGGTATGGGCAAACACAGAAACTTGTAACGCAGCCTTGAATTCAGCACTAACCTGAAAACTGGATTATACTAGCTTAGAAAGGCAGGAAAACAAGTTTTTTTTTTTATTTTTATTTTATTTATTTATTTTTTTTTTCAGAAATAAAGCAGATATAATCAAATAACACTTTAAATGCATAGAAATTGATATCACACTTGAGTGTGTAGCCCACAACAGTTAAACAGATAATTTAAACACAAAAATGACTTTCTTAAAGTGCAGGCAGTAAAATAAGTACAATATGTAGCTGAAACAAGCTTTTTAAATCACAGAAACTCTAGAAAATCAGCGTTTTAGGCAGAATTAGCTAAAGGCAGTAAGAAAATGCAGAAAAATAATACTTAATCACTCCAAAGTCTCTCTTTTGTCTCTATGCTGCTGAAGAACTCTGCAGGGCACCAGGCAGGAGCTTGCTGAGCTGTATACTAGCACGAAAACCTTGCAAATGCGGGTTTTGTAGCAGGAAAATTAAGGAGACAGAAATTAGCCCAAAATGGCCAATAAACTACTAATTTCTGGGCTGAAACCACTCCTTCAGGGACGGATAGGCTGCTCAAAGCTCCCTCTCTCACAGTGAACATAGAAACTTCCTTCTATCCAAGTAAGGTATGGGCAAACACAGAAACTTGTAACACAGCCCTGAATTCAGCACTAACCTGAAAACTGGACTATACTAGCTTAGAAAAGTGGGAAAACAAGTATATTTTTTTTTCTTTCAGAAAATAAAGCAGATACAATAAAAAACACTTTAAATGCACATAAATGGCTATCACAATTGAGTGTGTAGCCTACAACAGTTAAACAGGTAATTTAAACACAAAAACGACTTTGTTAAAGTGCAGGCAGTAAAATAAGTACAATATGTAGCTGAAACAAGCTTTTTAAATCACAGAAACTCTAAAAAATCAGCGTTTTAGGTGGAATTAGCTATATATATATATATATATATATATATATATATATATATATATATATATATATATATATACTTTTTCTTTTTCTTATTTCATTTGGATGAGTTATAGTGATATAATGTTGCCCAGAGCTCAGGCAATGCTTTTAGAGTCCTCCCCTTCAGGTGTGAGTTGGGCAACATGACCACTGTTTTAGAGCTTCACTTCACAAGCAGGAGGTTACATTGCCTTGTTGTTTTAGTTGATTTTACAAACTTAGTGCCTAGAGATTACCTCACTTGGTATGTTTCCCATTTTGTTTATTAGGTTTCAAAATGTCTTTCCAAGCAACAACAGTGCATCCACGTGACTCATCCCAGCAGCATAATGAACCAGGAAGGAATCAGGGTTTGCCTTTTATGGAGGTTAGCTGGAATGTAAAGGACACGCCAACACCTTAGAAAACCAAAGCAATGTTTCATGTGAAAAAACATGTGATTTTGCAATCCTTCATTAAATAAGGGGGAACCATGAATCACGTGATACAATCTTTGCCAAATGTCCCAGGATATTGTTTGTCTAATATGCAAGATCTTCCAAGCGGGGAATAGTTACTCGACTTAAAAATGTCCTGGCAGATTGAATAAAGAAAATGAGGGATTAAATGAGTAGATAGTTATAAAAATATGGTTTATAGTCTTTTTGGTTAGCGAGTACTGCTATTTGTGGTGTTCGTGTTTAGTTATAAAAATATGTTCTCCCTCAGGTTCATTATTCTTAACAAATTTCTATTGACCAAATATTGATGATATGTCTGACTTGAAGGCTGCAGGAAATGCAGTTAAATCATTAAGTTTTCCTTCTATGGCCATCTTTCTGGGAGTAGGTTTTAATGTATCTATCAAATCAAAATCTTGCATAAAAGCCTGTAGTTCCCTCCAAAGTTATGGCAAACAGTCTGTTCCTGGTGAAATTTAATCAAATAGATATTTGAAGGGTTCACTATCCCACAGTCAGTGATTGCACATATGTGGGAAGTGGGGGTACCGCAAGTCATATAGACATGCAGTTGGTCAGTAGTGAGGTAAATTAATGGTTCACTGAGGTGGAATTAAGGGATGATCATGCAGCGGTGGTAATGAAAATATATCCACAGCTTCACTATCACCCATTTAGACAGTGAAACATTAACGCATTGTTACTAATAAATGTAGATATTATGACCTCTCTTAATCACTGGGTCTGTGGGTTTTGTAAACAGAAATAAATCATATGTAGGTACCCAATAATCATGTTGGAAAATGTCAACCCTCCTGAAAGAGATGGATTCAGGACTATGTCAGGGCTAGGAAGGAACATGTTAGTAAAGACAGGATAACCTTGGAGAATGTATTGTGAAAAATGACAATCTATTCATCTTAGGGAAGTCAAGATCTGAAGCATTTAAGAAAATAATAAACATGAGTATTATGTGATAATATACAAGCCAAATGGGACTGGTGCAGGTTAACAAAGCCCAAAAGACATCTATCAGCTGAGGCTTATTGAAACTGCATACAATCTACTAGACACCTAAACCTCTTGCAATTAGTTAAGGCATTTAGGGGAGTTGAATTTCCTAACATGCAAGAAGAAATTGCAAAAAAGCTTGTGAGAGCCATCACAGTTAATGAAATAGTGGATGTTCTAGATCCCCTAACTCAAGGGAAAGCCATGGGCATGGACGGTCTAACCCCAAACTTCTACAAAACATTTAGGTTTGAATTGCTAGGTCTACTTCTGGATTTTTTTTTTTTTTTTTTTTTGCTGAAGTAATGATGCAAAAACAATTTCCACCAGAAGTAGTTAAAGCCAAAGTGATAATGCTACCTAGCCTTTCACAAGACCCATTAGACCCAAACAGTTACAGAATACTTTAAATAGATTTGAAGGTTTCTTCCAATATTTTGGCTAAGTGAGTAGAAATTATCTTACTTCAACTTATTGGAAAGGACCAACAAAGGTTTACCTTATCTTAGGCAAGATATAACAAAAATAGCTAAGGCTACAGAAGCAATGGCAGCGAACATTGGAACATCTCCTGTTATGGTAAGTTTACTTACACAACTGTACTTTACGAGATGACCAAAGTTAGTTGCAGTTGTTAACTTATGCAATCTGAGTGCTTGAGCTATACCACAATAGCCTAGCTCTGCTTACAAAGTCTCTTCATCTTGAATATTAAGATGAGGGATGGGAACATAAGCCTCTGGAAAAATTACAGTCCTGTAGTAAATTACACAACTGCTAATTGTATACTACATGATTTCTATTGTAGCACACCCCCTTCCCCAGATACCTACAAACATACATTCATGCAGCAAAAATGTGTAGCCTAAAGCACAGCCAGTTGGGTAACTTATTACAGGCAGATCTGTAGGCTGTATAAAAATACAAATAAAAAATCACTGCAGAGAAATAGCTGGCAATTCACTCATCATCTCAGAGGATTTAATCATAGCAAACCTGGTGGTGGGTTGTTTGTTTGGTTGGTTGATTAGTGTTTTTTAGAGGAACGTATCAGTCTGTGCATGTTCAGACTGATAAGCTACTGATAGTACAGCATCTATTACACTATACCCCCCGGGCCCTCAATTTCACTATCATCTGCCAGGCTAACTAATTTAAACAATCTGTGCCACTGTCACCACTCTCCACAAAAGCCCACACCATTAAAATTCATGTCTGTCAAGCATACAACTTACTCAGGCTCTCTTCAGCACTGAAACACCACTGGCAACATAACCTTAGGGTAAAAAATTAAATTCCCAATAATTCTGTCCCCTACAACCACTCAGTGATGCAATCTATATCACTACCGACGACCATAAATACTGCCACTCCTTTTAGCTTTCTACAACATAATTTTCTCTCTGTCTCACCCTCTACATCCTCTTATGTCTACAGTTAAATCAGTGTGACTGAGAACCTCAATATTTAAGCCATGACCACAAATGCAGTATCAATATTCATTTATGAAGTGGGCACTGGATATCATCATTATTAACACCTGACAAGCTTACTTCCTGACAGTTTACACCCAAAGCAAGTGCTTCCTTTGCATGACCCTAGTGTTAGCTCTATTAAGCATTGAGGACTGCATCTGTATCTATTTTCATAAGTAAAGGTTAAATATGTTTAGGAAGGATGGAAACTTAATGAATGACTTTGATTTTGTTCTTAGTTTAAAGATGATGGATTTCTAATCTTTTAGCTATAGAAACAATAACTATGTGTAGGACGTACAAAGCTCTTTGGCATGTCAACATATGTACTGCATTGCCATTACTAGCTGGATTTTTGCACTTTTGTTCTAGAGTATTTGGAATAAGACTTTCAGTTTAACTTGAGCATGTTTATGCTGACTAGTTAACACAATTGATGTTTGGGTAGTTAACCTCTCCCACAATACGTTTTGCTATTATTTCATCATGTAGTTAAGGCATGAAATTCTGCCGTTTGGTTATTGACATAGCCAGCATACAGTAAGTTCCACAAATATTATATTGAATAAGCCTGTTTCACAGTACTCATAAGTTATCATTTGTGCCTCACACCACTTGGTATGTGTTCCTTCTGTCCTAAATCTCCACATTTACCCATTGCCTGCACAGGTTTTCCTTTCATTCTTCAGTTCTTATAGCATGCCATGCCTCAAAGTTGCTCAGAGGATATGTGTGTGTGTGTGTGTGTGTGTGTGTGTGTGTGTGTGTGTGTGTGTGTGTGTGTGTGTGTGTGTGTGTGTGTGTGTGTGTGTGTGTGTGTGTGTGTGTGTGTGTGTGTGTGTGTGTGTGTGTGTGTGTGTATGTGTGTGTGTAAGCGTATGCATTTGTGTAGATGTATGAGTCAACACATCTGTTTGAAATGAACTTTTGTGCATTATGTTGGCATAAGCTGTGACTGTCTTTTGATCTTGCATTCAAATTACTGAGTAATGAATGAATGCTTAAATGCATTGATGATGCTTATTTATATGTCACCAAATTGTAATAATGTGTTGGCTTCTTGGTATTTGGCTTTTAGGAGTCTTTGGGCAAGTACTTATGTACTGCTACATACCTCATTAGATATGTGACTGTGAAGAGATGACTGACCAGAAAGTTGTAATATGGATTTTGCATTTGTAAACCTGCTTTTGCTGATACTACAGATATACGTATTCTCCTAGCAGATAAAAACTTCAGAACAGACAGAATATCTTATTGTTAAAATGTCTTACATTAAGGAAGATCCCACTACTTCTTATTTTTAAACATTCTTTAGTACTTAGCTTTTAGAGCTATGAAACCAGTCTGATACAAAATATTCTGAGTGGTGACACATCTCATACCTGGCTGATGGGCACTGCTTTTTTTAACTATAACACCATAACCTTAGCCAGTGAGTAGATCTAATCATTCTGTGATTTCCAGATACTATATTAAGTGATGGACTGATGTCTTTGTTTCACTAAGAGGTTCATCTGTAATGTTTACCTAATGCTCAGTAGAATGGTCTACGGTCCCTCCATAAACTGTTGCATATTGAAAAGGATATCACATTAGAATGTTACATAAAAGACATAGAAGCTAAAGGTTTATTTCAGCCTTTACAATATGTAATACATGACATTCATCTTCTTGTAACTATACATTATCGTATTTCGCATTATATATTCTAATATGCAACTTTCTCAAATTTTATAAAAAAAGAAAATTCTATGAAGTAGTACGCATTACATCAAAATGAATAGTTAAATCATAATAAACATCTTAAGCAATCTCTTTACATCAAAATCAGGTCCTATGTTGGCTTTAATATATGTCCTTTAAATATAACTTTTCAGTTTTTGATATACTGATCAGCCCTGGAACAGCCCATCTACCTACACTGTTTCTCCAGTGGCATCTAGGATGTCTGTTAATGTGTTCTTAGTTGTTTCTTGATCTTCCTTTTGTGACAGTTATTGCTGTACTATTAGTTTTATTAGTAATAAGAATGGAATAAATGCCCCTGATCACATATCTCACATATTCTGTCTTGTAACTACTTGTGACATTTCTGTTTGTTGTTTATTACATGAACTTTATCACATTTGTCTTGAACAAATTTCTGTGATTTCACCTTTCCACCTTTCACATTGACTACAAATAACATATGGTCTACTACCTTTAGCTACTTGTTCAATGTATTATATTTCTTACTTTTCTTTATTTTTTTATTTTGTTTTCAGGAGTGACTAGTGCTGCCTGTCAATTGCTTGCCTACTCTATTGATTATAAACTTTTATTTATAACAGATTTGAACATTACATCTTATGTATAACTTACTTTTTCCTTGAATGAAAAACAGAATTAATTTGTTTCTTGCTGATGATTTTTGACAATCTTTTCCCCACTGCAACTTCTTTCAGTAACTCCTTTTCTAAGTTTTTGTTAGTGCATCTCTCTATTTTTTTACTTTTAATTCTATCATTTGTACTGGCAGTATTGCCCACACATTCTCTAGTTATTTTAACAGTTCTTCATACATTTGTACTACGCTGCTCTTTCAACATGTCTGCTATATTAAAGTAGTTGATTGGCCTGTATTTCACTTCCAAATCATATTTCTTGTATGTTAAGTAATTCTGCTTATAGTTTTGGAGGTACTTTAAACAAAGACTTTTGGAATATGCTTTGCAAAGGTTTATGATCCATTTTTCATGAAATTCTTCTCAGTATACATATTTATATAATTTCTCACATCTATATGTTATTTTTAGCAACTATTTTTTTATGAAAATAAAGCAGTCCATCAATAAATGCTTTTTACTAATTGTCAGCTGGCCAATGCTATGGCATGGTCATGGCACCTTTTCCATTTTGCCTGGCATTTACTCACAGCACAACTGGCTTATTTATATAAAAGTATTTAAATATGGTGCTTCTATATATTTTTTTTTGCCCAGTTCTAAACAGCGTTTTTTTCTTTCTCCTTTATTGTGCTATGTCTTGTTCTGAGAGTATTCATAAAGTCATACTTTAATGAAGCATATTAATTACAAAATCACCTCAAAGGGATGGTTAAGTATGGTTCATATAGAGATCAACAAGGACTATACTTACATATTTTTTTCCAACCACATGCACAGACTAGTACATATAAAAGCAGTTATGCATTTTCTTTGGAAACAATATAAGGAAATCATAGCCTCAGCTAGCAGAGCAAAACAAAAAATCACAACTTCTTCTAGAATATGACTTCTAAACTCCCAGTGCCTAACACTCCCCTAATGTTGGAATAAATCAGCTAACAGATTTTCATACATGCAATGAATAAATGGGTCAGTTGCTCAGCAAAACTGGGAAGCACGCTGACCTGTGTTGAGGTAACAAAAAAATAAAAATACAAATGATCTTACTACATATGTCATGTCATATATGCCATTTACCTGGCTACACCCATATATATCCTTGGCCATCGTCATCCTTCTGTTTTTATACACCTTCAGTAGTATTTTCAATCACTGTTCTTTCAGCAAACCTCTTTTGCTGCCTCCAGATGCCACATTTCATCCCTTTAAAGTATATGAGCAATTTTATTTATTATAAACCAGTCCAACTATGTTTTAGCAGCTCTATCAGAAGGTTTATTTTTTAGAGTCTTCAGTTTTCTCAGAACAAATCAAAGTTATACATCAACTAAGTACTCAAAAGTCTTCTTTACTGGAATAGAATCTTTAAGTTTGCCTAAAACCCTTGTTGAAATATCATTGTCAAGAAAAATAAAAAAAAAAATAGTATCTTTCTTGTTTTATAAGCCACCGGACCTTTGTCTTACTTATTCCATGCATCTTCTCCTTAAGATTTCCATCATAACATCTCTTTTCTTGCTAAAAGAATTAGTTTCAATATAAAAATTAGGTTTTGAGATAATCTCATACTGTGGTCATTGCAGATGTTGTGTATCTATACTCTGAGTTTTTAACTCAAACTGCCAAATATCATTGCCAAGATTCTCCATTATCTACCAGTTCTACCTTGGACCCACTTTTCTAATATGTCTCACTGAATGTAATCATATTGGTGGCAGAGTCTTATAAGAAGCATGCCAACAATATGCCAAACTTGCCTAACTGCAGAATTTATGCTATGTAATTACTAGTTCTGCAATGATTCGTGTTGCAGCTTGGTGTGGAGACATCCTGTCAAGCACAATTGATTAAGAAATTAACCCGGCGAGAAAATTAAATGAAAGCTTCCCCACAAAGTTATATACACCAACTATAGAGTTGCTTAAGCACAAAGACGAAAAAGCAATAATTGCTGGTCACACTTAGAAACCACGCTGACAGTAGTTTCCTGGGGAAAACAGTGACTGGGGGAGTTCACATTCATCATTTCATTCAGTAAATTGGTTTCTCATCCAGTTTGCGATCAACAGGCAGTGGGGAGGTTTTAGTGACTAGATAATTGGACTCAGAGACATGCTATGTTGCTGATGTCAGTGGTGCTAATGCTGTTAATGAACCAATTGCTTATGCATGACATAGTTCTAGTCAGACTGTGTACATGACACAGTACTCGACAATACACAAACCAAACACAAGACAAAACAAAAATGCATGGCACCACAGCTCTGTCTGTATGTCAAAACTAGCATTTTAGGAAGCAGTCATTTAAAATGCATGCAATACCTGCTCTGATATCCATTTGGAAAACAGCAATACCTGTGTCTAAAATTGCATAGTGCATGTACAAAAGATACATCTCAGCTGTGCAAGCATTGCTTTATCTGGCATTATAGATAGAAGTGCTCTGGTGGTGTACTGGCTAAACACAATTTCACTTTTTCCTTAAAGACATTGAGCCCATATTGTCTGCAGCAAATGCTACCATATACAGTATATGTGTGCTGTCCTCCCTAGTTCTGACAAATGGCATCACCAGCTTCTATACAACTCCTTTATGGAGGAAATGGTCCTGCAGGCAATTTCAATATAAACCAGATATAGTACTAACAGTTGTCATAAACAGATGGAGTGGTTGCAGCATCACATAGCCCATTGACTTGAATCACATGGGCCCATTGACATGAATCACACAGACTCATTTACTTGAATGGGCAGCTCCATTTCTTAGTTTTGCACTTGTGTTCATTGCCAATGTAAAAATTCTAAGTCACAGGGTTTGTGTGTCAATTTCCATTTTGGAATCAGGTGTGCAGACTCTGAAGTTCCTCATTTACATACATAGCTTGAAGCATCCCCTAGTTTTAATATCGGGATATCTGTACTTAGACAAGCAAGTCATCCCAAACTTTCAAGGAATACATCAGAAGAAATCAGTTCTATGTTTAAAGTACTTTGTTTTACAGTGTAAATACCCAGGGTGAATCACAATTCCTTTTCTCACAGTTTTGGTAACAAAGGCAGTAAATGGGGAGAGATGAAATCTTCAGTTATGTTTCACCTTTAGACATAACTTCTGCATTAATCTCTTCCTCTCTCATTCTATCTATCTCTGTAAGATTATATCTCAGTCAGCTATTCTGAAATGAAGCAGAAAGAATAGGACCAGGAATCATATGTATACACTATTGAGTCTACATGATGACCTGCTCTCTTTTTTCCTGTATGTGAAAATATACTGATTAGCACAGTCTTACATCTTTCTTATATATATATATATATATATATATATATATATATATATATATATATATATATATATATATATATATATAAAATTCATGTAAGGTAGATTTTGAATATTTAGTATTAGAGGAGATTAAACATTATAATAGGATGTTTAATGCTGAAGATGAATTAGGGTGGCTAGAGTATTCATGGCAAGTAAGGTTGGATACCTGCCACCCACCAGGTCTTAATGACAGAGAAGATTCTGTAGCTTTCCTTAAAAGGAAAGGCATTAAGGATTAATTTATTAGTCATGTGATTGAATGTATCAGTATTTAAAAGGTTGTATTTTTAAGCATATTCACAGTCTGATGAAGTCTTATGTTCAGAGACGAAAATGCTTACTGCTGAATGCTTTAATCTTTATTAAAAGTTGAGCTTGTGTTTTCTACTCTGGCTTTTTATTTTATTTTAGTTTGTTAGTTCGGTTTTTATTTTCTTTGGTGTGTTTTTTTTTTTTTTTGTTACAATTATGGATAAGCAAGCTGATTCCAAATCCAGTTTTCTGGCTTTGCCGTCAGGTTTTATGCTGAATGACACAACGGACAGATCTATTGTTCTAAATCAAGAAGATCATATTAGGCAGCCTGTGAATTTGAACAATATAAATACCAATATGGGGTTTCAAATGTTTGATTAAGCCCTATTAGGTTGTTTGGCTGTGCCTGTGGATCCGTTTGGTGGAGCAGTGCATATAAACACTAACTGCAGTGCTCTGAATTTAAATGAAGCCTTCAAGGATTTGGAAAAAACTTACCAAGTTTAAAAAGGTTTCAGTGGGACAACCATTACTGTAAGGGGTGTTTGTGAGTGCAAAGAGTACTGAAAGGTCTAAGGCTTCCTATCATGCTGATAGGAAACAACATCCCCTCAGATATTCTGGAAAAGTGGGTTGCATTAAATGAAAAGGTGGGACTTCAATATGTTGATATGCTGATAAGACTGAATAAGCAGAGGACTGAGACACTGACTGGAGCAATTTGTGAGACTTTCTTTAAGCTCAAAGATAATTTGTCAGCGGAGAATTTTGATATGAAATTTAATAGTATTCAAGATAAACTTACTAAAGAAAATGAAATTTTATTTAAATGAAAAAGTTTAACAGAGATTGTGCTGACCATGAGGGCAGTAAAGAGAATAACCATTCAGCAACCAGAGGTGTATCTGAAGGGGATCCAATGCCTGTCAGCCTGGGATGACATGCTCGACAAGCCACGATGCTTCGCTAGGGACGGCTTGCACCTGTCACCCCTGGGCTTTCGGATATAGGCAAAGGCTCTTGCTACCCCCATAGTGCCTTTTTTAGGCAAGGCTGAAAAGACAAACCCACCTCCATAGGTATCACAAGGGATAAGAAACTAAGAGTAATGCTACTCAATGCCAGAAGTCTAAACATCAAGATGCATGCACTCGAAACTCTTCTTAGCATGGAGAACATCGATATCTGTGCAGTAACAGAAACCTGGTTCAAGGCTCCCGAGAGCACCTCGGTACTACCAGGTTATACCTCATACCATGCTTTTCAGCCCCAAAACTTGGACCGAACCACAAAAGGAGGGGGAGTATCAATATTCGTCAAAGATACCCACACCTCCAGGTTGGTGGCACAGCACAAAGCATCAGAGACTATCCATGTGCAACTAACAGTGGGTAAAACTGCCTTCCAGTTTATAGCCTGCTACAGACCACCCTCCCAAACCCAGGAATCCCACTTGGCCTTCCTGAGAACACTGGAAAATATGAAGGTCTCTCAAAACACCATTATATTGGGCGACTTCAACTACCCAAACATAGACTGGGAGCATTACTCTAGCTCCAACAACCTAGCCCAAAGGTTCCTAGAATTTCTAAACTCAAATGCTATGGAACAACTTGTTACCACTCCCACAAGAGGGGAAAACATACTGGACCTGATCATCACCAACATGGGGACTCTATGCTCCAGACCAGAAGTGTATCCCTCACTGGTAAGATCAGACCATAAACTAATCTCACTGGATATTCACATCCCGACCCCACCCCCTGCCACGAAAACCACAGTGAAAAACTTCTCTAAAGCAAATTTCACACTCCTCAAAACCGAGGTGGAATCCTTCAAATCCCCCGGGCCTGTGGAAAATATAGCCCAGACCACAGAATCCTTTATAAACGCAGTCTATGAACACCTTCAGGAATGCATGGATCATGCAATCCCAAATAAAACCAAGACCCAATCCCCCAAAGGCAGACATCCTGTCTGGTGGACCCCAGCCATAAACAAACTATACAATAGAAGGAGGAAGCTACTACATGATAGAGCAAAATCCCAAAAAGGGAAGGCATCTCTGATCAGTATTAGCAAAAAACTACGGGCACTCATAAAATCATCTAAGGCCAGCTTCGAGAGAAAAATTGCACAGGACACTAAGGATAATCACAAGGCTTTCTTTAGTTATGTTAGGAACCTGGGTGGGAATTCCCAGATATGCTCAGAATTAGTCCAAAATGACAAAAAATACACCAAACCCGCAGACATTGCCAACATCGTAGCTGACAGGTTCAGAGCAAACTCCCCCCCCCACCAAAAGGGCAAATATCTATCCCAGCAGAGTGCTGCCCCCTTAACATCTCAGATGTTCAGGTAAGAGCCGCCCGCTCCAAAGCAAAAAACACAGCATCAATGGGACCAGATGGTGTCCCGGGCTGCATCCTACATGAACTCCAAGAAGAGCTAAACCCAAACATAAAACTACTGTTCAATCTCAGCCTTACTACAGGATATGTACCCAAAGAGTGGCGTACAGCAACAGTGGCCCCTCTCCACAAATGTGGTGCCTCAACGGATCCTGGAAACTATCGCCCCATAAGCCTGACTAGCTTGGTCTGCAAAGCTATGGAAAGGATCATCATGGACCTGATAAATAAAGATATTGGGGATCTACAGACACTGGATCCTACCCAGTTTGGCTTTGTTAAGGGCAGATCCTGCCTCTTAAACCTGATTGATTTCTTTGAAACAGTCACCAAGGCCATTGACGAGGGGAAGGTGGTCCACACAGCCTACCTGGACCTCGCAAAAGCCTTCGATACAATACCCACTCGGGCATTATAGATAAGCTCACCAGCTTAAATATAAACCCCTATGTCACTAGATGGGTTGCAAACTGGCTCAAGGACAGAACCCACATGGTTAGAATTGCTGGAGCCATGTCAGACTCCAAACCAGTTACAAGTGGTGTCCCACAAGGCTCAGTCCTGGGACCTCTCTTGTTCGGTATATATTTCTCGGAGGTACAGGCCAACACGGAAGGACTGTGGCTGACCAAGTTCGCAGATGACTGCAAACTGGGCGCCATAATCGACTCTCCAGCTGACACAAGCATCCTCCAAAAGGGCCTCATAGAAACAGACAACTGGTGCCAGAGCCATGGCCTCAAGCTAAACGCCAAAAAGTGTATAGTCATCCCCTTTGGCAAAAACAAAGTGCCCACAAATTATCACATAGGTGGTAATCCATTAAGTACAGAAGAAGTAATTAGGGACCTGGGGGCCCAAGTTGATAGCAATCTCTCATTTGACAACCATGTGGCCAAAATGGTTAGAAAAACATTTTATATAGCCCACCTAATCATGAAGGGATTCACATCTAGATCAGGGGAGATCATCGTGCTTCTTTACTCATCCCTCATCAGGCCCATAATTGAGTACAATGCCCCTTTTGGGATGTACCTTACCAGACACCTGCAGCAACTGGAAAGACCTCAAAAGTACCTCACCAAGAGGATCAAAGGGCTCAAACAGATGCCATATGCTGCCCGGTTAAAGAAACTCCAGCTCTACCCAGTGGCATACCGCCTGCTCAGAGGCGATCTGTGCCTGACGTATAAAGCCATGTCCAACCCGGAATTAATGGACATGCCGCACCTCAGAAAATCCAAATCCCATCAAGCTATGTGCTCCAGAGACTTGAACCTCAGCACTGAAATAAATAGGACATGCTGGAGGGACAAATTCATAACCCAGAGGCTCCCTTCACTCTGGAATAAAATCCCAGTCCAGGTTAGTCAGAGTCCCTCATTGACTCTCTTCAAGAGGAATCTTGATGAGTGGATGGGAGATCATAGGTTTACCCCGGGTATCACTTCTGTGTCACTGTGAGACAGAGGCGCAGTATACTAACCTCGAAAAAGAGCATAGCAAAATTAATTTAAAATGGGTGGCGAAAGCCAAACACACTCTGGCTAGGCTTATAAATGCCCTAGGGTAGATAGCCTAGTATGAACCTATGAACCTATGAACCTATGAAGAAGCATTTATGTTGATGTCATAAGCAGGAGGTGGTGTTGACATGTCCAGCATGACCCAGGATAATACAACGTGGAAATCAAAGTGGATTGCAGATAAGCTAGAGAATAGTGCTGTTAGAAGAAATGAAACCACTACGAGCCACAGTCAAATGCCTAATTTAGTACCTGAAAATAATAATACATCAGCATTTTTTCAGACAAGTATGAACAATCAACTGATAAAAGTCTATCAGCAACACGCCAGGCAAAGCAGGACTTGGGCACAAGAATCGTCAAATGTAAAGAGGGGCAGAGGGTTTACAAATGCTACAAAGAAAAACTGGAACAAGGGCAATTATCGGTGGAGATAATAGGTACTGTTGATTTGTCTTTCAAAATTGTTAATCTTTCAAGTTTGTGCTTAAATGATGAAGTATGTAAAGTTTTAAGCAAAGGCTGGAATTTTGTACCAACCGAAAGAGCAGACAAGTGTGATACAATTAATTCCTTAAGAGAATATGCATGTAAAATTAATTTGAAATGTTTCCCAACATTAACAATGAAAGCAAAATGTTTGTAAGATCAAGTGCTTATAATCCAAGTTTAAAAAAGGAGCTGGAATCTTTTTTATTGGTTAGTGAACTTCAGATTATTGAACTTCTAAAAAATAAACCTGAGTACTGTTATTATAATTTAACATCTATTGAAAGAAAGTTATTACATAAACTGTTAAACAACAGTGAGGTTTTAGTTACTAAGGCTGTTAAAGATAATGTCGTAGTTATACTAGATAGGGTTAAGTATGTACCCAAGATGGAACAAATGCTGAGTAACATTGATTCTTTTAAGAAGGTTACATTTTTAGATACCAAAAAAAGCATATTTGTTCATAGATGCACAAATAGAAGAATGTTTTTTAAGTGGACGTATTTCAGAGCAGATGAGACGTTATTTTCTGACTGAGGCTCCCAAAATGAGTAGAATTTTTGGCTTGCCAAAAATCAAAAAAAAATTTGGATGACCCGCCCATGAGGCTGATGGTTGCTAGTAATAAAAACAGAACTGAAGCAATGGCAGTATTTGTGGATAAACATTTGCAACAAGTTCTGGTAATGGGGTCTTCATATGTTAAGGACCCTTGATTTTAAAAAGAAAAGCATGGATGTTATAGTGGATAAAGGTGATTTATTGGTAACACTAGATATCAAATCCGTATATACAGTTATACCTAATAGTGATGAGATGGAGATAGTGAGGTTTGAATTGATCAGGTCTGGAAAATTTTCTAATGAGACAATAAGCCTTCTTATGGAAACATTAGATATTGTTTTAAGTTATAATTTTTTTTTAATTTAATAGCAGATTGTTCCAACAATTTAATGGAGTAGTGATGGGGGCTAATATGGCCCCCAGTTATGCAAATGTATTTATGCATATGTGGGAAAAGGTGAATATATTAGAAAGTAACTATGCTAAACGCATCAGTTGTTTAAAAGATTTATTTTTTGTATGGGAAGGAGGTGAGCCATTGTTAAATGAATGTTTCATGTATTTGAACAATGTGAGTTCATTTTTAGAATTTACTATGCAGTATAGTACAATTTTTGTCAATTATTTAGATTTAACAGTCATTAAAGTGGAGGAGAAGACTGTGACATTTATTTTTAAGAAAGATGTGCAGAACAATTCGCTCTTACATTATAGTAGTACGCATCCTAAAAAAACTAAAACCAATATAGTTAAAGGACAACTGTTAAGAGTTAATGAATTAACAGACAGAGATATTGATTTCAATAAGAAAAGTATGAGTTTATGTAATACATTTATTACTAGCGGCTAACCCGAAAATTTGGTATAGGATAAGTTTAAGGAGGTTAATGAAATGAGAGTGAATAAAAGCAAAAAAGTTAAATATAATAAGCAGGTAGACTATAGAGTCTTTATGCAAATTACTAATAGTATAGAAGCTGAAGCTATTAAATGGATTATTACTTCAAACTGGAATTTATTAAAATGTCACTCTGAAGTCAGCAGAATAGTGGGAGATGCCCCAGTGTTTATGCAAAAGAAAGGGAGGAGTTTAAATAATCTTTTTCAAAGTAAATCAAGGCCTGTAGATAGTACTGTTACAAATGCAAGCATGTTTAAGTGTCACAATTGTACTTTTTGCCATCTTTTGTTGACGGATGTGAATGAATTATGTACTAATGCATATAAGATAGAAGTGAAAGGAAGATATACTTGTAAATCATGGTTTGTTATTTATTTAGTAATTTGTTCTTCCTATAATGCATTTTATGTAGGACGTACTACTAGGGAGCTCTACAAGAGGATGCATGAACATAAGTATGCTGTAATGATTAAGGATAATAAAAATGCACCTGGCAAACATAAAGGGCCGGATTCACAAAGGCTTGCACGGAGTCTTAGAGTAGAGTAAGATTCCATGCAGCCATCATATCCGACGAGAGATCCAGGAACAGCCTGCAGCGGCATGTAAGAGAGCTCCTAAAATGGCTCTTACACGGACAGGGCTGGGATATGCAAATTACCTCAATTGCAGGTGAAAGGCATGCAAATGAGGTAGATTTGCGATTCAGGAAACCCGAACCTGTCCGAGTAAGAGCAGTGTTATTTGCAGAAATGTACTAAGTTGACAACTGAGTACCGTTCTGCAAATAGCAAAACGGACCCGTGGCAGCTCCAAATAAAGGTTGCATCCAGTGCAGGAAACATGCCAATGGCCAAATATACAGCCATGTGAAATGTTTCCTGATTCAATATGAAAATAAAAATATTTTAATTTTCTTTCGCCAATTTCCAATGTTTAAGCGTAGCGCACCGCCGCGCAAATGGGCTGCGCTCTAAAACCCAGAATACTAAAAATTAAAACCCACAAATGTGGATTTTATTGAAATTGTTAATGTACAATGCAAATGAATGGCAGGCTGAAGACAACATGGCCACCGAGTAGAGGTTGCCAAGGGGGGAAGCTCAGTCTAAGACATGTAACCAAGCATTGGTAGGCAATCCTATGTAAATGAGCGTTAGGATAGTGAATCGCAAGTTTACATAGCAAATGAGCACAGGCAGTGGAGTGTAGGAATAGGATATGGGGAGTAACAGAGTAGAAGATAGGTGACATCATGAGGGGGGTATGTATGAAAGAAGTGAAGCTCATTGGAGCAGAGTGGCATGTGTCAGCTGTCATTTACACATCATGGAAAGAGGTGTGTCAACAGGTAGGTTAGGGAAAGGCAAGAAATGGAAGGTGTATGCCGTGGATAACCCAAAGTTTCTTGCTGAGCGGGTATGCATGTGTGCGCGTGTGTAAACCAGAGTAAGACAGAGTGCACGTGTGTAAGCGTGAGTGCATGCGTTTAAGCCAGAGTAAGCCTGTATAAGGATGTTTAAAGAGTTGTAAGTGCGTTTGTGCTGGTGTGCGTGCGTTTTAACCCGAATAAGCAAGTTTTAGTCTGTGTAAGCATGTGTGCACGTGTGTTAGCTGCTGTGCACGTGTTTGCACTTGTGTGCGTGGCGCTCCCCCCCCCCCGAGGAAACAGAAAGGAAAAAGGAAGCACAAAAAATAGTAGGAAGCTACCGAGGAGTACTAGCAGAGCTAGCAGGTGAAAACAATCAGAATCAGGCAATTACACAGGCAGTACACTAGCCCAGCCCAGCCTAGCACTTAAAACTCTGCAAACAACAGTCCATTATGATTCTCACAACAGACACTGCAGTAAGCTAATAGAAGTGAAAACTGAATAAGCTTTACTGGGACAAAGAAATGTTAGGGGATGCCATTGCTGTAATAAGGCAACATATGCAAAATGCTGAGGGTGGTGACAATGGAAATGCTGCTGGACAACCCACAGTGAGGAGACGGAGAAGAGTGCACAGGCCTAGGATAACCTACCAGGGGCTACATGAGCTGGAGATAGTGTAGCGCTATAGAGTGGACAGAGACCTCCTGCAGCAAATTGTTGAGCTGTGCAGGCCATGCCTCACACACAGAACCAACAGAGGGGAACCCATCCCAGTGGAAACCAAGGTATGTGTTGGCCTAAGAATATTAGCAACAGGTACCTTCCAGAGACCAACTGGTGATATGATGGGGATATCACAGGCATCAGCATCCAGGGTACTACACCAGTTCCTGGATGCCATGTCAGCACATGTCGGTGATCATGTATATTTCCCCAATTCCCATGAGGTACTGACCAGCAATATGCATCTCTTCCAGCAAATAGCGGAATACCCTGAGGTAGCGGGTGCAATAGACTGCACGCACATACGCATCAAAGCACCAGCCGGTGAGAGGGGTAGGGTCTACTTCAACCACAAGGGATTCCCCTCCATCAACTGCCAGGTCGTGTGTGATGCCCAGGGCATAATACTGAATGTGTGTGCAGGCTGCCCTGGAAGCTACCGTGATTCCCATATCTGGCATCTGACGCAGCTGTACCAGACATTTGCCAATGGGGACATCCCACATGGTCACCTAGTGGGGGATGCTGGCTATGCACTGGAGCCGTGGCTGATGACACTCATCAGAAACGCACACACACCTGAACAGGAATGCCATAATGAGGCACACGCACAAACACGTAATGTAATAGAGCATGTGTTTGGGCTGCTCAAGTCACGGTTCCAGTGCCTGGACACATCTGGTGGAGCCTTGCAGTACTCACCAACTACATGTACCCAGATTGTCATGGTATGTGCTATGCTAAATAATATGATCCTGCGAAAACAGCTGCAGCAGGACCAGCATAGGCCTGGGCCAAACAGCCCCCCACCATTGCCAAGGCCATCACAGGCAGAGCGTGACACGGAGGAGGAACAACCTGAGCCTGCCCCAGTAGGCAGAAGGAGGCATGCCCAGTATGCTTTGGCCTTGGCAAAGAGGCAATGCAAAGCACATACACTATCTCAGTAGGAACTCTGGAAATTATACCTCTCTCCGACTCACACATATAGTAAAAGGGATGCCTAAGTTGACACTACCTGCTTTCAAACATGTACAGGGAGTGTAGTATGTGCATCCGACATAGGCAGCCCTGCAGCACCACCTAAGGCATGATTGCCATGTGTTAAGCAATATAAAGCAGTGCTAAACAGCATTTACCACCATGTAGTATATGCAAACAAAATCGCACACACCAACTAGCACAACTGTGGTCAATGTTCAGTAATATTGGGCAACGTCCAGCAATGTTGGTGAATATTGAGCAATGTCGGACAAGCCTGGTCTAAGTAGGGCATAGCTCAACAAAAGCCAACATGCTCATATTTGCTTAACTGGCCCTTAAGCAGTCTAGTCTGCTCAGTATGAAAATATAAAGCAGTGATGGGCCTCAAACCCAGATACTGTGCACTATAGCCAAAGTACTGAACCACTAAACCATGACAGTATTGCAGTGGTCAGCCTGTATGAAGGAATGTTGATAAGTCTATGCAAAGTATTTCATGGAAACCCTACAGGCACAGCATAATCCTTGTTGAGTTATGACACAAAGGTGAGTCCTGCAGTGAGAACAGAACCTGACTTCCAACACACGCAATATAAATGTTAATATCGGTCATGTTCGCACACATCAGCAAATGTAGTGGACCTCAGATAGCAACATACTGAAAGGTCACACTGGGCATGCTCACACACTTGAATAAATGAAACAAATGTCAGTCAACAAAACACGGAATGGCAGAACTGGGCATGCTCACACACTTAGGCCATGTCTGAGTACAGCAGTGGACCACGCATATCTGGCATTTGCATGTGTTAACCCATGAACCTGTCACTATACAGCAATCTGCCCTGTGCACACAGTTATATGACAACAGACACATCTGTAACATAGTGGAACCCTGTCATAATCAAATATGTTCTGCAGATACCGAAGTTGTTCATAGAAACTGGTAAAGCAAAGATGATAAAGACCTGCAAACAGTATCAGCAATAAACATTGTGCATCTTGAACATTAGCATAGGTTCAGAGGTCGATACAAGGCTATCTGCCCTAGGGCATGTACAAGCCTAGCCAGAGTGTGTTTGGCATTCGCAACCCTGTCAGATTACTACACTATGTGTGTGAATAGTAGGTCACACAAGATAGCCCATGTACGTTTAGGTTAGTGTGCCTCTGTCTAGCAGGGACACAGAAGATATCCCAGGGGTAAACATACGATCACCCATACAGTCATCAAGATGTCTCCAGTAGGTGGTCAGTGGGTGGCTCTGCCTATGTGAAACTGGGATTACATTCTGGAGTGAGTGGAGCCTCTGGGATAAGAATCTGTCCCTACACAATGTCCTATTAACATCTGTGCTGAGGTATACGTCCCTGGAGTGTGTAGCTCCAAGGGAGTCGGATATCCTGAGGTGGAGCATGTCCAGTAATTCTGGGTTGGGTATATCTGTAAACAAAAGGCACACATCATATCTGAGTAGATGGTAAGCGACTGAATAGAGCTGGAGTTACTGCATCTGAACTGTGCAGGGAATCTGTGTGAGTCCCTAGATCTGCTTGGTGAGGAACTTCCATGGCCAGTACAGTTGCTGCAGGTGTCAGGTAAGGTACACCCCAAATGTGGCATTGTAACCAAGCATGGATATGATGAGTATAGGGGCACAATGACCTCACTCGATCTAGATGTGAAACCATATGGGATAAGGTGGTCCACATAGAAGGTGTGTCCAACCACTTTGACAACGTGAATGTCAAAGGCGACAGTACGAACAAGTCATGTCCCTAAACCCCTAACAACTCCTACCGTATGTAATGGAGTACTACCTATGTGGTAATTTGTGGGCATGTTGTTATTCCCAAAGGGGATGACTATGCAACTAATGGCATTTAGCTGTAGGCCATGGCTCAGGCACCAGTCATCCATCTCTGTGAGACCCTGTTTAAGTATGCATGTGGCAGCTGGAGAGTTGATCATGGCACCCAGTTTGCAGCCAAGTGCAAACATGTTCAGCCATATTCCCCTGTGGTAGCCTGTAAGTCAGACAAATATATACTGAACAAGAGAGGTCCCAGGACCGAGCCGTGTGGGATGCCATGTGTAACTGCTGTATAGTCAGACATGGCACCTGCAGTTCTGACCATGTGGGTGCTATCCCTGATCCAGCTATCAATACATCATGTGAGATATGTGTCCTTATCAACGCTGGTGAGCCTATGCATAATGGCCCAGTGGGTTATTGTGTTGAAGGGTTTTGCAAGGTTCAAGTAGGCTGTGTGGACAGCCGTCTCTATGTCAATGGACCTGTTAGCCATTTAAAGAATACAAACAGGTTCAAGAGGCAAGATCTGCCCACAACAATGCTGAAATGTGTAGGACACAGTGTCCGTAGGTTCCTGATGTCTATGTGTATGAGTCCCATGACAATACACTCCATAGCTTTGCAGAACAGGCTACGTAGGCTTATAGAGCAATATTTTCTGTGGTCTGTTGTGGCACCAACTCTGTGGAGCGGGACCACTGTTGCTGTACACCATTCCTTGGGTACATATCCTGTGGTAACTCTGATACTGAACAGTGATGTAATGTGAGGGTTACGTCTGTCATGATGCTCGTGTAAGATGCAGGCTGGGACACCATCTGGTCACATTGATATTGTGATGTACGCTTTGGGGAGGGCAGCACTCACCTGTTACTGTGTGATGTCAGGGAGGTTATACTCTGTTGGGATGGATAGTTGCTCCTTAGGGGGGATGGGTGGGAGACATCTGCACTGAACCTGTTTGCCAGGATGTTGGCAATGCCAGTGGGTTCAGGGTAGATTTAGTCAGTATGCAGTAACTCACAGCATATCAGTGAGTGTCCACCCAGGTTCCTGACATAACTGAAGAAGGCCGTGTGATAGTCCTATGTGTCTGTTGAAATTGTCCGGTAGAAGCGGCCCTTAGAAAAGTTCATGAGTGATCGTAGCTGTCTGCTAGTACAGATCACAGATGCCTTCCCTGTCTGGGATTGTGCTCTATCATCTAGTAGCTTCCTCCTGATGTTGTACAGCTTATTAATGGCTGGGGTCTACCAGACAGGTCCCCTGCCATTGGAGTAGTGAGTCCTGTTGTTATTTGGGATAGCACAATCCATGCAGTCCACTAGGTGTCCATAGAATGAGTATGTAAAGGATGCAGCAGTGTGAGCCGTATTTGCCACTGTCTCAGGGTCTCTGAAGGATACCACCTTGCTGCGGTGAAGTAAGACGTTGGCTCATGAGAAGTTCACCAAGATTATCCAGGATGGGTGTGTGGAGGGTATATGTATGTCCAGTGAGATACATGTATGTTCTGACCTTACCAATGAGGGTATATCACTGGTGTGGCACATAGAGTCCCCATGTTGGTGATGATCAGGTCTAATATGTATTCCCCCTTGTGGCTGTGCTGACTGGTTGTGCCATAGCATATGAGTCTACAAATTGTAGCGACTGTTGGGTGAGGGTGTCGGGGCTTGAGTAGTATCCCCAGTCAATATTTGTGTATATGAAGTCACACAATATAATGGTGTTTGTGGAGACCTTCATATTCTTCATAGTTCCCACGAAAGCCGAGTGTGGTTCCTGAGTGTGGGAGTCTGTTCTGTAGCAGGCAACAAACTGAAAGGCAGTGTTGCACAATGGTAGTTGTATATGTATGGTCTGTGATGCTTTGTGCAGTGCTACTAACCCAGAGGTGTGTGTATCTGTGATGTATATGGATACTCCCCCTAGTTGTGTTGTCTGTTGCAAGGCTTGTTGTCAGACAGCATGGTATGAAACATAACCTGGTAGTGCTGGTGTGCATAAGCGAGCCTGAACCAGGCGTCTGTCAGTGCACAGATATCGCTATCCTCCATACTGAGGAGAGTCCTGAGTGGCCGCAATATGAGGTTAATACAACTGTTTTTGAGCAGCATTACCCTTAGTTTCATTTAACCTGTAATGCCTATGGAGGAGGGTTAGTCATCTGAGCCCTGCTTAAAAAAGGCACTATGGTGGTAGCAAGAGCCTTAGCCAGTATTCCAAAGTCCAAGGGTGACAGGTGCAAGCTGTCCATAGTGAAGCTACATGCATGTTGAGCATGTCACCATAGGCTGACAGACACTGTATCCCCTATGAATTAAACAAATTTGTTAGGCAACTGTTAAATGGGATATGTGTGTCCGTATACTATGACATCATAATTGGTGGGTGTAAGATGCTAGACAAGGTCAGGATCATACTGGCCTGGGCTACATGATCAGAGTGTTCCTCCATGTATCATGTCATGTGGTCCAGGGAGTAACATCTGAGGTTATACACACCAGCATGGACAATGATGGTGCCAGTCCTGTACTTGCTTTGGAGTGACCTGACTGCCTGTGTTATGCGGCAGATCCTGGCACCCAAAAGACAGCCCAAAGTGACTATTATCTTGTTAGGGCTGGTGAGTGGTACGTCAGTGTGTCTGACAATAATTGTCGCCTATTACAAGTGTATTAGTTGTGTTGTTTAGCCTGAAGGGCAGTGACTGTGTGGCACACTGACATTGTGAACTATGTAATATGTGGGTATTGTAGTGGGGTAGCAGGTGTGTGTGTGTCTGCTTTGGAGGTCTCTGCTGCTTAGGTAGAGTACATTTACAGCATCTGAGTATGTCTATGTGTGATATTGTGGATTGAGTGCTGTTGCTACAGGATATGTGAGACTGATATGTGGTGTGTGTGGTTACTGTCACCACCTGATAGACTGTGCCAGTCATGGGTCGAGAGAGTTCAGCACCCTGTATGTCTGTATAGGTACATCTCACAAATATCTGAGTTTGTCGGGAGGAGGAGAGGGTTGTCTGTGTACATGAGGCAGATGTGACATTGTGTCAATATCACAATATCCACCAGCTGGACTGGAGAGTACACATGAAACTGACCCCTGGACATGCCAGGAAATTATCATGACATACTCTGTAGCCTGATCACAAAGGATCAGTAGGGTGTTAAGCATGTAAAAGGGTATAACAGGGATTAGTGATCATGTTCGTTGGTGTTTTGTAAAGAGTAGCTGAGAAGGAGTCCAGACTGAATCATGACACCTCCTTCAGCTATGTCATAAATAGCAATGTACACTCATATATGTCCTGGGTTAGGGCCAACTGTACCTGAGTGACAATGCCGACATCATGACAGACAGGCCCATATGTACATACCCACCTCCCACTGACAATAGTCCATATCATCATACCAGGAGATATCACATGTAGAATGGATGAGCATGTACCCCCACTGCCAAAAGCATGGCAGCAAGTGGAATACATTGATTCCCAATATGTGTCATGCACAAACTACAGAATAAACAGATCATGCACCTGAACAGTCAGCTGAGTCTCACCCCCTACACAGGATGTGTAACCGTTGAATGTGTCATAGCTACATATGGCACTCCCCACAAGTGTTGGTGCACAACACACCATGGGAAGTCAAGTCCAGTATGCCTATGAAGTCCGATCTGCAAGGTCATGGAGTCCATCATGGCTACAGTCATAAACAAAGCTATTGGAAGCTGACATACACACAACCCTACCAACTGTTGTATGTTCATGTGTGGATCATGGTTCCCAAACATGCTAGACTGTTTGCAAGGCAGCCACCCAGGACATACATCAATGAACACATCTACACATGTGTCACATAGACTTTGAATAGCCCTTTATCAGCATCCCAGACACATGTAGTATCCATAAAACCAACAAGCTGTGCATAAATATGTGTTGACATATGACGGAATGTCAATGTGTCCACAGATAGATCACACAAGGTAAGGATTCTGAGGTCTTGTTCAAGCTGTTGACACCTGCTGACCCACATGGACCATTCCTGGAATGGCATAAAACAAAGTGTACACACATCACCATGTCCAGTCTGATGATGTCACCATCCTATAAATACAGCAGGAGAAGGGAAACCAGCCAGTAAAGCAAATAGCGCATAGTGTTAATGCATCTCTCTTTAGTATCATAACATAGTTAGGTAGGGGTTTTAATCAACAGTGAGTGTGTGTGTGTGTGTGGGGGGGGGGGTGAGGTGTGTATGTGTTCAGTTTTCTTTGAGAGGTGTCCCCTTTTTGGAGACTGGGAAAACTCACTAAAAGAGGTACATTCCTCTTTGGAAAGTCTGATGATGTCACCATCCTACAAATACAGCAGGAGAAGCGAAACCAGCCAATAAAGAAAATAGCGTGCCGTGTTAATGCATCTTCCTGTAGTATCATAGCATAGTTAGATAGGGGTTTGAATCCTACAAACAGTGAGTGTGTGTGTGTGTTGGGGTTGTGTGTATGTGTGCAGTTTCGTTTGAGAGGTGTCCCCTTTTTGGAGACTGGGAAACTCACTAAAAGAGGTACATTCCTCTTTGGAAAGTCTGATGATGTCACCATCCTACAAATACAGCAGGAGAATGGCTATCAGCCAGCAAAGTAAATAGCACGCTGTATTAATGTGTCTCCCTGTAGTATCATAACATAGTTAGGTAGGGGTTTGAATCCTACAAACAGTGAGTGTGTGTGTGGGGAGGGGTGTGTGTATGTGTGCAATTGTCTTTAAAAGGAGTGCCCTTTTTGGAGACTGGGAAAACACACTAAAAGAGGTACATTCCTCTTTTGAAAGACTGATGATGTCACCATCCTACAAATACAGCTGGAGAAGGGAAACCACCCCATAAAGCAGATAGTGCACTGTGTTAATGCATCGCTCTCTAGTATCATAATATAGCTAGGTAGGGGTTTGAATCCTGCAAATGCTGACTGTGTGTGTGTGTGTGTGTCAATGCGGTGTGGGTTTTGCTTTTACTATGGTATGACATAGTATGATTACAACAGTAAGTGCATTGCACACAACAGATATCTACGTGGCAAATATATGTGTGTACATGTCCGCTCAATCAGTACATAGGTGTGAAGCCTGCATACTACATGAATACATTTGTTTCCATTGACAGGTTGTGCCACTGCTTCCCAGATCGTAGGTTACACATGTATATATGTGACAAGGCCATCCACTGTCGTGTTCTGTGGCCATGGTCATCTGTGGCACACACACCCATGACAGTTACTTAAGAGTAGTGTGAGTGAGGGTATATGCCTGGGGTATATGTCAGACATGGTCATACACAACAACGACTGCCAAGAATGGGCAGTCTTTATAGGTGTACGACTGCCTTGTGGATATGCATTCAGGCCTCTAATGTCTTATGTGATACACCTTGGGACTCCACAATACCTATGGATATGTGGATACCAAGGGACACATGACATAACATGAGGCTGTATGTACACATTGGTACCCAACATACATGTTGAGGGCTACCACCTGTGTGGTACTGATGGGATAGTATGTATAGTACATGAGGATGACTATGCCATAGTTGGCTTACTGCTATACAGCATGTATCAGACAACAGGTATCTGTCTGTATGATACCCTTGTGTAGGATATGCGTCCCACCCAGGGAATGCATTGTAGGCCAATCCATGCATTTCCAGATTTGGATGGACATATCCCTAGTGTGTCTGCATGTACCTAAGGGGGCTATATGCCAAACAGGTGTGGTCACAGGAATGGGTGGTGGTCATTTCCACTGGTTAGTGTTATAGTGTAGCACCGGAAGGATCCAATTGTTACTGGGTTCCCTACTACTGTGTGTCATTTGTCAGGACATCATCCAATGATTGCTTATAGTCATGCTGTTGAGGTTGTGTATACTACCAGACCGCAAATCATTGACAGATATTAATGGTATCACCCACAGCATAGTGTCAACCCATGTCATACACACGTCTACCCATGTTAGTACATAACTATAGTAGAATGCATACTGGCCATTGAAAGATACTATGAGATGTTAACAATGTGTATGACAGGGTATGCCACATGTCCCATGTGTCCACTATGCACGTACATGCAGACAGTGCGCACCCACCATGTTCACAGATGTACACTTGCTAATCTGTACTGCACACATCACACACGTACTGTCCACTCACTAACACATGCTGGCAATACATTACACTTCAGCCTAGAGGCACATGGGTGGACAATACATACTCAGACCTAACAGTGGTGTAAACAATGCTACATTGACAATCAGAGCTTTGATGCATAATATCTGCTCAGATATACCTACAAGGATGTCGTTACACTTCCTTGTTGACAACTTGCTATTATTTCTACACTGCTATAGTGTCACCCTGTGCATCAGCACCATGTTAGCCTGTCCCTCCGTCAATGATGCAGATGACAGGAGGCGACACAGGTATCATCATATGCATAGGGCATTATGTTGTTTGCCAGAGCCTGACATTGATCCATCCAATCGACATGTCTGTGTGTGTGTGTGTGTGTGTGTGTGTGTGTGTGTGTGTGTGTGTGTGTGTGTGTGTGTGTGTGTGAGGGACAACAGTACAGCATGGGCCATTGTTGATGTAATGTGTGTGTGTGTATGTGTGAGCCCTAGTTGTTTGGTTAATGTGTGTGTGTCTACATGCACACAGCTCCACCATGTGGCTGCCATATACGGTAGTTTGTGGGACAGCCACAGACTGTACCTTCTAGGCTGTACAGATCACTGTCTCCAGCCACGGACACAGTACCTGTGGCTGGCAGGGGTGCTACGGACAGTATCGGGTACCAACCCTCACTGGGTACTGTCTTCAGAGGTAGAGATATGATGACTGGACCCATGTCCCTGCTGGGACTGGCCAGAGCCACGTGCACGTGGTCTACTGGGATGGTCAATGGACAGGCCAGCCCCAGCATTGCTGGGGCTGGTACTGCCACTACGGGAGCAGCTGTGTACTGTGGGCAAGCCGAGATGACTGCCAGCTGTTGCTGTTGCTGGCATGTGTCTGCGTCGACATCGCAACTGTCCCGCATGGTCCTGGCTCATGGAAGACATGTTGTAGAGGGCATCTAATGTCTCCCCCCAACATCTATCAATGACTTCGGGGTAAGTCTGAATGGCACCGGCAAGGTCACGGATGCTGTCATTGATAGTGGTGTAATGTGCCCTCTGCGCCCTAAGTCCCTGCCTGGTGTACCGTTCCATACGTGCCTGAGCCTGCATTACAGCCCGGAACATACTGGTTGTCGTAAGACCTGTGAGGGCATGCCTGCCAGGGGCCATACGACCAGTGGTGCTCCCCCGAGAACCCCTGGACCTCCGCCTATGTGGTACCATTCCAGGTCTACGGCTATGGCTGCTGTGAGGGGATGCAAGTGCCATGGGTACCACACTCTCCTGGTCAATGCCAACTGTATGCTGTCCCTCGCCTATGGCCATTGGTGGTGAGGGATGTATTGACAGTATGAGTGTGCGCATAGATGGGGTTGAACGCTGTGTACTGTCGATTGGCGGACCAACGACAGACCCTGTCAAATCTTCCTGTGCCAATATACATGTGTCATCATCACCATTATTTGTGGCAGTGGCTTCAGGTTGCCTGCTGCTTTCGCCAACCCCTAACTCAGCACCTGTGAGAGGAAGACAGGAAACACACTTTACTGTCTGCACATGCACACATGCACACATGCACACATGAACACATGCACACATGCACACATGCACACGCACACATGCACACATGCACACATGAACACATGCACACATGCACACATGCACACATGAACACTAATACACACCTCACTACAGCACATACACACACATACCAGCAATCCAACACATACTCTATAGTGGGTGAAGGTGGGTGTCAGTATCACAAGGTAGACAGTCACCACACATGTGTCAGCATGCAGAATATGTGTTGCACAAGACCATGCAGTGCAAGTGTAGATGCCCCTATTAAATGGCAGTATACATGGCTTTGATGCAACTGTGTAGTTGTTCAGTGATTGGCTACACCCTGGAACACAATGTTTACATGGACACAACATTGCTGAACAGGTATCATCAGCTCTGCAATACCCTGTGCACCATCACTCACAAGTATACATGCCATGGCTGCATGTGTAATCTGTGTGACACATAGATATCCATGTCTGAGTGCAGTGTCTGTGTCCATATCAGATAATAGTGGGCACGGGTGTAGCACATTCATGCTATGTATGCACACTGGATGTGTGGTGCATGTTAACATGAAGGAATCCCAATGCTCGACATGGCCAGTGTACAGTGGTTATGGTGAGTGTGGGACATATTGCAGATATGTGGGTGCCAGACATGGCATGGCATGCTACATGACTGCAACATTAAACACCACACATACCCAATGTGTGTCAAGTGACCTATACACCCACTAGCATTCCAGGACATATATGTGACACTTTGTGTGGATGGTGACTGCTGTGCATATTGTGTATACTGGCATATGTAAGCACACACACAACATGCTATGCATATTGTATATAGCTGCATATGTTTGCACACACACACACTGAGATGCACAGCAATGACTGCTATGAGTAGTACTGTGGTGACTGTAACTGGATGGGGTGTAGTACCCTGTGCCATAATCAACATGCATCTTGTGGTCACTCACAGCTACTAATGTGTGCAAGACCACTGCCTAGCATGCTGTAACTGAACTGCAGTGCCGTGGCTACGTTCACAATTACACAGCCACCTTGTACATGGGAGTGTGAGGTGCCCAATAGGGAGCATTGCCTAACATGACTGTGTTATGTGTTGCAGAGTGTTGCACAGCCGCATGATAGGCCTCTACCCCTGAGGTACATCATGTGTGTGTGCATGACACGTGGGATACTGAAGTGTGACCTTACAGCGGGTGTGTGGTAATGCCAAATGTAGCATGTTTTCATGTACTGCGAATGATAAACGTGTTCTGTTGTGTACAGCTGTAGCAACCATGCATATCCAATGTGCAGTACAGTGTTGCCACAATTGTGTCTGCTGCACTGTGCATTGCATGTGATTGAGGCAGCTACTGACTTTATTGAGATGATTGATGTCTCACAGCAAACATGCACAGCACGCATTATGCGTAGGTGTGTTACGTGTACATGGCCTACACCTCACCTATGACATGCACATTTCATTTCCAATATTAAAGTGTTAACACACTCATCAGCATGTATTGTCTGCCCTGCTGTCACACCAGAGGGACCTAGAAGAATATGACACAGTTTGTCAGTGGCCACAACTGTGGCATTGCTACTGTGAGTGTGCTAAACGACAGTGAAACAACAGTCAACAGTCACAGGTGTATGGATACTATTCCAAATATCAGTATTGCACACGTTAGGCAGCACAACTGCTAAACACACAGTACACATCTTACATATGCATATTCTAACAATACAGGTAACGGTAGTCTACAGCTAGGATGTATTACCTGCACGCTCATTGTCATCCTGCTGGGTGGCTCCAGCCTACCTGATGACACATGTGTGATGCTGTTGCTGCTGTAGGCCAGGAGCCACCATGCTTAGGAGCAGCTCCTCCACTCTGGTGAGGGGGGGATGTATGGCCACCCCACCACCTGTGGCAAGCTGTTGCCTATGGATATCAGACGCATGCCACTGGACATATCTAATTAAATCACTGCAGTGATGGCGTACCTGCTCATATGTCCAGTTATGCATGCCTATGTCATTTACCCGGCGAACAAGGACTTGCCACAGTGCAGTACGGTCATGCTGGTGCTGGCTGGCCCTGGAAAAAAGCAGGTTATAGTGCTGCACTAGGCTGTTCAGAATTTCCTGCTCCTCTGCAGCTGAATACAATGGATTACGTTGATGAGCCATAACCCTGGAAGACAATTAAACGATATGTGTGAGCATGTCATGTGGCACACTTAACATTATGAAGTACAGATATCACTTAACTGCCATATAGAGCATCTATCTGTCTATCAGAGGATACACACATTCAATACCACATATCAGTGCTCAGCCCATAACTGGCTGACAGTGCCTGCAACACTCCATATAACACACCAGTATACACCAGTAGTCGGCACACTGTTTGGGATACAATGCACAACCTCGCCCGGGGTATATATCAAGCTAATGCATGAAGAAATATGTCATCCAATGCAATGAATGTCATGTACATTTACATTATTACTGGTAAACCACCCTAGTCTTTGATGCCATACCCCTACCTAACATATGCACACAGTTGTTAATATAGCTGGCATACTGCTGTAACAGAGTATACATGTTGCTAGGTACACACACATACCCTGTAACACACATATCATTGCAAGCATGGTACAGGCATCATTAAACACACATCAGACATACATACAACACACAGATGTATGCCGACACAGATGAGCATTACCTGTGTACCTTATAGTACTGTGTGCCCCTACTTACAGATTCCTATGCCTGTGGTATGTAATCTGTGCAGACTACAGGAAACACACAAGACAGTGTTACCAGGGACTGTGAACATACACCATACTGTGCTGTTTAGGCCTACAGCTTCAGGTAGTACAACAGTTCATATGTGAGCTGGAGTTACCAGCAGTACCACTTACTGAGCATACATGTATTGCTTCAGCCTACATTGGGACACCACAGTCGTACACAAGGAACTACATCACAACATATGCCATCCTACAATGTCTGCATCCCAATAACTGACACATCTTTCTCCGGCCTCACACCTAGGACACAAACTACCATGACAGACACAACCTCAAACTAAGCTAACACACCTTTACAAACCTTGCACACAGTCACTGTCACACTCATTCCACCTCACATAGCAGGTATTGCACTGACTACATGTGTGTGTGCATTGTGTCATAGGTAGGTAATACGCTATTGGCCCTAGGGCCTAGAGCAGCCTAGCCATATGCTACCCTGCCCTTTGACACACATGTAATGTGATTTCACTTGCTCCTGTCAACCGGATACACAGAGGTGACTCCCAGGGCATATTACCTATCTCCAAAACAATCAACAGGGGTATGTATGACATCTGCTAATGAGGAGCCTTGTTTGTTCATGCTGGGTGGTTTAGTCCAGAGTATGGCATATTTGTGGATAGGAACCTGTACCTCCAGCATGTGCTGTTTAGTGAGGTGACAAGGATTCGGGCCCTAGGTCATGTAGCCCACAGGGATTGTGAGGTGTTGTCATGGTGGTTGGCCGACTGCTATGGGTGTGACATACCTCTGTATGTCCGGCAGTGGAAACCTCTGGGTGGGCGGTATGCAACGCACTCTAGCTGTGGTTTGTGAGCCAGTCTGCATAGGGCATATGTTTGAGGGCAGTATTACTCTTTGTTAGGTATGTCTGTGGCCTTTCCACTTGTTGTAGATGTCATGTGAGGTACATACCACATGGGGCATTGTGATGAGTAGAGGGGAAAACCGACCTATATTTCCCTAGATGACACACCTTTTGTGATGACACGTACCACGTAGACAGATTACATTACTACTGTGGCACTGTGATTATCAAAGGGGAGCCTACTGTCCACCTGTGTCCCGTGTACCCTTCTGACTCCATCAGTGTTAGGCAGGCTACCACCTATGTGGCAGTTACTGCGTAAGGTGTTTTGGAATGGGGTATGGAACTGCAGTATCAACACTGGTGTTCAGTCCATGCCTTGGACAACAGGCACCTGTTGCAGTACATATGACCCCGTGTCTCCCTCACTCTCTCTCATATATATATAGATATATATCTATATATATATATATATATATATATATATATATATATATATATATATATATATACACATACATACATATATACATATCTATCCATATCTATCCATATCCATACATATCCATACATATCCATACATATCTATATATATCTATATATATCTACATATATCCATATATATCCATATATATATCTATATATATATCCATATATATCCATATATATCTATATTTATCCATATATATATCCATATATATCTAAATATATCCATATATATATATATATATATATATATATATATATATATATATACACACACACACACACACACACATATGTATATATATATATATATATATATATATATATATATATATATATATATATATATTTATATATATGTATATATACACATACATGTTAACATCCATTGCTGTACATATAGCTGCACATATAGGCACATATACTACCCACCTTTCATGGTGGGGATGTCAATTATGCAACAGTTGTGAGATATACTGTTATGTAATACTATTGCACAATGTTGTGCAGATTGTATTCTGCTGTCCTCAGGCTGTATAGCTGTTGCAGGCCTCACTGACTGTAGCTCAGTCCCACAGCGATTAACACCACAAGACATATATCAGCACTGCTTGCTTTCTGCAATGCCACACACTACAACCTACATACATATGTGCACATAGCAGCCTTCAACAACATACTTATGTCCAGCCTTCACTAACAGTTGCAGTATGTCCCCTGCCCTATGCAAATGTGCATGTACATATAGATATGGACTGCTGCCACATATGAATGATTCACAGTATGTAGAGTACCCTTCAGACACATCTTTCGGATGTCAGCAAATACATATCTGTTACATACCTTACCTTTGTATTCCTCACCTCCGTCTGTTGTAGGTGCTGTTTTTTTATTTTTTATTTTTTTGTTTTTATTTATTTATTTTTTGGTTTTGTTTCCTCTGTGTGTTGCTGTTTGTTTTCAGTGTCTGTCTCCTTCTGCCTGTTTGTCTGCCTGTCTCAGTCTGTCTCTCTCGCTCATGCTTTCTCTCTCTCTCCCAATTGTTGCAATGATATTATTGCATGTGTGGACAGCAGATACAGGCTGCTTTTCTAGGTATCTGCACATGTGCATGTGATGGCCTCTGCACCAATTGGTGCCCACCATTTAGTAATTGCATGCAGCCTGCTGTGTGCTAATTGCAGTTCTCACTGTGATTTCAGGACACTGCTATAAAATGATAGGTTAGGTAGGCGTAGCCCTTTCAGTTTTGCAAGGTGGGGACCATGCTTGTTTGCTGTGGACACTGTTGTCTCAGTCAGAAGGTTGGTATATGTCTCATATCTGAAGTTGGGTTGTAGCCAGTGAAATGCATGTTGTACTGAAACCTGACTGTTGCTTCTTCCAGTACACTCTTCTCAATGTGCAGGCTTACTCACACCTCCTAATGCTAACACTGGATACATGGGAGTATGTACTTTCTTTTCGAATTAGAGAATTAACTGGCATACAACAGCAGTTATTGCAATGTATTCCTATGGCTTTCCTATTTTCCCTTTACATTCACTCATTGTAATTCATGTTATATGTCTTTCAGCACCAAGTTATTATATATCCACTGTGGTGTATTGGTACTTCATGCAGACTGGTGAGTCCAAGGTCCAGGGTTCGAGACTGACAAGGTATTTTATTTTGCTGCTGAGCAGTACAAGGGCCTTGTCATACAGAGTGACTAAGGCACTTTTAATTAATTGTAAGCGGGTTTGCACGTTTGCACGAAGCTTAGCTAAGAGCACACAAGCTCACACTCACTCACCCCCGCTAACTACTGCTTAAATGTGCTTACTCACGCTAACCCCCGCCCTAATTTCTTTTAAAGAAAAGAAAATGGGGAGATAGGAAAGTGGTGAAAAAGGGGGCACAAAGAGGGAAAGACAGTAGGGAAACCAACTCAGGATGTGCAGGATGGGTGTAGGGAAGGTCCATAGATGTCAATTTCTTTATCAGCAACAGCTGTGCATATGTTTGAAATTTGGTGTGAAATTTGAAACCTTCCACCCCTGAGAGAGGGGTGAGGACAACAAAATATGTTGTACTGCCAATTAGAATTATCAGTTTACATGTCCAATGGACATGTGTGTGAATTGGGTAGCTATGTATGGGGCATCATTTTTTTGTGGGGACAGACTGCCCTTTTTTATTTTTTTTCTCAGGTGAGAGTGGAATGTGAGGTAGAGGAATTAGATATATTTGGGGAGGCAGGTTGGGGAGGTAAACAGACAAGACAAACAAGATGCATACAGGGGCACAGTTTGACACATGGGGTGGGTGAAAACAATTGATGGGGAAGGATGTTTGGAAATCGCAAGCCCATGAGCCCACAGATGGTAGCAGTGGAACTGAGATCCCCACCCATGGGCAGTCACCACTGCACCTTCACAGCCCCAAGGGTGGCTGTGCTGAGGGCTGTGTAGGACGGGCAGGCTCACCCAAGAGATACTCCACTGTCACCTCGAGGTGGCATAGGAGATCAGCGACTGAACGCTGGATCTCCCTACGTACCACAGCCCGGACCCTAGCAAGGGTGACAGGTGGCCCTCCTCCGCCCACGCTTGCATGGGGGAGATGAGCCCCATCCCCTGCAGTGCTTCCACCCGAAGGTGGCACAGGACCAACGGAGGAGGGGAGCCTGGGCTGGGCACCAGAGCCGCTGGTGCCAGGTGCACTCGCCAACTGAGGAGGGACAGGTGGGTTCGCTGGGACCGGACTTCCCATACGTTCTGTGATTAGGTGTGTTTCATTACAACATAAACAACAGCATTCCAGATTAGTTATAACAGCATGATGTAATATTCCCATTAACCCAACACACCAAGGTTCCAACAGTTGAACAGCAAGCATAACACATGCATATATTGAACGACAGTGGGTATTCCAACAGCATGCAGGGATGTTTGGTAGCAACAGGCCACCATGAACGTGGTGTTTGAACAGGGCACATGCATCAACATCAATGCAAATATTTATATAACAATATGACATATGTCCCAACAAATATTTAAGATTACACATACCCATTGAGGTGTGGAATTGCATGGTTTATGCACATATGGTAGGGTGTAGAAAAAACCTCTGTTAACATCTTATAATGACCTTTTAGTCTACACTACATTCCCAGTGACTGCAAGTGTATATCCCCTACCTGTATTATTACACTTACCACCATACATTAGGTTGTGTCATGGGTTTGGCTAGTTCAATATATGCCTGACCTATATCTGACATACTAACTGTCCAGGATGCAGATGTTACTGCTACATATTTCTTGTTTGCTTTTATATTTCTTTATCTACATATCTGGGATGTTTTCACATGACATTTTCACTTCAATTTGTACAGAACCCTGCATTTCTTGACACATACTCACATTTCTGGTGAATAATTACATGCTACACGTGTGCCAGGTTTACTTATTCATGCCAGTCAGTAACTGACTATTGTGGACTGTATATATGTTTCACAGCTACTAGCACTTCCATCACCCACTTTATATGGGGCTGCATAACTCTGGGTTGCCAGCACATTTTCAAACAGTACTGTTTGTATAATGCAAGGGTACAACAACATTTCAGACTCTGTGACACAGACACACTCTGGGTTTTAGACCTTTATTAATGACTTTGCACACTTTTCTACAGGCTCACTCCTTTATTTGTTTTAATGGTGTTTATGGCAGACATGTTCAAGACATATTATACCTTTATTAATAGGTTAGAACAATCTTTTTTCAGGTTCAATCACTTATGTTATATGACAGTGCCTGCAGAGATATTATTCCAGACATATGTTACCTTTCTTAATGGGTTACTACACTCTTTTTCTGCCTCTCTGACATTTTGATCTGACAGTACATGCAGAGGTCTTATTCAGGCAATTCTATGGCTGTTTTATTGGACTACAACACTTTCTTTCATGCTCTCTCCCATATTTTATATAACAATACATGCACAATAATCACTAACCTGCCTGGTGGTGCAGCCTTAGCAGCCTATCAGCATAGGCTTGCTGATTCGTAGCACGGTCACCTGCAGCTGTAAAGTAAATGAAGGGATACTGAGACATACCTATCTGTTATACATACTCCATTATCAATTCTTACATACTGCATTCCATGGCTACATACTCAGTTGTGGGGCATTCTGCATCCCACAGGCCTCCTGTATCCACTAGTTTAGGTGGTCCTGCTTTCATCTCTTCAGGTCTGCATGGTGGTGACGGACCTGCTCACCAGTCCGAGGAATGCCTGTGGCACTGGTGAGGTCACAAGCTAACCAGTTCCAAGCCTCTGCCTTGTACTCCGTCCCTTGGAACTGGCCCTGCAGGAGTCTTGACTCGTGATGGTGGACAATGAGCCAAACCATGTATTTGGACTCCTCGATGCCGCAACGTTGCGCTCGGAAGCATGAACCTTCTCCTGCACCTGCCATTCTGACTGCAAATGTGAGCTACAATCAGTTATGGCAAGTATTCCCCCCCTATGGGGCTTAAATATGCTGCATTTCCCGCACTTTTTTGTGATTGGCCATTTTGTAAAATTCTCAGCTGACTGCAGACCTGCTTAGTAATGGTTAAACCACCATTTGTAAGTTTATGAATGTTACTAGTGGCTGCTTCCCCTATGTTGTCATGGCTTAGTGGTTCTGTACTTTTATTATGATGCACAGGGTCCTGGGTTCGAACCTTGTCATTCTTTTATTTTAATACTGTCTAGACAGGCTAGGGGGTGTGGCTGCATTTAAGCAACTTAGCTCTACATTGCTCCACGGTGCCCTATGGTGCCCTGGTTGGCACGGCACACACATCCGCGCAAACACATTGCGCTGGGTAAAGCACTTTTAAACCTTGGGCAGTGCTATTGCACGGAGTAAAGTGCTATTAAACTATGGGCAACTCTGTTTAGCTGGGTAAAGCGCTATTAAACTATGGGCAAATCTATTGCGCTGGGTAAAGCGCTATTAAACTATGGGCACCTCTGTTTAGCTGGGTAAAGTGCTATTAAACTATGGGCACCTGTGTTTAGCTGTGTAAAGTGTTGCTTAACAGCAGGCTATTATATATCTGGGTCCTTTAAAAATATATATTTTGTTCACTGATACATTGGCCATGTCACTGCTTTTAATAAAAGTTTAATCATATATGTCTGGTATTATTTCAAATACTGATTTAAAACATGAATAAGAACGGGAGTGGTGGGACTTGAACCGTGAATGCCTTTTCTTTGTGCATACGCTCTGCCATTACATTATTGCAATTTGGTGTGATTTGCATAAACATTCTTTCTTATGCTCTTCCATGTCACAATTGCTAACTCTAGCTAAGCAATGGGAACACCCGCACACACACGCACAAATACGGGCAGCTATATCGTGGATTTAAAAAATATATATATAATTATTTACTTTATATAAGTGTGATGGGGGTTTACAGTGTCAGGGAGTGTAGTGTTGGGTGCAAGTACATTTGAGCGAACTCGCTCTAGTGTGTTGACATTATGCTTTTTAAATCCTTGCAGGGGTGTGCACATTTAGACTGCTCGGCAGTCGGACACACCCCCTGCTTTCCTACTCAGTCCGTGTAAGAGTTATGGTTGAGTCAGCGTGCCCTCATGAATATGCATGGCATGCTGATGTCAAACCGTTCAACTGCAGCCTCCAAGTAAGACTTATTAAGTCTTACACGGAGGATTAGTGAATCTGGGGGAAAGTTAGTTCATGTAAGGTAGATTTTAAACTTTTAGTATTAGGGGAGATTAAACATTTTTATAGTATGTTTAATGCTGAAGATGAATTAGGGTGGCTAGACTATTCATGGCAAGTAAGGCTGGATGCCTGCCACCCACCAGGTCTTAATGAAAGAGAATATTTTGTAGCCTTCCTTAAAAGGAAAGGCATTAAGCATTAATTTATTAGTCATGTGATTAATTGCATCAATATTTAAAAGGTTGTATTTTTAAGCATTTTCACAGTCTGATGAAGTCTTATATTCAGAAATGAAAGAGCTTACTGTCGAATGCTTTTATCTTTATTAAAAGTTGAGCTTGTGTTTTTTATTCCAGCTTTTTATTTTACTTTAGTTTGTTAGTTTGGTTTTTGCTTTCATTAGTTACATCTTTCTTTTAAGAGACTAATCACTGTGTCAGGGATATGTAAATACCACAGGAGCAGTACAAATAAAAGAAAGCCTATTATGACTATTTGTTGGGATGAAGTTCTGATGGTATAAACAAAATGTGATTTTGAAAGTAAGGACTATATCACATAGATGGTTGCTGCAACCTTTTCTGCTGCACTCATGAAACAAAGTACTATTGCTAATTCAAATGGAATACTACCACCTTAATCAAAGCAATATCATCATGTCAAATATGATGAGCAGCTTAGACTGCAATCCAGCTGTCTCTTAGCTACATGCCCTATTCTCCGGGATATCTGGAATTGCAGTACCAGTGGTGCCCATGCACCAAAGAAGGCTTTTTTTATCTGCCACAGATTTCTGATCTGTGTCTAGTTTTTCTTCTCTAGCTCAGCACATCTCATTTATCTCCTCACTGTGTGTGCCAGACTTTCATTTGATATTCATCCTATAAAACAGTTCGAGAGCACAGTAGTCACAAACCATCAACATGCCTAACAGTATGGCTTGCAAAATTTAAAAAAAGGGAAAAAGAGAAAGAAAAACACTAGGAAAAGTAGAAACTTAAACCATAAGATCATTGGAAATAAAATATAACACTAAGTTTGAAGAACTAAGAAAAATAAACAGATCCTGAAAAAAAGTACCCTTGAGTAAAGGAAGAAAAAGCCAGTCAATAAAATATCATCATTGTTCATTAAGAATTGGAACTGCACTTTGAAGAAAACTCATGCAAAATGTATGAAACTCCTTTATTCCTTTATTCCTGTGCACAGAATGCACAGCACACATAATGTTTCTCTTGTTTATTTTTTTTCTGTCCTTATTGAAGACTGAGTTTTTTCTTGTGTGTCTGTCAAGTTCTCTCTTTCATTCCATTTTCATGGACAGAATTTTTTCTTTAGGCTCTAAACCCTTACAAAGCATGTCCATCAGCATGCTAAAAACCTCAGAATGAAATGGGCATTAAAGTTCTATTGTGTTGTTTATGTTGTCTGACTATTTGGGCCAACAGTGCAGGCCCCAAAAATAAATTTCTTGCCTCATCCTCACATGAGTTCTCACAGCTTTAAAATCAAGTATTTTCTTTTCATGCAAGCAGTTAGAGATGTGTGATCATGATCGCAAAATTCTAGGATTGTGCATCTATAACTTCATGGTATAGAAAGTAAAAGGTCTCATTTGAAAAAAAATACGAACAAGCCAGTTTTTCATTCCTTTATTTAAAGTTATTTGGTCAATCCCCCCAATGTCTGCCTAATCTCATTCCACACATAACTGACGTCAAGAAGCACAACCAATATTCCACTTGCTATCCCAATTGGCAATAATTGCAACTAAAGTATAATGAAAACAGATACTTTTCTTCTCATTTTTCAGTGCCCTCCCTAATGATTGCATTCTTTACTCTGTTTCCTGTTATTTTCCGAGAAGCTGCACAGATGTCTCACAATTCAATCTGCTGGTCTGCAGAAGACGGCAGACATATCTGCAGACCAGCAATCAGACAGTGAGATGACTGAGTATCTAACAGAACTAGTTACACTTTCTTTGATTGTTTATCTTCCAAGCAAGACACTTCTCAACTGCCCCTATTTGTCTTTATGTTTTGGGTATACTATACATATATATATATATATATATATATATATATATATATATATATATATTCAGTTTAGAAGCTCGAGATACTGAAATATCGAAATTCAGTATTTCAAGCCCGTAAAGTGGAATCTTAAAAAGAACGAAAACTCAGAAGCACGAAATTCACAATCTCGCATACTGAAGATTTTGAATTACCACTTCTGCTGTACACAAACACACACCTTCCTCACCACACACAAACACAAGCTGTGTCCTACAAAAAAGAAGGGGGGCAAGCCCCCATGCACCCCCCCTACTTAAATATTCTAACTCTGAGGTCGCACTACATACAAAAACACACAAAACAACACCACACAAGCTACATTCTCCTCGCACACACACATCACAGCAACAAAACACACTAACACATACCACAGCCCCTACTCAAAACCTTAACACATAAACACTTCCAGAACCCATAACTACAGCAAAACACCAGAAGCACTAAATCAAAATCTCTGGTATGTGAGGTTTTGAATTTCACGCTTCTGAGTTTTTGTTCTTTTCAGGATTTCACTTTATGGGCGTGAAATACTGAATTTTGTTATTTCAGTATTTTGAGCTTCTAAAGTGAATCAATGTGCATGCACGCGCACGCGTGTGTGTGTGTGTGTGTGTGTGTGTGTGTGTGTGTGTGTGTGTGTGTGTGTGTGTGTTTAATATCAAAATTCTGCTAATCAGTTTTGTGAGTAATGGCTTACTTTAACCAAAAGGATGAAAATGTGCAGACCTTTTCCTCTCAGCAACAAATGTGGTAATGTCAGAATGCTGAAATTGACATTATCGCATTACCCAACTTACATGGACATCCAGAGATGTCCTACAAATGTTTTGTAGGGGGCAAGCCACCTGCACCCCCCATTTGGGGGGCTGTGTCCCCACACACCCTGTTTATTATATATTCTAAATACAAGATCGCACTAAAGTGAGGAAAAGAGTAAATGTACTAATCGCCACTATAGTGGAATGCTCAAAAACATTGTCAATCAAAAACATGAAGGCAAGCTATGACTCAACGTTTCAGAGGCAACAAAAATTCCACTCAGGATTTTAAACTTTTGCACCTCTATCCTCAATCATCCAAATGATGGTAATGTAACTTTCATACTTTTGATAGTAAACCTATATCTATATATATATATATATATATATATATATATATATATATATATATATATATATATGTATATATATATATAAAGCCAATGCTGTTTATGTTGCAGAGTTTCAAGGTCATTAGATATCTATTTACTGACTTTTTGTTAGTGTAACAGTTTTGTTTTTTCTTTGTGGGGACATTAGATATTGTTATCAGTGCTAGCATGACTGGCTGGGGTTTTGTAGAAACTTGTAAATATTTATAAATTACCCTGTGTTACATATGTTAGCATGGCTAGCAATAATTTTGTAGATACGTTTATGTTTTTTGATTACTACTTTGATTTATGTAAGATGTTTGAATCAAACAGTATTCTTCTGGCTGACCAAATGTACATGTTTTAAAAAAAAGAATTCTGAATGTAGGTTATGGAAAGGTGACTTTCGTATTATAAAGCCGGACAAAGGTGGGGGGGGGGGTTGTACGGTATTGAAGAATATAACAATGCATTAACTAACATTTTACTAGATACCAACACATATTCCCCTGTTTCATTTAATGAAATACAAATAGCCTACAGGAGAATTGACTCCCTTTTAGAAGAGTACTTGGTAGAAAACAGAATTGACAACAAAACATATCAATATTTGAGACAATTCCACCCTATTATTCCCCAATTTTTTGGGGTCCCCAAAGTACATAAATCCATACTAGAACCTCCCTTTAGGCCTATTGTATCAGCTAGAAACTCTAAGACACATCCTTTAGCGGTGTATGTCGACCACTTCACCAAGGATATTGTAGTGAAAACTGAACATTTGATTAAGGATTCTTGGGAATTCCTTAGTAAATTAACTGATGATTTGTGGATAGAAAACTGTGTTTTTCTCACAATCGATGTTAAGGATTTATTTACATGCATTCCTCGTCGTGAGGGACATGAATGTTTTGGTGATAGTGTTAATAAATACTCTTGTTTACATAAAGATCATATTGTATTAATCCTGGAACTCATGGAGGTCATGTTAGATAACAACTACATAGGCTTCCAGGGCGAATATTTCCAACAAGTGAGTGGGGTAGCTATGGGGGCAGCTTGTTCCCCCATTTATGCTAACTTAGTGATGTTAGAATGGGAGAACAGATATGTGTTTAACAGCATTTTTCAAAAAAACATCAAGTCATATCTTAGATTCCTTGATGATATCTTTGTGATCTGGGAGGGTACTAAGGATAGTATAGAATTGTTTATGCAATATTTGAACAACAGATCTGGGAGGGTACTAAGGATAGTATAGAATTGTTTATGCAATATTTGAACAACAGTACAGATTTCCTCTCCTTCACACATACCGTCAATGAAGCTTGCATAAATTACCTCGACATCACTATTCACAAAACATTGAATGGATTCAAGTCCAGGATTTTTCGTAAGGACACATGGTGCAATAGTTATTTGCATTATGGAAGTCACCATCCACTATTCCAAAAAAGAAGTCTCATCAAAGGGCAAGCAGTCAGAAAACTAGGATGACCTCAGAATTCCACGATTTGTTCGAAGAATTTATTTTCTTGGGTAAAAAGTTTGTGGAAAGAGGTTACCCAAGAGAATTAGTTGGCGAAATTTTGGAAGAAGTGTACAAAGGTTGGGGTACAAAGTACAAAGCGTTGCTAGGACAACCTTTTATAAAAGCTGTAGAACAAAACACAGAAGTTAAAAATTTTCAGGGGGCTTATGTCACTGAGTTTAATATGTTTACAGATTTTTTTTACACAAATAGTGAGAGCCAATTGGAGTGTACTTAAGACCAACAAAGATCTGTATGATGCTGTGGGGACTAAACCCAATTTTATCTTTAAGACAGAAACAAATTTTAAAAGGTTGTTTGAAAGGGTGGAAAATAAGGTTAGAATTAAAAAAGCTACTAGTTCCTGTGGTAGGTGTAGTCAATGTCCACACATTTATAAGGAAGAGACACTAAATTTGAATAACGGACTTAATAGCGTAGTTAAATTTTGTAAGGGTAATTGCAACACTAAGATGTTGGTTTACCTTGCAATATGTACGCAGTGCTCGGCATTCTATATAAGAAAAACCGAAAGAGCTTTGAAAGATAGAATGTACAAGCACTTTCATGACATTAAGATTGGGAAAGACACCAGTGCTTTGTTTAAACATTCAGTTTCCTGTCTGTCATTCAGTGGTTTCAAATTTGGTATCATTGATGTGGTCAAACACAATATCAGGGGCAGGGATATGAAAAATATATTACTGAATATGGAATTAAAATGGTAACTGAGGTTGAAGGCCAACATTCCCCCAGGTCTAAATGAATATGTGAGTATTAAACCTGTATTGACAGCAAAAGCAGCTTGAGTTTGAGTTATTCAGTTCATAATTAAACAGATTCTATGCAAGGGGTAGAAGTATCCATTCAAAATTCAAAATTAAAGATTAACACTATTTATATTTTTAAGTAATGTGGTGATAAAAATTTTTTTGTCATTGAATTATACAATATTTTAAACCATTTTTTATGTGGTGCTTTAAATTTTAATTATTTAGTAATTAGGGCAATTATATAAAGTAAGTGTAGCACCTGTATTGTTTCATCTGAAGAAGTCTTGCATGGAGACGAAAGCGCTCATTTGTGATTTACATAAAAGTTTTTGACTCTACTGGTGGCTTGGAACTGTTTTTATTCGGATTTCAAGTGGTTTTCATATATTTTTTCATTTTTCAGTGGTCTCGTTCATTTTTTGTTGTAGAAAATTTTCATTTTTTCATTTACTTTTTATAACTAGCCTTCTGTAACAAAAGTCAGAACTCTTGACAGGTCCAACTGTTTTACTTACTTGTACTATCATGTTAGTTTTAATACAAATATCCAGTAAATGCCTGTCAATAAAGTCATTCTAGTAATCCATGCTTTATCTGAAATTTAAGGTAATGGAATTTTTGAAAGTCCGCTTCCATTACTATCTCTCTTGGAAAGTTTATATTAGGTCTCATACTGACAGGTTGACAATATTATAACCCATCATTTGATCTGTGCTTCTGCTATTGCAGGTTACCAAGCAACATCAGTAATGTATATGATCAGTATACAACTTTTATTTTCTGCCACAGAGCTATTGATGGAATTTCTTTAATCTGAGATATTAAAACAAATTGAAGTGCTACCTTCTTGATTTGCAAATTCTTCACTTAGCAGGAAAATAGTTCTTAATGCAGATGCAATTGGTCTTTCTTTCCACAAAAAACATTTTGTCTCACAACAATACATCCATCTGCACTCCAGACAAAAACCATCACTGTCAAACATACAAATGAATGCCTTTAATAGTGGAAATGTTCAAAGCAGACCATAGTTTCACCTGTGGCAGCTTTTTTTCAGTGAAATTTCCATTGATCAAATATATACTAGTTTTAAATAACTGATGTTCACATATGTGATTATACAAGTATCAAAGTTACCATCATAAACATGTAATATACAGTACAACATGCATCTGCAGACAAAAATATATATAAAAAACAATAGTACATATGACAAAAATCAACATCAAAATGCTATTTATGTCAAACATACAAGTAGAGAATTGAAAATTAAGTATGCACACTTCATACCAGGACCCTATACATCACTGGCACCTAATCACCCAAAAAATAATTTTCTGGAAGCCAAACTTGCTACACAAATATGTATAAAAAAATCGCTACTCGGTATAAAATCTACATAATCTCATACTACACCTTAGTGGTGAAAAATAATATAAAATACTATGGCCAAATTACACTACATCTTTTATATTATTTAATTCAATCCTGGATATTTCACAGCCCATAAATTAATAATTCAGCTTCTTTCCCTATTGTCAAGCATTCTATATTTTCGTGTTTTTGTCAAAAAGACAAAACTGCCAATGTTAGCAATAACAATTAAAGTAAATGTTGACCCACATAGAAGAAGACCAATATGTATAAAATACCTATTCTGTTGTACAAGTAATGAGCAATCTAATCTCATAAGTGCATGAGTTATTAATAGTTGTAAAGTATTTAGTCTGACATATTATTCTACATGTTGTACACTTACCACAATGGTAATTACCTTTCAAAATACATCGAGAATGTTTAATTGTATAACATCCTTTCTTAAAAGTTGAAAAACATTGTGCCTATGCTTTACCTTGTTTGTAAGTAATCCTATAATGTTCTGCTACTATATTAACAAAGATGGAATTCTTGAACATTATAGACCAATGCCTAATTAAAATCTTTTTAATTTGAAAAGAAAATTGACATAGATAATAATCAAACTGGCTGCTGTCCATTATCCCATTTATTCTCATATTTTAGTCGATTACTATGAGTAATATTGTTCACCTTCCCCCAATATTTCTGTACCCAGGTGGAATCATATCCTCTCTGAATAAATGCATCCTGCATCTGTTCTGCCTCAAAATATCCAATAAAATATTTGCATATATCGTAGCAAATGTTGCCCCCAAGGCCATACCTCTAGTTTGTAAACAACATTTTTGCCCAAAATAAAACACATTTTTTGTAAAGACAATTTCCTGTAATTCTAAAACAAACTGGGAATATTTAGGTCTATGTATTTGGATATGATTTAAGCAATATTTTACAGCTTCCAGCCCAGACTGATGAGGAATTCTAGTGTACATTGAGGTTACATCAAGAGACACCATATATTTCACATTTTCAATGTGCCTGTATTCAATAAGTTGAAAACAAAATTGTGTTGAATACCTAATTCTAGATGGTATTTATTCAAACAATGGCTGGAGATGCAGTTAAAAAAGTAGATAGTAGTACAATTCAAAAAACAATCTTTAATGCTATGGAGTAGGTTTCTTATATTTATTTTATTTTTGGCATTATATACAAATACATCTGTAATGATCTTCCATTTTCAATTCCCATTGTGATTTACAAGATATAACTGTTTTCTCAACCCAATAAGACAAAAGAACTTAACAATCTGCTCCTTAAATATGTAGCGAGATCTAAACATAGTTTCTGAAAAAATATATGCTCTGAAAGCTGTGATTCTGTCTCTGCAATATATTCAGTCTTGCCCAATAGCACTGACACCTACCCCTCATTTGCTGTAGTGATAACAAAATGTTCCTTATTTCTTAACTCTGTGAGTACATTTCTCAGATTTATTTAAAAGTGGGTGAATAATTCATAAACAATTATGTCATATTGCACTACTGAATCATGGAAAACTAACCAATCAAACAATTCACAGAGAGATAGTATGGAGAGGCTAAGTCTGATTTCTTATGCTTAAAAAGCTACAGTAAGAGTATCATGTTGTTCTATATGGGGACAAGTATAAAATCAAAACTTTAAATTATGTTGGCATGAAAAAGCTTTAAATGGAGCACTACCTTATAAGGAGGAACATAATAAGAATGAATAAATGCTAAACCTTTATTCAACATAGATTTATGTTTCATTTGCATATCATAAGAAGAAATATTTACATGATCGTTAACATCAATATAGTCCAACTGTGTGTGTGTGTGTGTGTGTGTGTGTCTGTGTGTGTGTGCGTGTGTGTGTGTGTGTGTGTGTGTGTGCATACGTGCGTGTGTGCGTGTGTGTGCGCGCACGCGCGTGTAGGGGTCTTTAACAGCATTTGATGTTTTATTTGTTCAACGTTTCCTTTCTTCCCTGCTATTTTTGATAAATGGTATTGTAAGTCAGCATTAACAAGTTTTGGCATTGGTGAACCATCCAAATGATCAGTATTAGTGTCAGAAAAGGAAAAGAAATAGTGGTAGAACCAGATCACAGGTTCATAGGAAACAAATTTTAAGGTTTACCAAAATACATATATACAATCCAGATTATGACCAGTACTGTCAAATATCCAAATAAACTCCTTTAATAGTGGAAAAGTTCACAGCAGACCATAATTTTGTCTATGACAGCGTTTACAGTGCAACCCCTATTAATCAGACAGAAACTATTTTTAAATAACTGGCATTCACAAATATGGTTGATAATGAGATTATACATTTAATAAAGATGACATCATATACATGTGATATACAGCACAAAATACATCTGCGAAAAAATATATATTTAAAAGAAATAGTACATATGACAAAATCTACATCCAAAGGCTGTTTATGTCAAACAAACATGAATTAAAACACTTAGATCATCATTAAAATGTGTTACTTTACATGTATTGATGTATGATTGAGTGTTATGACATAATTGCATATGTCAACAACATCTGTGGTATTCAATAGGCTCCATAAGTTTGGTGACACCCTTTTCGACTTTCTGTGTCCTAACCCATTATGCTAAATATTTTGTGCTCTGGAATTATTACTAAAATACATGCTTAAGAGCAGCCTTTCTAAACTCATATATATTGTCCAAATGCTCTTGCATTTTGCTTTTAACACTCTGCAGATGCTCCTATTCCTGTTCTGTGAGATTCCCGAAATTCTGCATACTTTAATCTTTGTCAGTCTCTTTGAATAATTCCTGTTGAGTTTCCCCACTTCTCGTTTATTTCTACCGTACCATGATTTGTCAAAAATATTAGGGGAGCAAATCATTGTAAATAAGGCAATGATTCTTTTGAGCTGGGAAAGAGGTCCTGAACTGCATAGACATAGTAAGGCCATATTAAGTTTAATGCTACTGGTTGCCAAAAAAATAAAAAACAAAGCAAACAAAAAACAGTTACTAGAAAAAGGAGATCAACATCTAAATTAACAATAATTTAAGTAATAAATATTGAAAAGGAGACAAAAGAAGTGTTGGTAGAATCCTTAAGAAATGGCAGGAGCAAATTAGCTAGACATAAATGGAATCTGTGAGAAAATCCATACAGAATAATATTTAGTATGAGGATTGAGGTTTAATGGAAGAAGGAAATGAACAATGCATGTGTCAGACTGAATCAATGTTAAAAAACTTACATGTGTGTATAGTGCATGAAACAATGTTGCTAGGGTTTGTTTTCTTTTACATAAATGTAGATGTACCTCTGTCACTATTTTAGTTGTGATTTAATAAAAAAGCTATATTAACAAAAAAAAAAAAAAAGAATATCTGTAGGATAAGTTTTGAAAAAAGCAACTGTGACTGAAACTTTCCATATGGAACAACATAGACCATGGAATACATAACATGCAATGTGAGCTACATTCCTCATTGAATGTACAGTTTAGAGATGTGGTACACACATGCTTTGGGTATGTGGACTGCATTTGGGCTGTAAATAGTCTTCCACAGGGAACTTCTATGTGGTCACAATTGGCATGCTCGCTACTGACATGCATGCATCTGCTTCATCCACACTGTACAGATATAGTTGTGTGTCAGACAACACTGCATACATGTGCATCTGACAGCTGCCATGCTCCACGTTTTATCCCAGGGTCAATAGTATACAGGTGCACACTTGTCAGGTACAAGGCAGAAATGACTGCAGCACAGCCCAATAATATGTATGTTCTGCTCATCAATAGCCATTCTGTGTGCACAATAAATGCAGTATGTGTGATGTGAGGAGCATTTAGCTTGCTGATATGTGAAGTGACAGTGTGTTGCTCCCAATGATAATATGCTGTGCGATTGTTTGAATACAGTGCTCCACATAGGAGCAGTGTACAGCCATGCATGATCCTGTTTTGTGACACATACAACACTATTACACTAACAGGAAATAGCATACACTTCACAATAGTGACAGTGGTGACACTCAGCATCCATATTCCAATATTACATGCAGTCTTTATCACCATATTCCTACAGCTACAGCTTGATGTGTATATTTTGGAGGGGCCCAAATGGTACAAATGGTATATGTGAGTTGTTTGATCCATGGCACGCTGCATGACTGCTTCTATTGCTTTTTAACACGTGGAATATATATGCCATTGCTGCCTGCCAAATATGGTGCTATAGCACATCCTACTGCCATTTCCATTTCTCTGCTGTGCAGCTGTGTGTCTGCATGGTATAGCCAGCATGTGCCCCTGTACTGCAACACACTGAGATGTTGTAACATCTATGTATTTTTTGTAGGTAACATGTTCATTTCTTTGACGTCTATATGGCCCACCTGTAACATAAATATTGCATGGGTACACTGGTACATGTCAATTGTCTGGTACTTATCAACACTTCAACAACTGTCTCACCCACCATCCATTTGTGTTCCTATGGCCATGTGTGATGGTGGTCACCTGAAGCATGCTACTGCACGCACGTCGCATATGTTAGTTGATAAGCTACTGCAGTGGCTTAGGAACAGCCTATATGTTCTTCTCCATACTGAACAGGAAATAGAATACTGACCACTTTTATAGGGTGGCCATTGATTGGGCATGCATATCATGTGACAGGACCCATGCAATCCATGCTTACATATACCTGCAAACAGCTTGAGCTTTGGTGCTCTAACCTATCCACTCATGTGGAACACTGCATGTTGCACATGCTTACAATACACTGAGCACTGTGCTGTAAGCAGTTGACATGTCAAATGCACTTTTCATATCTATGTAGTACATAGGCAAAGCGCATTACAAAGGGGTGTGTCTTGTTTATTTCACATTGTTCTTCTTTGTGGAAACATTGTGAAATTCTGTAGAGTCATCCTTACATGTATTATACACATGGATATTATATCCATCTCCTTCATATTTCCTGAACAGGTGCTGTGATTGTGTTGTTATTGTGCCAAAACTTGTAAGTTGTAGTGTGTACAGCCATTCCTGGTATGTTGTGGGCTACATTGTGGAAACTGGCACATGACAAGCCACTGATAGATATATGTCTGTCATTATTTAGATAGCTGTTATCTATTGGCATATATATATATATATATATATATATATATATATATATATATATATATATATATATATATAAATCTTCATGATTCTGTATGCTGTAGTAAAGATCCTGTGATGTACTGCAGTTGTACTGTGATATAGTAATGTTTCCTATGGTGGCATCATGTCTTATATTGATGGGATGTGCCTATGTATAGATTTCTCAGCAAAGGGCAACCCACCAGATAAATGAACCAGATACTGACATGCCACACCATGGATCATGGAGAGACACAGTAATAAGTCCAAGGCAGTTTAGCTACCCAAACTTCAGGACAGCATTCCAGCCTGTGCTGCTGCTATATACATGGATTAGGATATGGCATTCAGGATGTGATGCACCAGGTAGTTTGTTAGGTACTGCAGGAGCAGATGTGCATCATGGCCTAGGACAGGTTCAGCATGATAGCAAACATGATATGACAGCCTTTTGCCATTGCTGACAATACTGGGCATAGTTTCCCATAGTAGAAAAGTTGGTGTCCTTAGTATCCTGTTTGTATTCTCTTACAAATTGCACTGCCTTTCCATAACAAATGACATAACACTTTATGGACTGCTGCCATTAGTATAGTCACACTAGATAATTTGTATGTAGCTCATGCAGTCCTCTGATCTCCACCTGTAGGAATTCCACCTGACAGACACCTTCACATTTCAGTCCCAGCAGTTAACAGACATACTACTACATTACACATACATGCATATTTCTGCACGGTCAGTATTGCAAACAGCAATGTAGACATTGCTGAGGCAGGACAGTGGTCCACTCATATTTACTCGTGGAGATAATATCTGTATCACACCGTATGTTTTTAACGCTGTACAGAAGCCAAGCCACCCTGTCACCTATACGGCTGAGAGAAGTGACTGTCCATTTGCCACTGCAGCATATAAAATTAGAGACATGGTTAGTTCATTGACACAGCACCCACTCTCTTCAGGGACGCATATTATTTTATAGTGGTTAAGACCTCAGTCTGTGATCTTTTCATTCTGTTCTTCTTGTGTCGCCTTTGCAGCATGTTCTTAAGATGGGTGGCCCACCAGCTACTACCTTCTATGCCTGATGTACACGTTTGCTATTACACTGGTGTCACCATGAATTTGTTCAGGTTACATTGTCATTGCAAGCATTTCCTGCTGAGGGATAGTTATGGTCCTTTAGTGTTTCTCATGCGTCTAAACACAGGACTTTACATCAACCTGTGCTATTAAAAGTAAAAAGAATCCAGGCCACCTCGTTGAGGTAAAACAGTCTTTATAACAAAATGACAATTCCAAAAATGAGCGCTTTCGTCTACAAGCTAGACTTCATCAGATAAGAAACATGCACATCTGCAGTTTCCAGTTGTCTGCCTTTAGAGGTTAAAATATTATAATTTACCTCATCGTTGCTACCCAGTATGGATGATTTATCCTCTGATTCTACTGCCTTACTGAATGAAGAAAATTACAATTCTGACAGGGTGGTCAGAACAGAGCGAGAAGTAATGAAAGTCTGGGAAGAAGTGGCTTCACTAAAAGGTGATTTAACTAGGCTCATTGAACTTTTGAGCCAAAACGAACCAGGAGATGGCACTGTTACCAAAGAATCTACATCCTTGGCAGTTTTAAAACCTTCAGCAGCGATGTTGACGTCATCCCCATGCTCGGAAGGTCTGTGTGTGAGTAATGGTGGACTTTTGATGGTCACAGGTGCTGCAAAAGAAACTTTTCTTCAACAGGGTTCATTATTGATAGGACATTGCCACCATTCCTGTTCTCGGACTGGTCCAGATAAAGATGGGCGGGCTTGTGGTCGAACAATCCCTGAAAAAAGAGGTACTGTTTTGCTAGCACAAAAATCTGTTTCAGAACACCATGACTCAGTTAATGTAATTAGAAATACGGAAACTTATGGAAAGCACCACGGTGTAGGTTTTTTACCTTCTACATGCTTTAAAGAAGTGATGAATAGAAAATATGATTTTAACATCAATTCAAATGGTAGTTTTTTTCATCACAATGATAATTCTAAAGGTGAAAGCTATAAAGAAGCGTCAACACTGATAGAGATGATTTTTTTTTATTGGAAAAGAAACTGTTTAAACTGAAATGTTTGCAAATTGACAATGGTTATCTAAAATGTTGTTTGAACCACAAGATTATACCACAGGGACTTAAAGTGTTTAAATACCCCTTTGGTATAAACTACACAGAAGCAGTTATTGATGATTTTCATGATTATTTCAATGAATGTGGTATGGGTTTGGTGTCAAGATTGATTAAATGTAATGAAGCAGTTTTGTCAAAATTAACAGTTGAAGTGAATAGATTAAATGCTGACATCATTAATGACCTGTTATTTTCAGAATACGAACAGTTATATAACAGGTTGTTAGTTAAAATAGACAAAAGGGCTTCAAACATTTATAATAGAAAACAGAAAAAATATGCAAGGGACAAACAGCAATATGAGACGGGTAAGGCTTACCCTCGTCCATATAAAAACTTCAATAAAGTTGGTAGCAAAATACATCCTGTTTTCAACAATAGGGATATTGGAGGGAAGCAATATGTGGAAAATGGAACATTTGTGAATGATGGAGATTTAGCAGGAGGCACAGACATCCACAGGCCCCTGGATGAGTTAGATTCCTTCCCTGAACATAGTGAACATTTTTTAGTACCAAGAAGGTCAGAGCGGTTGGCAAACAAAATCAGGTACCCCTCGGACACAGGTCAAACACCCGACACCAATGGGATGAACTGTGGGTGGAAGAAGGTAACAAGGAAGGGGAAATAACAACGATAGATGGTACGGAAGGTATCCTCATTGAGTATAAGGGTTTCAAAATTTTCAATTATACTACACTTATTTTGACTAAGGAACATTTGACACTTTTTGCTAAAGGTTTCAAATTTTTGAAATCAAATTATGGTGATGTAGTTGATTTGCTTATAGATCTTAAGTTATACCTTAGAAAGTTAAATTTAAACATTTTGTTTAACAATAAGGGTAACAGTTATAGCAACAGCTACGATAATACTAATAACAATACTAATAACTATAAAAAAGATGACAATAATATTATGTTTACAAAATTAGTGAGAAGTAGTACATACAATCCACCCCTGAACCCTGTGTTGTTAATGTTTGAAAAAATTGTAACAGAAGAGATTTATGAAGAATATGCTAGTAACAGGTGGAAGGCAGGACACTCCAAGTTGGCTACTGATGAAATGAATTTATTAAAAGAATTGGTAGTCCAGAGTAGTTGTCGCATTATGAAGCCGGACAAGGGGGGTGGGGTTGTATTGTTTGGTGTAGAGGAATACAACAATGCAATCATGAATATATTGTTAGACACTTCTACATATTCACCAGTATCAAAAAATCAGATTAGTATAGCATATAGGAGAATAGATTCCTTGTTGGAGGAATACTTGAATGACAATAGGATAGATACTAAAACGTGTAATTTTTTAAGACAGAAGTATCCTGCTATACCATGCTTTTTTGGTGTACCAAAAGTTCATAAATCTATTAGAGAACTGCCTTTTAGACCCATAGTGTCAGCAAAAATCTCTAAGACTCACCCCCTTGCAGTGTTAGTGGACAATTATACAAAAGAAATAGTGGATAAAACTTCACATCTCATAAAAGATTTGTGGGAATTTCTAAGCAAACTAACCAAAGATACATGGACAGAGAGCTGCAGCTTCTTGACCATAGATATTAAAGACCTTTTTACTAGTATTCCTAGGTTAGAAGGATACAAATATTTTGGAGAAAGACTTTACAAGTATTCCACTCTTTCCAATGATAAGATATTGTTAACTTTGGAACTTATGGAAGTGATTTTAGATAATAACTATATAAGCTTCCAAGGGGAATATTATCAACAAAGGAGTGGTGTGGCTATGGGGGTAGCTTGCGCACCCATTTATGCCAATTTAGTTTTACTTGAATGGGAAAATAGGCATATATTTCACAGTCACTTCTATAAATATATAAGGCTTTATTTGAGGTTCCTTGATGATATCTTTATATTGTGGGATGGTACCCAGGACATTTTAGGGCAATTTATGGATTACATTAATAAGAGTACTTCATTTTTGATTTTTACACACACATGGAATACAAACAGTATAAATTATTTGGACACTACTATTATAAAAACATCTAACGGTTTCAGATTTAAAATATACTGCAAGAACACCTGGTGTAACAGTTATCTACACTACACTAGTCACCACCCTCAAATGCAAAAGAGAAGCCTCATTAAAGGTCAAGCTGTCAGAATAGCCAGAATGACTTCTGACTTTAATGACTTGACAAATGAGTTCATATTTTTGGGTAAAAAATTCTTGGAAAGGGGGTACCCTGCGGATATGGTCATTGAAACTTTAGATGAAATATATGGAGGCTGGGGAAGTAAATATGTGGCACTTTTGGAAAAAACATTACCTAAGGCAACAACAAAAAGAGGGAAGGCAGGTAAAAATTTCTATGGGGCCTGTGTTTTAGAATATAATATGTTTTCTGAATCATTTACTAACATAATCAGAAACAACTGGAATACACTGAAAATAAATAAGGAAGTATATGAAGCAGTTGGGTTCAAACCCCTTTTTACATACAGAACTGGAAAAAATTTCAAAGGAACATTTGAGCAAGGTGAGAGACAGAAAAGCATCTTTAAAGCTACCACTTCTTGTGGTAACTGTAATTCATGTAATATGATTTTTAGAGCTACATGGATCAGGTTGAACAATGGTTTAAATAGTGTGGTAAGATTTTGTAAGGGAAATTGTAAAACCAGGATGATAGTATATATGGCTAAATGTGATGGATGCCATGCATTCTATATAGGAAAAACTGAAAGGGCACTAAAAGATAAAATGTATGAGCACCAGTACGATATAAGAACAGGGAAAGAGATGAGTGCCTTATATAAACATTCTTTGGTATGCCCAGCATATAATGGTTTTAAATTTGGTATTATTGATTCCATCACAGAAAACAACCTCAAGGGGGGAGACATAAATAATGCTTTTCTGGGTAAAGAATTGAAATGGCAGTTGAGATTAAAATCCTTTATTACACCTTGTTTGAATGAATATGTAACCATCAAGCCTGTTCTAATATCTAAGGCAGAAAACATTTAAAAGGTTTTGTCCAAGTTTCACACTACACAAAAAGTTATTTTTTTCCTGTTTGAAATATGTATTTTTTTCAATAATTATTTTATTTATTTTTTTCAGTTTTTGTTTGTTATAAACAAATGTTTGGGATGTATGGATGTCCTTTGCAAACATTTTGATAAAATGTATGTCAATAATAATAATATTATATCATTTGGGGTATGAGGTTGGTACATGTAAGTGTTACAGACATTTCGTAGTTGTATGATATTTTTTCTTTGTATTTTCTTTGCCTATCTTGATAAAATTATTTAATTCATAGACATTTTAGAATGTTTTCTTAGGTATTGTATTTTAGGTAATGTATAAAGAAGAAATTTTTAAAAAGTGAATTTTTAAAAGGTGTTCCCTTTTAAATGTTAATTGGTTAACATATAGGGGAAATGTTTTTTAAGTAAAGGGTAGCAGATGTGCATGTTTCTTATCTGATGAAGTCTAGCTTGTAGACGAATGCGCTCATTTTTGGAATTGTTGTTTTGTTATAAAGACTGTTTTACATCAACAAGGTGGCCTATATTCTTTTTACTTTTATTAGTATTTGGTTACTTTTTATTCTTTGAGTTTGTATCAACCTGTGCTATGTTGTATAACATAGCTGACACTGCATACCTCCACATACATATGTTCACCTGTTGACTTACTCTGACAGCTTGTCTATATATGTTTCTTAGTACATACCTCTCATATTCCTTGTTGTAGATGCAAGTAGTCTGTTGTCAAGCATTACAGACACATGGTAATGTACGTTTTGGCATGCTCCATTCCTGTTTTACACAAGTTTCTGTGGGGTCCTGCACACTGTTATCCAAAAAGCTGCTAGACAGCTGTTTGTATTGCTATATCCTGGCTGTTCCATATAACATATGACACCCTGGACACATCCTGGCTGTTCCATATAACATATGACACCCTGGACACATGCATAAATCAGTGCATATCTTACAATCAGATGTTTCACACCTCATGGGTGTCCTGTATGTATTGGAACTGTATGCCTGTCATATACTTCACTATTTCTTGATATTCACTTTGCTGAAGAGGTCAAATGCATATATACAACCTCTTGCATCAGTTTCCAGTGCCTCTTATCTTTCATGCTGTATTGATTCTGGTCATGGGTGCAGTATCTTATATTCAGAATGTGTGCACATTTACATACACAAAGCCTTGACATGTGTTTCTTCCATAATTTGCTTGGCCTCCAGGCATGCAATGCGACATGCCCACATGGTTGTGGACTTTACACCCAGTTTGGCACTAGTGTCTAATATGGACATCTCCCTGCATGATCCTTATGATCTAACATGCTTCATAAGTTTCATATCTTTCATAAATTTGGCTACACTGTTCGGATCAATGACCATCTAGGAACATATCCCAGTTAACAAGATTATTTTTTAATAAATTTTAGGAAAAATACATCTTTATGTTTGGCAGGAATTTGTTCCATACTTTGGGTAACCTCAGTCTAATGTATGATGGCTAAGTCCAGTACTAAAGCCCTACATTTGTAAATTTACTTCCTTGTTTTTTATGGCAAAACTTGCCTGATAGAGTTTAATATCTAATATTGCTTGTATGGACTTGTCTTAAAATGCCAAAATACATTTGTTTCTTACATATTGACATACAGTAACATGTTACAGGTATTTGGTTGCTTACATCCAAACATATATACTTTAACACCAAGGTGGCTGATTTCTATGGCCACCTCTTACCTACATAATAGTACATGTTCAGCTAGGTATAACAACTGTTGCTACTGACACAAAGCTTTCTGTCTAATATAGTACCTCTGTATGCATTTAGCTGTGTGACATTGGATTGTGTATAGCTAATGTATATCTCTTTCAAAGATGGCAACACTCTATCATTCTTGAGTCCATTCATTTTCTGGTTGGCATGCTATGTGGCAGAACTGTGTGGATACAATCTTATTTTTCACGGCATGGTAGATATTTATTGCCTCTCTGTTGTGTCTACTGTCAACCGGGGGCACATTATCATTGTTTCATAGTTTCATAGTTTCATAGTTTAGTACTAGGCTGTCTGCCCTGGGGCATTTGTAAGCCTAGCCATAGTGATGTGGCTTTCACCACCCCATGAAATGGCACAAAAATGCACAGAATAGATTTAGAATACTGTGCCTCTGTCTAGTAGTGACACAGATGTGATCCCTGGGGTAAACTTACGATCTCCCATCCACTCATCAAGATTTCTCTTGAAGAGGGTCAGTGAAAGGCTCTGCCAAACATGAACTGGGATCTTGTTCCAGAGCATGGGAAGCCTCTGGGTTATGAATCTATCCCTCCAGCATGTCCTATTCATACTTGTGCCAAGGTTTAAGTCTTTAGCTCTCGTGGTCCTGATGGATTTGGATTTTTTGGGGTGGAGCATGTCCGTCAGTTCCTGATTGGACATGGCCTTGTACGTCAGGCAGAGATCACCTCTGAGCAGGCAGTATGCTACTGAATAGAGCTGGAGTTTCTTTAGTCTGGCAGAATAAGACATATGTTGGAGACCCTTGATCCTCTTGGTGAGGTACTTTTGTGGTCTCTCCAGCTGTTGCAAATGCCGGGTGAGGTACATACCAAATGGGGCATTGTACTCAATCATGGGTCTGATGAGGGAGGAATATAGGGGTACAATGACAGCCTTGGATCTGGATGTGAATCCCTTCATGATAAGGTGTGCAAGGTAGAATGTTTTTCTAACCACTTTGGCAACGTGGGTATCAAATGAAAGGTCGCTGTCGACTTGGGTCCCTAGGTCTCTGATTACTTTTTCCGTACTCAGTGGGTTGCTGTCTATGTGATAATTTGTGGGTACTTTGTTTTTCCCAAAGGGCATGACTATACATTTTTTTGGCATTTAGTTTAAGGCCATGACTCAGGCACCAGTTGTCCGTTTCTGTGAGGCCTTTTTGTAGGATGTATGTGTCCGCTGGTGTATCGACTATGGCACCTAGTTTGCAGTCATCTGTGAACTTTGTTAGCCACAACCCTCCCATGTTTGCTTTAACATCTGAGAAATAAATGCCGAACAAGAGGGTCCCAGGACAGATCCCTGTGGGACACCACTTATGACTGGCTTTGAGTCTGACATTGCTCCAGCGATTTTAACTTTATGGGTTCTGTCCTTTAGCCAGTTTGCAACCCATCTAGTGACATAAGGGTTTACATTTAAGCTGTTGAGCTTATCTATGATGCCTGAGGGGGGTATTGGGTCGAAGGCCTTAGTCAAGTCCAGGTAGGCTGTATGGACTGCTTTGCCCTCATCAATGGCTCTAGTGACTGTTTTGAAAAAGTCAATCAGGTTCAAAAGGCAGGATCTGCCCTTTACAAAGCCAAACTGGGTGGGGTCAAGTGTCTGTAGGTCCCCAATGTCTCTGTTTATGAGTTCCATAATGATTCTTTCCATGGCTTTGCAGACCAGGCTGGTTAAGCTTATGGGGCGGTAGTTCCCAGGGTCTGTAGAGGTACCCCCTTTGTGGAGTGAGACCACTGTTGCTGTACGCCAGTGTTCAGGTACATATCCTGTAGTAAGGCTAAGGTTAAATAGCATTTTTATGTGCGGGTTTAGCTCTTCTTGGAGTTCACGTAGTACGCAACCCGGGATACCGTCAGGTCCCATTGATGCTGTGTTTTTAGCTTTGTTGAGGGCGGCTCTCATTTGGACATCTGAGATGACAGGGAGATTGCATTCAGCTGGGATAAGTATTTCTTCTTTTGGGGGTGAGGGAGGGGAGAAATTTGCACTGAACCTGTCAGCCAGAATGTTGGCAATATCTGTGGGTTCAGTGTATTTTTTGTTGTTGTTAACTAACTCTGAACATAGCTGAAGAAGGCTTTGTGGTTATCTTTAGTGTCCTTAGCGATTTTTCTCTCAAAGTTGGCCTTGGATGTTTTTATGAGAGAATGTAGTTTTCTGCTAGTGTTGATCAGAGATGTCTTCCCTTTATGGGATTTTGCTCTGTCGTGCAGTAGCTTCCTTCTTTTGTTATGCAATTTGTTAATGGCTGTGGTCCACCAGACAGGACGCTTGCCTTTCATGGAGAGGGACTTGGATTTATTTGGGATTGCATGATCCATGCATTCTTGGAGATGTCCATAGAAAGCATTTGTGAAGGATTCGGCATTGCGGGATGTGGTATCCACTGGCCCAGTGGGCTTAAAGGATACCATCTCAGTCTTAAGAAGAGTGAAGTCTGCTTTTGAGAATTTTTTCACTGTGGTCTTTTGTGCTTGGGGTGGAGGTGGGATATGTATATCCAGGGTGATTAGTTTGTGGTCAGATCTCACTAGTGAGGGGTATACCTCCGGTGTGGAGCATTTTGTCCCCATGTTTGTGATGATCAGGTCTAGTATATTATCTCCCCTAGTGGGAGAGGTGACTAGTTGTTCTAGTGCATTTGAATTTATGAATTCCAGGAACCTTTGGGCTAGGGTGTTAGGGCTAGAATAATGTACCCAATCTATGTTTGGGTAGTTGAAGTCTCCCAGTATGATGGTATTTTGTGATACATTCATATCCTCCAATGTCTTTAGGAAGGCTGACTGGGGTTTCTGAGATTGGGAGGGTGGTCTGTAACATGCTACCAGTTGTATAGCAGTTTTGCCTATGGTTAGTTGCACCTGTATGGTCTCCGATGCTTCATGTGTTCCTGCTAACCTGGAGGTGTGGGTGTCCTTGATGAATATGGACACTCCCCCTCCCTTTGTGGTTCGGCCTGGGTTTTGGGGCCAAAAAGCATGATACGAGGTATAGCCTGGTAGTGCTGGGGTGCTCTCAGGAGCCTTGAACCAGGTTTCAGTTACTGCACAGACGTTGATGTTCTCCATACTGAGGAGTGCATCGAGTGCCTGCATCTTGAGATTTAGACTTCTGGCATTGAGCAGCATTAGCCTTAGTTTTTTTTCCATTTTTGTTTTCTAAGGAGGTGGGTTTATCTTTTGAGCCTTGCCTAAAAAAGGCACTATGGGGTTGGCAAGAGCCTTAGCCAATATCCGGAAGCCCAGTGGTGACAGGTGCAAGCCGTCCCTTGCAAAGCAGCGTGGCTTGTCCAACATGTCATCCCAGGCAGACAGACACTGGATCCCCTTAGAATGACACCAGTACTTGAGCCAATTATTAAAGCTGATCATCTTGTCTTTGTATTGTGGCATCATTCTTGGTGAGGGCAAGATGCTGCTCAGGGTCAGGGTCATACCAGCCGGGCTACATAATCAGAGCTCCTCTATGTCTCTTTTCATGTAGTCCAGGGAAGTACGTCTCAGGTCATTCACGCCAGCATGGACAATGACGGAGTCATATTTGTACTTGCTTTGGAGTGACCTGAGTGCATGTGTTATGTGGCAGATCCTAGCTCCAGATAGGCAGCTCACAGTCACCCTCTCCTTGTTCATCCTGGTAAGCGGGACATCAGTGTGTCTGACTATAGAGTCACTTATTACTAGTGTATCAGGCATGGTGTTTGGCCTTAAGGGCTGTGATTGATTGACACACTGATTTATTGAAGTATGTGTTGCATGTGTTTTGTTTTGAGGTGGTGGATTTTTGGATGTCTGCTTTGGGAGCCTCTGTTGTTTTGGTAAGTTTTTTATTAGAGCCTCCAAGTATGTCTTTGTGTTTTTATGTGTTTGGTTTGCAGTTGTGGTAGGTCTATGTGGGACTGGGTTTGTTGTGTGTGTGGTTACCATCTCCTCCTGTCTGGTCATACCAGCCCTGAGTTGAGAGAGTTCAGCCTCCAGTTTGGCTATATAGTTGCATCTCTCACATGTATTTGTGTTTGGGAGGAGGAGAGGGTTGTCTGTGTACATGAGACAATTGTAGCATTGTCTCAAGATACCCAGATTAACCAGCTGGACTGGAGAGGACGCCAGTAATCTACCACTCGACATGCTAGAACAGTATAAGGGAGTGCTGTGCCTTTAAGGGAAGTGGATATTCACAGAGGTGGTAGGTGGATGTAGTGTTTAATTAGTACGAGAGTGCTTACTTAGTAGAGACGTTTTGAGAACAAGTGCTAGGCTTATAATATAGCGAGTAGTCTGATTATACTAAGAGTAGAACTTCCTTAAGGGAAACTTTAAAGAGCAGACTTGGCAGAGCCAGAAGAAGTTTAACCTTGTTTAACCAGCGCTGCACTATGCGCACAACCGTGCAAAGCCGTGCAAATGCGGATTTTAAACAGGGAACTTCAAAAGGGCTAGAAATGGTCCAAAACAACCAATTACTACAGCTCTTGTGCTGAGGTCACTTCCTACAGGGACAGGTAGGCTGCTCAAGGCTCCCCACTCTCACTGGTTTGCAACTCACAGGTGAGCAAAGAAACTTCCTTCTATCCAAGTAAGGTAAGGGACAACACAGGAACTACACCACAGCCCAGAATACAGCAATGCCTGTAAACTGGTCTAAACTAGTCGAGGAGAGGCGGGAAAACAAGGATTTTTTTTTTTTGTTTTTTTTTTGTTTTTAGATAGAAACACACAGAAAATGCAGAAACAGTAATAAATCAGTTACACAGACTAGCACACTTTAGTGGGCAGCCTCAACAGTTAAATTAAACAAACAAACAAACAAACAAACTTTCCATCAAATTCGACTAAAATGTAACTTTAAGCGCATATAATAAAATAATGCAGCAAACAGCTAAAAAAACAGTTTAAGCTTGTTTAGGGTAAGCTAGAGAAGCTATTTCAAGTAAAAAAACAGCAAAGATACTTAAATCCAGAACGTAGTCACTTTTCTGAGTTCTCTGTAGCTAGGACCACTCTGCAGGACCACAAGAAGCTTGTCTGAGTAGTATAGCCAGAAAAAAATGCCCAGAGGTGGATTTTAAACAGGGAACTTCAAAAGAGCTAGAAATGGTCCAAAACAACCAATTACTACAGCTCTTGTGCTGAGGTCACTTCCTACAGGGACAGATAGGCTGCTCAAGGCTCCCCACTCTCACAGGTGAGCAAAGAAACTTCCTTCTATCCAAGTAAGGTAAGGGACAACACAGGAACTACACCACAGCCCAGAATACAGCAATGCCTGTAAACTGGTCTAAACTAGTTGAGGAGAGGCGGGAAAACAAGGACTTTTTTTTTGGGTTTTTTTTGTTTTTAGATAGAAACACACAGAAAATGCAGAAACAGTAATAAATCAGTTACACAGGCTAGCACACTTTAGTAGGCAGCCTCAACAGTTAAATTAAACAAACAAACAAACAAACTTTCCATCAAATTCGACTAAAATGTAACTTTAAGCGCATATATTAAAATAAAGCAGCAAACAGCTAAAAAAACAGTTTAAGCTTGTTTAGGGTAAGCTAGAGAAGCTATTTCAAGTAAAAAAATAACAAAGATACTTAAATCCAGAAAGTAGTCACTTTTCTGAGTTCTGTGTAGCTAGGACCACTCTGCAGGACCACGAGGAGCTTGTCTGAGTATTAAAGCCAGAAAAAAATGCCCAGAGGTGGATTTTAAACAGGGAACTTCAAAAGAGCTAGAAATGGTCCAAAACAACCAATTACTACAGCTCTTGTGCCGAGGTCACTTCCTACAGGGACAGGAAGGCTGCTCAAGACTCCCCACTACCACTGGGGAGCAAAGAAACTTCCTTCTATCCAAGTAAGGTAATGGACAACACAGGAACTACACCACAACCCAGAATATAGCAATACCTGTAAGCTGGTCTAAACTAGTCGAGGAGAGGCAGGAAAACAAGGATTATTTTTTTGTTTTTAGATAGAAACACACAGAAAATGCAGAAACAGTAATAAATCAGTTACACAGGCTAGCACACTTTAGTGGGCAGCCTCAACAGTTAAATTAAACAAACAAACAAACAAACTTTCAATCAAATTCGACTAAAATGTAACTTTAAGTGCAGATATTAAAATAATGCAGCAAACAGCTAAAAAAAAGTTTAAGCTTGTTTAGGCTAAGCTAGAAAAGCTATTTCAAGTGAAGAAAAAACAGCAAAGATACTTAAATCCAGAAAGTAGTCACTTTTCTGAGTTCTCTGTAGCTAGGACCACTCTGCAGGACCACGAGGAGCTTGTCTGAGTAGTATAGCCAGAAAAAAACGCCCAGAGGTGGATTTTAAACAGGGAACTTCAAAAGAGCTAGAAATGGTCCAAAACAACCAATTACTACAGCTCTTGTGCTGAGGTCACTTCCTACAGGGACAGGTAGGCTGCTCAAGGCTCCCCACTCCCACTGGTGAGCAAAGAAACTTCCTTCTATCCAAGTAAGGTAATTGACAACACAGGAACTACACCACAGCCCAGAATACAGCAATGCCTGTAAACTGGTCTAAACTAGTCGAGGAGGCGGGAAAACAAGGATTTTTTTTTGTTTTTTTTGTTTTTAGATAGAAACACACAGAAAATGCAGAAACAGTAATAAATCAGTTACACAGGCTAGCACACTTTAGTAGGCAGCCTCAACAGTTAAATTAAACAAACAAACAAACTTTCGATCAAATTCGACTAAAATGTAACTTTAAGCGCATATATTAAAATAATGCAGCAAACAGCTAAAAAAACAGTTTAAGCTTGTTTAGGGTAAGCTAGAGAAGCTATTTCAAGTAAAAAAATAGCAAAGATACTTAAATCCAGAAAGTAGTCACTTTTCTGAGTTCTCTGTAGCTAGGACCACTCTGCAGGACCACGAGGAGCTTGTCTGAGTAGTATAGCCAGAAAAAAATGCCCAGAGGCGGATTTTAAACAGGAAACATCAGAAGAGCTAGAAATTGTCCACAACAACCAATTACTACAGCTCTTGTGCTGAGATCACTTCCTACAGGGACAGGTAGGCTGCTCAAGGCTCCCCACTCCCACTGGTGAGCAAAGAAACTTCCTTCTATCCAAGTAAGGTAATGGGCAACACAGGAACTACACCACAGCCCATAATACAGCAATGCCTGTAAACTGGTCTAAACTAGTCGAGGAGAGGCGGGAAAACAAGGATTATTTTTTTTTTTTGTTTTTAGATAGAAACACACAGAAAATGCAGAAACAGTAATAAATCAGTTACACAGGCTAGCACACTTTAGTGGGCAGCCTCAACAGTTAAATTAAACAAACAAACAAACAAACTTTCGATCAAATTCGACTAAAATGTAACTTTAAGTGCAGATATTAAAATAATGCAGCAAACAGCTAAAAAAACAGTTTAAGCTTGTTTAGGCTAAGCTAGAGATGATAATTCAAGTAAAAAACAGCAAAGATACTTAAATCCAGAAAGAAGTCACTTTTCTGAGTTCTCTGTAGCTAGGACCACTCTGCAGGACCACAAGGAGCTTGTCTGAGTATTATAGCCAGAAAAAAACGCCCAGAGGTGGATTTTAAACAGGGAACTTCAAAAGAGCTAGAAATGGTCCAAAACAACCAATTACTACAGCTCTTGTGCTGAGGTCACTTCCTACAGGGACAGGTAGGCTGCTCAAGGCTCCCCACTTCCACTGGTGAGCAAAGAAACTTCCTTCTATCCAAGTAAGGTAATGGACAACACAGGAACTACACCACAGCCCAGAATACAGCAATGCCTGTAAACTGGTCTAAACTAGTCGAGGAGAGGCGGGAAAACAAGGATTATTTTTTTGTTTTTAGATAGAAACACACAGAAAATGCAGAAACAGTAATAAATCAGTTACACAGGCTAGCACACTTTAGTGGGCAGCCTCAACAGTTAAATTAAACAAACAAACAAACTTTCGATCAAATTCGACTAAAATGTAACTTTAAGTGCAGATATTAAAATAATGCAGCAAACCGCAAAAAAAGTTTAAGCTTGTTTAGGCTAAGCTAGAGAAGCTATTTCAAGTAAAAAAACAGCAAAGATACTTAAATCCAGAAAGTAGTCACTTTTCTGAGTTCTCTGTAGCTAGGACCACTCTGCAGGACTACAAGGAGCTTGTCTGAGTAGTATAGCCAGAAAAAAACGCCCAGAGGTGGATTTTAAACAGGGAACTTCAAAAGAGCTAGAAATGGTCCAAAACAACCAATTACTACAGCTCTTGTGCTGAGGTCATTTCCTACAGGGACAGGTAGGCTGCTCAAGGCTCCCCACTCTCACTGGTGAGCAAAGAAACTTCCTTCTATCCAAGTAAGGTAAGGGAAAACACAGGAACTACACCACAGCCCAGAATACAGCAATGCCTGTAAACTGGTCTAAACTAGTCGAGGAGAGGCGGGAAAACAAGGATTTTTTTTTGTTTTTAGATAGAAACACACAGAAAATGCAGAAACAGTAATAAATCAGTTACACAGGCTAGCACACTTTAGTAGGCAGCCTCAACAGTTAAATTAAACAAACAAACAAACAAACAAACTTTCCATCAAATTCAACTAAAATGTAACTTTAAGCGCATATATTAAAATAAAGCAGCAAACAGCTAAAAAAAACAGTTTAAGCTTGTTTAGGCTAAGCTAGAGAAGCTATTTCAAGTAAAAAAACAGCAAAGATACTTAAATCCAGAAAGTAGTCACTTTTCTGAGTTCTCTGTAGCTAGGACCACTCTGCAGGACTACAAGGAGCTTGTCTGAGTAGTATAGCCAGAAAAAATGCCCAGAGGTGGATTTTAAACAGGGAACTTCAAAAGAGCTAGAAATGGTCCAAAACAACCAATTACTACAGCTCTTGTGCTGAGGTCATTTCCTACAGGGACAGGTAGGCTGCTCAAGGCTCCCCACTCTCACTGGTGAGCAAAGAAACTTCCTTCTATCCAAGTAAGGTAATGGAAAACACAGGAACTACACCACAGCCCAGAATACAGCAATGCCTGTAAACTGGTCTAAACTAGTCGAGGAGAGGCGGGAAAACAAGGATTATTTTTTTTTTTTTTTTTTGTTTTTAGATAGAAACACACAGAAAATGCAGAAACAGTAATAAATCAGTTACACAGGCTAGCACACTTTAGTAGGCAGCCTCAACAGTTAAATTAAACAAACAAACAAACAAACTTTCCATCAAATTCAACTAAAATGTAACTTTAAGCGCATATATTAAAATAAAGCAGCAAACAGCTAAAAAAACAGTTTAAGCTTGTTTAGGGTAAGCTAGAGAAGCTATTTCAAGTAAAAAAATAGCAAAGATAGTTAAATCCAGAAAGTAGTCACTTTTCTGAGTTCTCTGTAGCTAGGACCACTCTGCAGGACCACGAGGAGCCTGTCTGAGTAGTATAGCCAGAAAAAAATGCCCAGAGGCGGATTTTAAAAAGGGAACATCAGAAGAGCTAGAAATGGTCCAAAACAACCAATTACTACAGCTCTTGTGCTGAGGTCACTTCCTACAGGGACAGGTAGGCTGCTCAAGGCTCCCCACTTCCACTGGTGAGCAAAGAAACTTCCTTCTATCCAAGTAAGGTAATGGGCAACACAGGAACCACACCACAGCCCAGAATACAGCAATGCCTGTAAACTGGTCTAAACTAGTCGAGGAGAGGCGGGAAAACAAGGATTATTTTTTTGTGTTTTTTGTTTTTAGATAGAAACACACAGAAAATGCAGAAACAATAATAACTCAGTTACACAGGCTAGCACACTTTAGTGGGCAACCTCAACAGTTAAATTAAACAAACAAACAAACTTTCGATCAAATTCGACTAAAATGTAACTTTAAGTGCAGATATTAAAATAATGCAGCAAACAGCTAAAAAAACAGTTTAAGCTTGTTTAGGCTAAGCTAGAGACGCTAATTCAAGTAAAAAAAACAGCAAAGATACTTAAATCCAGAAAGTAGTCACTTTTCTGAGTTATCTGTAGCTAGGACCACTCTGCAGGACCACAAGGAGCTTGTCTGAGTATTATAGCCAGAAAAAAATGCCCAGAGGTGGATTTTAAACAGGGAACTTCAAAAGAGCTAGAAATGGTCCAAAACAACCAATTACTACAGCTCTTGTGCTGAGGTCACTTCCTACAGGGACAGGTAGGCTGCTCAAGGCTCCCCACTTCCACTGGTGAGCAAAGAAACTTCCTTCTATCCAACTAAGGTAATGGACAACACAGGAACTACACCACAGCCCAGAATACAGCAATGCCTGTAAACTGGTCTAAACTAGTCGAGGAGAGGCGGGAAAACAAGGATTATTTTTTTGTTTTTAGATAGAAACACACAGAAAATGCAGAAACAGTAATAAATCAGTTACACAGGCTAGCACACTTTAGTGGGCAGCCTCAACAGTTAAATTAAACAAACAAACAAACAAACTTTCGATCAAATTCGACTAAAATGTAACTTTATGTGCAGATATTAAAATAATGCAGCAAACAGCTAAAAACAGTTTAGGCTTGTTTAGGCTAAGCTAGAGAAGCCATTTCAAGTAAAAAAACAGCAAAGATACTTAAATCCAGAAAGTAGTCACTTTTCTGAGTTCTCTGTAGCTAGGACCACTCTGCAGGACCACGAGGAGCTTGTCTGAGTATTATAGCCAGAAAAAACGCCCAGAGGTGGATTTTAAACAGGGAACTTCAAAAGAGCTAGAAATGGTCCAAAACAACCAATTACTACAGCTCTTGTGCTGAGGTCACTTCCTACAGGGACAGGTAGGCTGCTCAAGGCTCCCCACTCCCACTGGTGAGCAAAGAAACTTCCTTCTATACAAGTAAGGTAATGGACAACACAGGAACTACACCACAGCCCAGAATACAGCAATGCCTGTAAACTGGTCTAAACTAGTCGAGGAGAGGCGGGAAAACAAGGATTATTTTTTTTTTTTTTGTTTTTAGATAAAAACACACAGAAAATGCAGAAACAGTAATAAAACAGTTACACAGGCTAGCACACTTTAGTGGGCAGCCTCAACAGTTAAATTAAACAAACAAACAAACAAACTTTCAATCAAATTCGACTAAAATGTAACTTTAAGTACAGATATTAAAATAATGCAACAAACAGCTAAAAAAACAGTTTAAGCTTGTTTAGGCTAAGCTAGAGAAGCTATTTCAAGTAAAAAAACAGCAAATATACTTAAATCCAGAAAGTAGTCACTTTTCTGAGTTCTCTGTAGCTAGGACCACTCTGCAGGACCACGAGGAGCTTGTCTGAGTAGTATAGCCAGAAAAAATGCCCAGAGGTGGATTTTAAACAGGGAATTTCAAAAGAGCTAGAAATGGTCCAAAACAACCAATTACTACAGCTCTTGTGCTGACGTCACTTCCTACAGGGACAGGTAGGCTGCTCAAGGCTCCCCACTCCCACTGGTGAGCAAAGAAACTTCCTTCTATCCAAGTAAGGTAATGGACAACACAGGAACTACACCACAGCCCAGAATACAGCAATGCCTGTAAACTGGTCTAAACTAGTCGAGGAGAGGTGGGAAAACAAGGATTATTTATTTTTTTTTGTTTTGTTTTTAGATAGAAACATACAGAAAATGCAGAAACAGTAATAAATCAGTTACACAGGCTAGCACACTTTAGTGGGCAGCCTCAACAGTTAAATTAAACAAACAAACAAACAAACTTTCGGTCAAATTTGACTAAAATGTAACTTTAAGTGCAGATATTAAAATAATGCAGCAAACAGCTAAAAAACAGTTTAAGCTTGTTTAGGGTAAGCTAGAGAAGCTATTTCAAGTAAAAGAACAGCAAAGATACTTAAATCCAGAAAGTAGTCGCTTTTCTGAGTTCTCTGTAGCTAGGACCACTCTGCAGGACCACGAGGAGCTAGTCTGAGTAGTATAGCCTGAAAAAAACACCCAGAGGCAGATTTTAAACAGGGAACTTCAAAAGAGCTAGAAATGGTCTAAAACAACCAATTACTACAGCTCTTGTGCTGAAGTCACTTCCTACAGGGACAGGTAGGCTGCTCAAGGTTCCCCACTCCCACTGGTGAGCAAAGCAACTTCCTTCTATCCAAGTAAGGTAATGGACAACACAGGAACTACACCACAGCCCAGAATACAGCAATGCCTGTAAACTGGTCTAAACTAGTCAAGGAGAGGCGGGAAAACAAGGATTATTTTTTGTTTTTTTTATTTTTAGATAGAAACACACAGAAAATGCAGAAACAGTAATAACTCAGTTACACAGGCTAGCACACTTTAGTGGGCAGCCTCAACAGTTAAATTAAACAAACAAACAAACAAACTTTCGATCAAATTCGACTAAAATGTAACTTTAAGTGCAGATATTAAAATAATGCAGCAAACAGCTAAAAAAACAGTTTAAGCTTGTTTAGGCTAAGCTAGAGAAGCTATTTCAAGTAAAAAAAACAGCAAAGATACTTAAATCCAGAAAGTAGTCACTTTTCTGAGTTCTCTGTAGCTAGGACCACTCTGCAGGAACACGAGGAGCTTGTCTGAGTAGTATAGCCAGAAAAAAATGCCCAGAGGTGGATTTTAAACAGGGAAATTCAAAAGAGCTAGAAATGGTCCAAAACAACCAATTACTACAGCTCTTGTGCTGAGGTCACTTCCTACAGGGACAGGTAGGCTGCTCAAGGCTCCCCACTCCCACTGGTGAGCAAAGAAACTTCCTTCTATCCAAGTAAGGTAATGGACAACACAGGAACTACACCACAGCCCAGAATACAGCAATGCCTGTAAACTGGTCTAAACTAGTCGAGGAGAGGCAGGAAAACAAGGATTATTTTTTTGGGTTTTTTTTTGTTTTTAAATAGAAACACACAGAAAATGCAGAAACAGTAATAAATCAGTTCCACAGGCTAGCACACTTTAGTGGGCAGCCTCAACAGTTAAATTAAACAAACAAACAAACAAACAAACAAACTTTCAATCAAATTCGACTAAAATGTAACTTTAAGTGCAGATATTAAAATAATGCAGCAAACAGCTAAAAAACAGTTTAAGCTTGTTTAGGGTAAGCTAGAGAAGCTATTTCAAGTAAAAAAACAGCAAAGATACTTAAATCCAGAAAGTAGTCACTTTTCTGAGTTCTCTGTAGCTAGGACCACTCTGCAGGACCACAAGGAGCTTGTCTGAGTAGTATAGCCCATATGTTCATAATGGCATATTGCTTCCCATTTCATCTTAGGTGACAGTTGCAGTCTGTTGACTGGTCTGTCCCCATGGTGTTGTATCTTGTCTGTATTGTTCACATAACTATTAAGGTCATATAGTAGCATTGCATTAGAGCCTGTTCAGACCACTCATGGTTTTGCTTAGGTTCTTAGGTTCATAGGTTAGTACTAGGCTATCGGCTCAAGGGCCTATGTAAGCCTAGCCAACACGGTTCCCTGGCTTACGCCACCCAAGAAAGTTATTTTCTTGTGCTTCTGTCGAGCAGAGACACAGAAGTGATCCCCAGGGTGTATTTCCTGTTTCCCATCCACTCATCAAGATTTTTCTTGAAGAGTGCTAATGAAGAACTTTGCTTGACATATATGGGTAGCCTATTCCAGAATATGGGAAATCTCTGGGACAGGAATCTATCCCTCCAGCATTTTCTGTTTATTGTGGTGACAAGGTTTATGTCCCTAGAGCATGTATCTCAGAGGGATTGGGATTTCTTTAGGTGTAGCATATCCAACAGCTCTGGGTTTAACATAGCTTTATATGTTAGGCAGAGATCACCTTGGAGTAGGGTATATGCTATGGAGTAAAGCTGGAGTTTTTTGAGGCAGTCAGTGTAGGCCATTTGTTTGAGGCCAGTAATCCTCTTTGTGAGGCACTTCTATGGCCTTTCCAGCTGCTGCAGATGTCTTATGATGTACATTACAAAAGGGGCGTTGTACTCTTATAAAGGGTCTAATGAGTGTTGAGTAGAGGTGAACAATGACCTCTTTTTTCCTGGATGAGAACTCTTTTATGATGTGGTGTGCCACGTAGAAGGACTTCCTGACTACTGTAGCGATGTGACTATCAAAGGAAAGACTAGTGTCCACCTGGGTCCCAAGGTCTCTTATCACACATTTGGTATTAACTAGATTGCTGCCTATGTGGTAGTTCATGGGTATAGAGTTTTTACCAAAGGGGATGACACTGCACTTTTTGGCATTAAGCTTGAGGCCATGGCTCTGACACCAGGCATCTGTCTCAGCGAGGCCCATCTGTAGGATGTCCACATCATTTCGGGACTTGACTATGGCTCTTAGTTTGCAGTCATCTGTGAAGTTCATTAGCCAGAGGCCTTCTGTGTTAGCCTCTACTTCAGAGAAGTAGATACCAAACAGGAGAGGTCCCAGGACGGAACCCTGTGGTACTCCACTTGTCACTGTTTTGAGGTTAGATTTGAAGTCTGCAACTTTTACAGTGTGGGTTCTGTCAGTGAGCCAGTTGGCAACCCATCTTGTGACATCGGGATTTATATCTAGTTTAGTGAGTTTGGCTATAATTCCAGAATGGGGGATAGTGTCGAAAACCTTGGCGACCTAGGATAGGCTGTGTGAACCACGTTACCCTCATCTATGGCTTTACTGACTGCCTCAAAGAAGTTGATCAGGTTCAGAAAGCATGATCTGCCTTTCACAAACCAGAACTGGGTGGGATCCAGAGTTTGGAGATTACCAATTTCTTTGTTTGAGTTCCATGATGATACGTTCCATGGCCTTGCAAACCAGGCTTGTCAGGCTAATAGGTCGATAGTTCCCAAGATGAGTAGTGGCTCCCCCTTTGTGGAGTGGGATAACTGTTGCTGTGCACCATTCAGTGGGCACAAAGCCTGATGTGAGGCTATTATTGAACATGGTGCTTAAGTGGGGAGTCAGTTCGTTCTGAAGTTCGTGTAAAACGCAGCCTGGGATGTTGTCTGGTCCCATGGATGCTGTATTTTTGGATTTAGAGAATGCAGCTTTTACCTGCATAGTTGTGATTACAGGGACTCTGTATTCTTCCTGTATAGATATGGGCCCTTTAGGGGTGGGGGTGGGGTGGGGGGGTAAAGTTAGCACTGAACCTATCTGCCAGGATGTTGGCAATATCAGTTGGTTCTGTAATTTTTGTGCATTTGTGCTCTAACTCAGAGCAGATCTGGGTGTTGCCATAGAGATTCTTGACATAGCTATAGAATGCTTTGTGGTATGCTGTGCATGCATCTTATGCTTGGAATTCCCCAAATGCTTAAAGTGCCATGCCACAGTATGGTATGATTTTGTGAATATCACTGTGTGGAAGTTGCCCTGATGTGGTGCACTGGTACAGAAAGAACATGTCCTCCACTCTTAATGTTACATATGTGTACATTTTCCTTGGTTTCAAATGGCTACTGAATATACAGGGCAAAGACAACTTAATGCTCAGCAGGACTTTGTTCCATAATATGGGTAATTTCATATAGGATTGTCTAAGAGTCTAGTCCTAAAGTCCTGCATTTGTAAATTCAGTTCATTGTTTCTTATGACACAACTTGCCTAATAAAGTTTCATTTCTAATATTGCTTGCACGCACTTGTCCTGAAATGTTTTGTATGGCAAAAAACATTTTTGTCTTATATATTGGTTACGTGCACATTTTTACCTCACTTCCTACACTCATTGCTGTCTGTTTCTTGTACCTGTCCTGAGTGCTGTCCTACATCCCAGATATGAGTACCACATATCCATTCACAGTGCCAGCAGACTGCAGACCTCAGACACTGGTATCCCACAGTTATTATTATACACAGACATGTTCTGTACCCACATGTGCATGCGCGCTCACACATGTGTGTGTGTGTTGGTATTCATTGCCATTTATCACCCTCAGTATTCTTCCATGTTATCTGTTGCCACACTTCCATGCTGCATCGCTTGTGTTACACACCCATTTGCCATTTACATCCATTGTACTGTATAACTGCCATAATAGTTATCCAGCTTTCTCATGTCTCAGCTTGATGTTTCTGTACACATTGAACATCATGCATATTCTGTGCAACTGCATGGTTGAAGGATGTGAACACTTTCATATGGTACCTCTGCCACATTGCCAGTAGCAGTTCTTCATTGTCACTTCCACACTTAATTCATAGAGTACGGCTGTACATTCCATAGTACCTGGCTGTGTAGCCATTTCCATGTTTGTTTCCCAGTCCTATACTTATTAATGTCTCAGTATGACATCCTGATTTAATGGCATCTTGGTGATTACAATCAGCCTAAGTTAGTAGTATTAGGACTTTTGCAGCTCCACAGCCACTGTACATTTTCATTCCTTGTCTACATGTGAATGTGCATATAAAGGCACATGCTTTGTTGCACATGGTTGTCCATCTAGCTACTGTAGCCACTGTGTGTCTGCCATGTCAGGTTGGTATTTAGACATATATTATTTGCATATGTTGTCTGTGCTGTTGTGCAATATTTTTTCTTGTATAAAGGAGCACATTGTTTGGTAAGACTTCTTAGGTGTCAGTACTATTGGTAATTATTTTGGTTTTTGACTTTGCATTATTCACTACACACATTATCCTTAGTTTTCATTAATTGTTTTGTTTTTCATGTTAGCCAGGGTGCAATTATCACTGCTTATATCACAGAGGTGCCTGTTCATTTAAAATTTGCAGAAAAGTGGTCATAAAATATAAGGTAGGATCATCTAGCGGGAGTATTTTTACTGGGTTCACCTGAAATGTTTTAGAGTCTCAATGGAAGTGTTTTTGCTGAAATCGGTAAGTTTTTTACATAGTTTAGGTGCTGGTTCTTGGCAATTTTTATGAAGTCTGTGATTGCATAAGATGGATGGTGGTCACTTAATATATCAGGAAGTATTCCGACCTGTGTTATTTTTTCAGAGTAGTGGGTGCAATCAAGGGTGCTAGTTTTGCCAGAGATTTTGTCATATCTTATCATACTTTTAATGAACTGAGTCGGTCCAAATAGAGTTACGTTTGTGTTGGATGTGTTACTGTCTTGATCAGACCGGTCTTTGTTGAGGTCACCAAGAAGAAGGGCTTCCAGCTTTACATTGCTAGTTATCCAGTTAAGTATATTTTCCGTGTATTAATATTATTTAAATTTCGAGGTACATATACACCTATTATACATATTGTCTTATGTGAGTTTAATTTAAGATGTTTCATTATTAGTTTTTTCTGAGTAAAAGTAACACATGTAGTGTCAGTGATGCAAGAAGTAGCAGGAGGCTGTGAGTTCTATTAACATACCAGGTAGATTGATTACTGAAACTGCAGTATAGCATAAGGGGAGGGGATGTGTACTCCTGAGTGTGTCACCCTTTGGATAAGATGTTAAACTGACATCCCATTTGCTTGAGTGGGAGATAATTAGGTGGATGTAAAACATCCCATGGTACCTGTCAAAAACAATAGGGAAAGTTCCTTGATACCTTGGCCAAATTTCTCCTATAGTATAAATATCAATTCAGGTCTTGTCTGAAAAGAGTCTATTTCCCCTATAGTATAAATATCATGTCAGGTCTCGAATAAAAAGAGGTTATTAGCTTAGTGAGACTAACCCAGGCAACAAAAAAAATAAATAAATGTGGGTAAAGAAACTGTTTGCTTAGACTTGTTTTTCAGCAGAGTGCACCAACTTCTTTATAGGAAAATGCATTCAAAGCTGTATAAACCCTCTAAATTGTTCTTTGAGCAAGTAGCAGTCTATCCCATGCCAAGGCTTTACCAGTCTTTTATGGTTGTTCCTGATAGAATGAGTTCCTGTAGTTTGTCTCTACTCCTTTTGTGAGGCTAATAACTTGATATTCACTTTGCTGCAAAGTTGCCATTTCAGATTTTAATACACTTTTTTTCTTGCAAATATTGTCTCTGTGTGCCTTGTAATTCAAACATTGTGACATTAATGTTTTGAATTCTTGAAAGATGTTCGCCAAACAATCACTTTTATCACAATGATGATGGTTTTGCTTTGTTTGCAACTGAGGAACAGCCCATTTACCCTCAACTCAACTGTTCTTGCACATTTACCCTTCCCTAATAGGTACAGTTCTCAGAATGTGAAGAAAAGTTTCAAAAATGTACTCATCTTCCACACGTATTCATAAAAATATGTTAAAGACTTTTCATTCACTATTGTAATTATTGCTTTGTAAAAGTAATCTTAAAATCATTTAAATTTCCAAAGGCATAATCTTGTTTGTGTGATATAAGTTGTAGCAAGACGCTTGATATAGTTTTAAAATTAGAAGCAGTCTTTGCTTGGCTTGCTCCTCTAACAAGGAGCACAATCCAGATGGGGGAATGGATTTTATTCTTTAGAGTTGTGCAGCACCAGATCAGAAAATGACACCGGCCTTTAGATGAGCAAGCAAAGACCACTATCTTATTGTAAAATATGTTCATACCACCAATTCTTTTACCTCCTTCTCTTGAGAATGTTGCTAGAATATGCATTTTTAAATATCTAACTGTGTTCCCATGTAATTAATTTCCACTAGAAGTATTCATTATTTGCAAATCAGATACTTCACCACTGCTAATTTTCTGACATGATAAACAGGAACTAGATTAAAAGTGAAGGTTTCAAACCGTTCTTAATATGGAAGCTTTGCATTTATCATATATTAAGCACAAAAGTGCTCAAGGACTCTGAGTTTTAGTCTTATATGCAATCTATTGAAGTACATTTCTGACAACTCCTGAACAATTAGCTTTAATATTGTTTGCTTTGCCAAAACCAAAGAAAAGCTCACCTTGACTTTTCTTAAAGTAAATAAATATCCTTGCTTTTCTCTCAGATGAATACTAAAAATGGAATTTTTTTATAATTCATTGATGAAAGTGATTTTTTTTATAATAGGAGGGATACATTATTTCAGTTGTATATCAGTAAAAATAATTGCAACTCAAAACTCTTAGCATTTAAACTGTATTTCTTTTATTATAGGTTCATAGGTTCATAGGTTCATACTAGGCTATCTGCCCAAGGGCATTTATAAGCCTAGCCCATAGTTATGTGGCTTTCGCCACCCCTTTAGTTTGAATAAAACTATGCCTATTATTTTGCTGTGCCTCTGTCAAGCAGTGACACTGAAGTAATCCCTGGGGTATATGTGTGATCTCCCATCCATTGGTCAAGATTCCTCTTGAACAAGGCCAGCGAGGTGCTCTGCCTCACATGTACCGGGATTTTGTTCCACAGCATAAGGAGTCTCTGGGTGATGAATCTGTCCCTCCAGCACGTTCTATTAAAAACCGTGTCAAGGTTTAAGTCTCCCGCCCTTGTGGTTCTGAAGGATCTAGATTTTTTGAGGTGAAGCATATTCATCAAATCTGGGTTTGACATGGCCTTATATGTCAGGCACAGGTCACCTCTGAGCAAGCGGTATGAGACTGAATAGAGCTGGAGTTCTTTCAGTCGGGCAGCATAAGACATATTTTTGAGACCCTTTATCCTTTTGGTGAGGAACTTTTGGGGCCTTTCCAGCTGCTGCAGGTGTCGGGTCAGATACATTCCGAATGGGGCATTGTACTCAATCATAGGTCTAATGAGTGATGAGTACAGGGGACGATGACCTCCCTTGATCTAGATGTGAATCCCTTCATGATCAGGTGGGCAATGTAGAAGGTTTTTCTAACTACTTTAGCAACATGAGTGTCAAACGAAAGGCTACTGTCAACCTGGGTCCCCAGATCCCTGATGACTTCTTCTGTGCTCAGTGGATTGCCACCTATATGGTAGCTAGGGGTAACCTTGTTTTTCCCGAAGGGTATAACTATGCATTTCTTGGCGTTTAACTTTAGGCCATGGCTCTGGCACCAGTTATCCGTTTCTGTGAGGCCCTTCTGAAGGATATCTGTGTCAGATGTGTTTTCGACTATGGCGCCAGTTTGCAGTCATCTGCAAACTTTGTCAGCCATAACCCTCCTGCGTTTGCTTGTACTTCAGAAAAGTAGATGCCGAACAAGAGTGGACCCAGGACTGAGCCCTGTGGGACACCACTTGTGACAGGCTTTGAGTCTGACATGGCTCCAGCAACTCTGACCCTGTGGGTTCTGTCACTTAGCCAGTTTGCAACCCATCTTGTGATGTATGGGTTTACATTCAAGCTGATGAGATTTTCGATGATACCTGAGTGGGGTATTGTGTCGAAGGCCTTTGCCAGGTCAAGGTAGTTCCTGTGTCAAGCATTATCATGACTTTATTCATCCTTTGTTTTTCAGGTTAGTCCGACTAGGCTAATAGCCTCTTTTCAGGGCAGATCTGAGGTGGTATTTATGCTACTAGGATAAGTTTGGCCAGGAGAGATTCGCCTAGTCTTTTCAATAGATGCTGTGGGATCGTTTACATCAACTTGAGCTATCACCATCTCAGCCATATGGGACCTTTGTTTAACATCTCCAAAGGGTGGCACACCAAAGAGTGTATCACTCTCCCCTTTTAAGCTGTACTGCAGTGTCAGCAACTGATCTACCTGCTGTGGGAATAGAACCAACAGCTTTCTGCACCAAAGTTGAGTGCACTTCCAGTTGTGGCACTAACACTGCTAATAAGTGTTATAATGACTTGTATTTGAAAGCCATATTCACGTTTAACATATTACAGAGATTACAAATGGGGCTAGCAGCCCTTCCTGTGCAGTAGATACCAGGATGTGGATATAACTGAAAATGAATATTCATAGTTATTTTGTCACTTGTGTGTGCTTGACAATAAGCACAAATGTTTATTTAAACTGTGATCTTAGCAATTGGCATTACTCTGTCTATACTTTGAAAACCAACCCAGAGCAAAGAAAATTAATATAAAAATCCTAGCAGGCAGAGGTTGTCCTGGACAATGAGTATTCTAGGAGTATATCATAGGAGAAGAGCATTTATTATAAGGATAATTTTTATAATGGACAACTGCATATTATGCACATCATCTTTTCTTATTTTGTGAAGGGGAAACACCAGAGCGATATGAGTGCTACTGTTCACTACATCAGGATATACTGTTTATGTGAATCTACATCCTCCCTTTCAGAGACATTTCATTTAATTACTGCTGTGATTTTTCAGGACTCTGTGAGATAGAATGAACATTCCACCATGTGGGTTGTTCCTTTTATTTCCTGATGCAATTTTGTCTAATTTTCCATACTGCCCAGCAGGAAACAAGCATACACCTGATTTCACTATGTCATGCAGAATGATGCGATTCATTAAAAATAATGTATACCAACAAGACTTAGGCTACAGAGATAAAACCGAATGTTGTATTTTTAATGGTCTTTGTGAACAGAATCCTTCTGACTCACAATACATTTTGTTGTGCAGTAATTGCTAGATATGGTAGCCTTATATATATATAATATATATATATATATATATATATATATATATATATATATATATATATATATATATATATATATATATCAAGGTATTCATAGCAAATTATAACATATTTAATAATAAATATGTGAAGTAAATGAAGAATCACTGAATCACTAAGATAGTTTGGAGTTTAAGAATCCATGTCAGGTAATACTTACTCCTTATCTAAAAATACTGTGGAGGATATTTGTCACACTATTACGTGGGGGATATTGGTCATACTACTACTGATTCTCTCATGTGCTGTTGTGCATTATTGGCCAGTGAATACATATTCTGGTGTGACTTCTATAAACCTGGAAGGATGGTGCAGTAGTTGTTCATATATAGCCTTCATCTGTGAATTAATATCCATCAGGGTTAGAAGCTTGTCCATTTGGTCAACAATTTCTAAAGGGATTAATAATTTAATTATCATTTTCTCACACTTAATATGTTGTTTGAATAACACAGATTTCAAAAGGTCATACAGATGACTTTAATTGTACTTAGTCTGAAATTTTGAAGACTTGACACAGAACATTGTGAGCTAAATAGAAAATGGTTATTGTTAGGTATAAGCCTGGTACAAACCTCAGAATAACCATTTCCAGTTCAGAGACAGTCCTATTGCAGTGCTACACCATAATGATGTGGAACACTGCCATTGGCTGTCTCTGCTGCCTACTACAAATGTTAAGGAAGCATTTCAGTGGAGTAGCCAGAACTAATTAGCCATATGCTCTGCCTGAAATAATTAAAGTAAGGCATTTACCCAGTCTAGTAATTCTCTGAATTGCCCAGTGGTGTAAGTTAAATTGTTCACTTATATTAAAGAGCATGACCAAACATTTGTGTTCACTCAATCATTTTAGTGGTAAGTGCTGGGTAATTTAGTAGACAGGTAATGGTGTGGAGGTGTGTGTGTGTGTGTGTGTGTGTGTATCTGTCTGCCTGGGAGGTCACAGCAGGTTGGTTATTTAGGGTATAGGTACATGTGTGAGTAGAGGGGTTGACATACCTCCATACTTCCCAAAACTAAAGATAAATCTCACAATAATGGGGGTCAGGACACTAGACACCAGGGATAACTCTTTATATTGTGTCATAAAAGCAGCTATAAAGTAAATGACCAGTGCTTTCTAGCACATAAGACAAAGGGCAAAAGGAACAAAGCATACAGGGGATACTTTTTTATATTATACCATAAAGGCACTGAGAAAGCAATTCAATAAAGTTTTGTAGCACAGAAGATATGGGGAAGGGGGAAAATTACACACCAAGAATACTCCATATAGCATGGCCTAAAGCCACTTACAAAAATTCAAACCCTGTACCCTTGGCTCTCAAGCACAGGATTTTTAAGGAGACAGTTAACTCTCTACAGAACCAGTAGGCCCCAGAGATAGTCCTTCCATTTTACTAAGTCTTTGAAAAAATATTTAAGTAAAATGGTGGGAGGGGGGCTTAAACTTTCTATCACTGACACAAGGTTCAGTAGCATTAACCCTTTTACTCCTTAATTCTCAACCTCTCTGTAACATACTAGTGTTTACCTAGGTATAAGACTGGCCATAATTCTTATATTCTCAGCCTAAGTGGCAGATAGCCTGTAACTTGCTTGCCGTCAGCTCTCCCCCACATCACATTTTATTTATTTATTTGTATTTAATATTTGTTGACTGGGTTTGTCCGACTGGGCTACAAATGCCCATTTTCAGTGGAGGCCCAAGGAGAAAAGCTCCACAGAAAATAGAAATTTTACATATTAAATGCATATAAAAATACATTCATCAATTATCGACATGTAAATCAAAGGTTAGTCTATCATCAATAATAACACCTAAGAGTTTTGTACCGGTGTCCATCTGTATTTGAGTATTATTTTGTGACAGTATGGAGAAGGAAGACTTTATGTAGTTAATGTTTTTAGGGAGAAAGAGTAGTAATTTGGTTTTCTTTGGATTAAGGATAAGTTGGTTTTCAAATAACCAGTTTTCTACAGAGTTAAAAGAGGACTGTGTGTCTGATTTTAGTTGAGTTATTAATTCAGCAATAGTGATAAGTGTAGAATCATCTGAGTATTGTATCAGTGAGGATCCAGGACAGGAAGAGTAGAGAAGGTTGGTAAAGATGTCAAACAGAAGTGGTCCATGGATGGAGCCTTGTGAAACACCCGTTTTAACAAGAAGATGAGGGGAGAAAGCTGAGAGTCATTTGACTGATTGGAGTCTATCAGAGAGAAATCTATTAAACCAAGATATAGTGGACAGAGAGAAGTGTAAGTTTGCTAGTTTAAGGAGAAGAAGTTTATGAGAGACTGTATCAAAGGCTTTAGAGAGGACAATGAAGAGACAGGAAATAAGTTTGTTACTTTCTCTAGCTCATGATACAGAGTTTAGGAAAGACAGGAGAGCTGTTGTAGTGCAGTGCATGGGACAAAAGCCATGTTGGGTAGGTGTGAGTAGATTTTCTTGCAGAAGGTAGTGTAAGACTTGATTGTGCATATATTTTTCCAGAAACTTGGAGAGTGGTGCGAGTATGGCTATGGGTCTTGTTGTTGTTGGCCTTTCGGCTTTTCCCGGTTAGGGGTCGACACAGCAGAACTCCAGTCCCCTAATAATTGGCAGTTGTTTTTTTATGGTGTTGAGTTACCAGCCCAATGCTCAACCTTCAACAAAGGCATCCCCATTCAACGCATGTCTTTCGAATGCCCACTCGACCACGTGGAGGACATGCAGACTCCACACAGAAGGCCCTCCCAACCTAAGCCGAGAATCGAATGGAAGAATCTCTTGCTGTGAGGCAACAACGCTACCACGCACCACTGCAGAAGTAGAGTTTGGCTATGGGTCTAAAGCTAGTTATATCTGTGGAGTTTCCTCCTTTGTGTATTGGAAGGGTCTAAAATTGCTTCCAGATGGAAGAGACTGTGGATTCCTTAATAGAGTGGTTTATTAGAATATAAACTGGGAAAGCAAGAACAGCAGCAGCAGCCTGAAGGAATGTTGTCTACGGATGTGGAGCAAGGTTTTAATTTTGATAGTAGAGTTTTAATATAGTTAGTCTAGACAGGTTTGAGGGAGAAAGTAGTGGTAGGGTTACTACTTATAGGTTCATAGGCTAGTACTAAGCTAACTGCCCATGTGAGCCATTTTAAGCTTAGCCAATTATTCCTTGTGAGACTCAAACCCTGCACCTTATATTTGCAAGGCAAACACCTTAACCATTAGGCCACCCTCCCAACCCTGACAGAAGAGTTTGAGCTATTAGGTCTATTATTGTTGGTGGGATGGTTTGCATCTTGATTTAGTAATGTGGATATTGAGTCTATAAAGTAGTTGTTAAATATGGAGGCAGTTTTTCATGTGTTTTAGCAGAATGAGGGTTAGGGGAGGCTTGCATACCTGGGTATAGTTGATTTACAGAGTGCTAGAACTTTTTAGGGTTGGATTTAAAGGTAGAAGATGGATTATTATAGAAGTTTTTCTTATCTTTATTTATGTGACTTTTGTCAAGATTTCTAAGTTATTTATATTTCTGGAGGTCTGGTTGATGTTTAGTTTTAGTCCAAATTTTCCATACTCTTTTTTTTTTAGTAGTACATGTGTGTTTACGGTCAGCCATGGGCTATATTAGACTTTATGCAGACTGTTCTAAGGGGTGCCACAGAATTTAAAATACTAAGGAAAGTGGAGTTAAAAATGTGAAACAGTTGATCCAAAAACCACCGCCAACACCAGCAAACTTGTTGCTTGTTGTGGTGTTGGCGGGAGTTAAAAATGTGGACAGCTTCATCCAAAGGGAGTAGTTTTAAGGGATTCCAGTTCACTTTTGATAGTAAAGATTTGAGAGTTTCAGGATTAAAGATTGTTAGCTGTCAGTGTTTGATAAACATTTGAGGTTTAGCTTGATGGGATGTGTATCTTAGTATTTTTAGTGGACAGTGATCACTTCGGGAATTTGGTAGCATTTCATGGTTATGGTATTTGGAAGGTTGAGAGACAAGAATCCAGTTAAGGAGAGATGAGGCTTAATGGGAGTTATTGAAATAGGTGGGATCACAGATCAGCTGAGTAAAGCCATAGAGATTAAGCTGTTGTGAGGAGTTTTGAGAGGAGAGAGATAGCCAGTCAATGTTGACATCCCCAAGAATGATAGTTTCATTTGGAATGTGTTGGGAGATATGAGCAAGCATATATTACAGTAGGGGGATATTATCACCTGGTGGAATGTAAATTGCTACAATGGTGATAGTGGAATGGCTATTAATATTTAGGTTTACAGATAATTTCGGCTGGGGAGAAGGCTTGGGATGTAAAAGCAGAGTTAGAAATGGTAAGTTGGTTAGAGTGTAGGATAGCAGTGCCTCCACCTTTCCTTTTTGGTCGATCTAGATGGTGTATGCTATAGCCAGAGGGCAAGATCTCTATGTCTTGGTGTTGGGATTTCAACCAGGTTTCAGTCAGAACAAGGATATCAGGAGTATGGTGGAAGATCCAAGCATGTAAATCACTTACTTTGTTCAGAACACTCCTTGTGTTTATTGAATAGAAGTAAAGATGTTTGTTTGGGAGATTATTGACTTTGGGATTAGGAAGGTTAGCAATGGAGTGTGTTGGACCAAGGTCAGGATGGATGTCTCCAGCTAAGAGAATGTTTTTGTGGAGGTATATGAGTTTGAGCATATTAGCAGTGGGGGTGCAGTATTTGGTTTTGTGTTTGGTAGGGGTGAGTTGGCTGTTAGGTAAGTGTATTTTTGGTAAGGGGGTATTTAATGAGAAGATAGATGGAAAAATGGCAAAGGTTTTGTGATTATTTATATGACTACAGCAATTTGGGTATGTAGGGGAGATATGTTTGGGGTGTAAGTGGATGCTAAGTGATGTGAGTATAAGGAGGTGGAGGAGGAGAGGCAGTAATAGGATGGATGTAGTTAGAAATGCATAGATTTTACTCTTGGAGGAGTACATATTGTATGGTGTTTTTAGTTAATAAAATGCACAGGAGTACAGATTTTTGGTCTGTTAGATAGTGGATAATAGTGTATATCAGCTAGTACCAGTAGGGGGGGATGAAGTTAGACTATTTTGTTGTAGCAGCAAGTGGGTTGAGGTAAAGCCTATTATGGAGTGAAAGACAGGATGGGGTGGGTGTATGTTGTGGGAGGTGCAAAGTAGTTAGCTATAAAGGAAATTATATGGGGGGGTGGGAGAGGAGAGAAGTGAGCCCGAGCAAAGCGAGGGTGAACGGATTGAGTTGAGCCAAGCCCAGAGTCAAGCACAATCACTAAAAACTCTAACAGAATCAGGCTACATACCTCTCAAGTGTACCTCATTATGAGGAATGTGCCTCATTTGGGGTCTTAAAAAGTTCATGTTCCTCTAAGTTCCTCAAAGTTCCACATTGAAAGAGTCTGTCAAACATTCAGTGTTAGGAATTTTTTTAAGTGAAATCCATGGTAAATAGAAACGAATCACATTAATTCATTAAAAGATTTTCTTTATAAGTAAAACCAGCCTATTTTAGCCATCCCATGACCTTCCTAGTTGAAATTGTTAGTAAGCCATTAGTACGTGTTCCACATTTTGCCCATTTGTTCCACATTATGAGGGCTAGTGTTCCTCATTTTGTAGATGGAAGGTTGAGAGCTATGTCAGGCTATGTACTGTTCATAGTAAGAATAAGAGGTTTTGTTGTGTAGTACTATCAGGTAAGAAATAACTGAAAAAAGGCTATATCTTAGCACAGGCTAATGAGTCCAGCATGTAATAGACATAAGTTTGTTGAAACAAACAGGCAATCTATTAAGAAATGGGGGGGGGGGGGGGGTTCCTTGCTGCCAAGCTACTTTACAGCATGCCAGCTTGTTAGAGAGTACAGTAGATAATGCCTTAATAAGTAATTACTTTAGTACTACATTACTAATGTATTACATTTAGTATTACATTACTAATGTAATCTAATCTTAACCCTATCCCTGCCTCTAGTCTTGAGCCCGCATATTACTTTAGGGAAAAAAAAACTTTCTGTAACTACCACTACTCAAAACAGATGCATCACACACACGCACACACGCACACACACACACACACACACACACACACACACACACACACACACACACACACACACACACACACACACACACACACACACACACACACTAACAAGCAGGCATAACTCTAATTTGATCCCCTTCCTTCACTCTAACCCTACTGCAAATACTCACAAACACTTTCCCTAATGCCAAATATTTCTGTATGTCTCAAACTTTCTGTCTTTGCATCCCAACTGCAGTTTACCTTCCACAACTGTTTTCCTCCCTTTGACACTTTTATAAGTGCACATGATCATAAGTGCATTTGACAAATTTTCCAAGCATTTTGCTGTCAAATCACCATTCCACACAGTGAAGGGAGCGTTCTGACTATTCATGCTGTCTGTTTTATTGTGTTATTACGTATTTTACAGTATTAAGAAATGAAGAGGTCAATGAGTGAGTGAGAGGAGGAATAAAGTGCACTGTTCAGATTAAACTGACACTCGTTTTGTAGGTCATTCCTTGTATTTCTTGAAGGGCCTCTGTAAATTACAGTACACATGTTAAGGCACTGTATTCATGATGAGAAAAGTAACTATTTACTTCAGCTAACAACAGTAAAAATGTTCAAGTTTTTAGTATTGTATTTCTGAGGAGGTCATTAAACTAAGATACATAACAGATACATAACAGATGCAACATTATGGTGCAGTTAAGAACAGCAGCTGTGACCATAATGAATAGTCGATGATTCATTTATTTCTTTTTTCAACTAAAAACGCACTTTGAAAATAAACATTGTAGCATTAGTTTTTGAGGAATAAGACTAACAAAATCAGATATATTGTTCTGGGACTTCTACAACGACTACAACAAAAATATCTTTAAGATGGTTTCTGTTCCGTAATGAAATATATTTTTATTAGAAGGTAGCCTCTGAAATTATTATGTGTTTCCGTTTCCAGGACTTTAGTAAAATTCAGTAGTGTTTTTTCTAACTGACTGTGTAAGCCCTGGCCTTGAATTAATACCTTAACATCATCCAACCCTGTCAGATGTAAGATTAACTTCTGTTATTTTTCCATACTTTCAGTACTAAACTCTTACTGTTGGCTTATCCACTGCTCCTCTGAGCGTTTGCCTATCTGCAATTCAGTACCAGTAAAACTATTTACTACTGCAGGTCATTGAACCAGGAGTTTTCCATCTCCTAGTGGGCTTGTTGGGTCCTAGGTATGAACCTCTATATTCTCCTTGAAGATCTAGTGACCCCAGAAATGTAAATTACAATTTTGACAATCACCTTTGAGGGCCCTTGATGTTAAAGGTCCGAATGAATAGATAACCTTGGGTACCCTAACCTGTGAGTTACCAGAGTCATAAAACTAAGTCAAGTAGTCAATCGATTCTTGATATCCCAGTCTAACATGGGAACCGGTAAATCGTGGCTAGCTGTGGTGTCCAAGCTCGTCCCTGCTTAATGAAGTTCATCCTTAGAAGGACATATCAAATATTGTCCAGTCCTTTTCAATTCCCCAGTGTAGTTTTCCTTTCAGTTGTGTAAGCTATCCTTAAAAAGATATGGGTAGTAATGACTATTTATTTAAGTTTAGGATAAAAAGTTTGCTGGAATAAAAATGTCCTTACATGGACATGTAATTTTTTAAGTGATTCTTTTCATTCTTCTAAGGTGGAAGTCAGAGGTAGCTCATTAAATACTCTCGAGACTTGTAATTCTTCTTAGTGGAGTTAGTGGCAGACGAGCTCTGGCTTTCATTAATGAATCTACATTAGTACTTGATGAAGTAATTACAGACAAATTGTTACATAAGCTGTAGACCCTGGAAAATGTTTTTTGGGATGCTTTTTTTCTTGGACAACTACAATGTTACAAGAAGGGAAATTACTACAACCTGTCGATTTGGATTGCCTGGATCAATAGCCTTATCAATGAGCTGCCACTCCCACCACGTGAACACTCAGTTCTGTAATACATTTTTAGACTGGGGTATCAAGAATCGATTGACTTTTTGACTTACATGCATGACTAGGATGATCACCAGTAGTTCCTTTATAGAAAGAAAGAGGGAAACCATGCTTTCATTTCTTTGTTTCACAGAGTAGCTATATCAGTCAGTGCCATTTGCAGACAATTATGACTTTATTTCTCGCATGCATTTGTTTTAGTTTGCACCTTTTGTTACTGATTAAATTGTAGTTGGAATGCTTTTATGCTGTCTTAGGAACCATCACTATTCATGTATGCTTTTACTGTGTCTTTTGTATTTTTAATAAAAGAACTAAAGAGTGCATACAACAAAATGTTCAACTTGTGACAAAGCAGGATAAATGTTTTGTAAATATGATACGATTTCGCTAGATTTTCTAGACCCAGTTGCCTTCTCTAATTAGCATATTACAATAGGGAATAACACTACATTGTCTTTTCATTTTCTTGTTTAATCTTCAGTATTTCAACTGCATTTAAAAGACCTTTTTATCTCTCTCGCTATATATATATATATATATATATATATATATATATATATATATATATAAATCTGTCAATCTGTCACAATTTTATTTAGTCCACAAAACATGATTTAAATGTCCTGCTGTTTTTTATAATGTCAGTTTGTAAGAACCTGCACTGTCTGTAAGAAAATGCTCTATGCTCAAATGATAATGACATTAGAATTGGTGTATGCAAAGAAAGAAAATGATTTCTTCAGAAATTGGACATTTATTTTGAATATGTTTAACCTGAAAATGCCATCCACATGAGACCATTTAAAATGTTTTTCACACGACACTTTCTATCCTTTTCTCAAGAAACTGCCATAATACTGACAGTATCTTGCTGAGTGTAGAAACATTTTTTTTTCTGATTAGAAGCTTGTGTGTGATAGATTCCTTAATTCCAGGTTTACTACAGGTGATGGAGTCCACAGAGCTCAAAAATCACTGTTTTGAAGTCAGGACCTTGAGTAACTTGCAGCTTATGCATGAACTCATATGAGTTTGAATAAGCAGTCCTGAGAAGAGAACCAGAAGGTTTTTAGGATTAGGAAACAGAAGGGAGATTTTTAGGTTTAGGCAGTGAAGGGGGGAGGGGGGTGTAGGGTTAGGGAACTGGAACGGAAAGGAATTTTTGGTTTGGGGTGGACTTTTAGGGTTGGGGAGTGGGAAGGAAGTGTTAGGGTTAGGGAGTAGGAAGAGAGATTTAGGTTTAGGGAGGTGGGTTGGAGTTTTACATTTAGGGAGCAGCAAGAGAGTACTAGGATTAGAGAGCAGGAATGGAGTTTTAAGGTTACAGTTATGGTTCTAGTATGGCAACAGGAGCTAAGTAGCTATGAGAGATTGTGTGAGAGGGAGTTCTTGCACTTGCCTAATTGAGCAAGTGACAACAATCAAGTATATCTTGAGCATACAGCATGTGAGGTCTTGCAGTAGACCCCCCCCCTTAATTCTCCAATGTATGGTTGCATGAGTGCATTCACACTTTCATTGTGAGAATTCTGCCAGTTTATTTTTTGTAAGTCATTAGTCCTCTGAACATACATTTTGTTCCTAAATCCATACCCCAGGCTTGCAAATACACCTTTCATAGGATCATAGGATAATAAGAGGTTACTGGGCTAATAGCCCTAGGGCCCTTATAAGTCTAGCCAAGTACAACTCCTGTTCCCAAGAATATCAAGGTATTAACTGCAACTAAGTCAACAACTACTGCCCCATCCAAGAGGCACACAGGTGAAACTCCCGGGAATTTGTGGTTTCCGATCCAGTCATCCAAATTATGCTTAAATAGAGTCAGCAAGGGGCTCTGCTTCACCTAAATTAGAAGTTTGTTCCAGAGGGGAGGTAACCTCAGTGAGACATATCTGTCTCTCCAGCAAGTCTTGTTGATGTCACATACTAGCATGAGTTCCCTAGAGCAAGTGCATCTTATTCCATTTGATTTATGAATGTGCAGCATTTCCATTACAACAGGATCTGAGATTACTTTATATGCAAGGCAGATGTCACCTCTGAGTAGTCTGTAATACTCAGAGTACAGTGACAGTAATTTCAGTCTGTCGACATATGACATATGCTGAAGACCCTGAATTTTCTTTGTAAGAAACCTTTGAAGTCATTCCAGTTGCTGCAGGTGCCTGGTAAGGTATATACCAAAGGTAGCACTGTACCTTATTATTAGCTTGAGGAGTGGGGAGTATGGGGGGGGAGGGGGTTATGACCTCATTTGTTTTGGATGCAGTGCCCATACTTATGAGGTGGATGATGTAAAAATCCTTTCTTACTACTGTGGAGATGTGGTGGTACAAGGAAAGTTTGCTGTCAACCTGTGTGCTCAAATATATCACCACCAATTGCATGCTTAGAGTGTTTTTATTAATTTAATAATCTGCAGGGACATTGCCTTTGCCAAAAGGAATGCATTTTTTTGCATTGAGTTTTAGCTCATGACTTTAACACCAGTAATTTTTCTGGGTTAGTCTCTCTTGTAGGATGCTGACATCATTTGGTGACTCAATGACTTCACCTTGTTTGTAATCATCAACAAACTTTGTCAGCAATAGGCCTTTTGTTTTAGCCTGTACATTCCAGAAGTAGATTCCAAACAATAGTGGCCCCAGCACAGGTTTCTATGGAACACCACTGGTTATGGGTCTGGTGGTGGATGAACGGTCACTTATTTTGACTCTGTGCATTCTGTCAGTGAGCCATTTTGCAACCCACCTGACAATATACAGGTTAATCTCCAGCTGGGTGAGTTTATCAATGATGCCTAAGTTGGGAATAGTGTCAAAAGCCTTGCCAGGTTCAGGTAGGCCATATGCATGGATTTGTCTTTGCCCAGGACTTTGGAGACTGCCAAAAAGAAGTCTACCAAGTTCAAGAGGCAGGATCTCCCTTTAACAAAGCCAAACTGGGTCAGGTCAAGCATTTGGAGGTCTCCTAAATCTTTGTTGATAAGGTCCACAATTATTCGTTCCATAGCCTTCCAGATTAGGCTGGTCAGTCGTATGGTTCTATAGCTACCAGGGTCAGTGGAGGCACCTCCTTTATGTAATGGGATGACAGCATCTGTTTTCCATTCAGCAGATACAAAACCAATGCTTAGACTGTGGTTAAAAAGAGTACAAGGCAGTGAGTGCAGCTAGTTCCTGTTTTAACCCATTTAGAATGCAGCCTGGGATATTATCAGGTCCCAAACAGGCTGTGTTTTTGACTTTGGAGAGAGTATTTTATGACCTGCTCCTTGGAAATACTAGGTGGAGGCCAGGTGGTATGGATGTGTTCGGGGATATGTGGCGGGGGCATTCATCTATCAATTTTCACTTAATGGTCGCAACATGAAAACAAACCATACTAAAAAAAAATGCCTGTTTATATACTCTCAGATTCATTTTACATAATTTTATATTTCTTCCTTATTTTTCTGGTTAGCTCTAGCTGCTCCTTTTTACATCTCTTCCCTGTATCAGTTTTTTATGCCCATTGTTTTAATAATATTTTGGTAATGCCTGCTTTTCTCAATATTATTATCCATCATAGTCATTTTATTTAATCATTTTGATCTATTCATATCCCAGCCCCTTGCAATTAGCAGTTAAAACACATCAAGCCAAAAATGTATTTTTAAAGATAAGATAGCAGTTCAGTAGCATCAATTGTTTAACAATTTCATCTATGTCTCTATTTCTTTCTTTCTCTCTCATTTTATGTCTAATGTCAAATATGCAAAGACAGATGCACATATGCATATACAGTTTCCTCAGGCATACAAATATGTACAAAAGATTTCTGTTATGTGCCTGAGACCACATAATGTGAATCCTGAAACGGTGAGAAATTAAGTGTAATTGGGACAAGTATGAACTAAATCCAAAACAGTTTCACCATGGAGAATTCTCCATTCCTCTGAGGTAAAATGCTATTGGATATTAATTGCAGGAGTGGGTATTGCAGAGGGCACAGGGTGTGTGTGTGTGTGTGTGTGTGTGTGTGTGTGTGTGTGTGTGTGTGTGTGTGTGTGTGTGTGTGTGTGTGTGTACACACACACACACACACACACACACACACACACACACACACACACACACACACACACACACACACACACACACACACACACACACACACACACATATATATATATATATATATATATATATGTATACATACACATACATGCACACTCATTATACATGTATTATAATTTGACTGAATGGTCATTTGACTTAATACAAAAATCAGTGAACACAATCTGTGTTGGAAGGAAGCCTTCTAACTTATCAGTGGGAGTGGTAAGTACTAGGTAGCTTATATACCACAAGAGGAGTGGTTTCTGGCCCAGAAATTGTAGTTCATTGGCCATTGGGGCAGTTTTTCCATCCCTTTCAGCTTTCTGGTTTAAAAGCCATTGTTTGCACTTGTTTCCTTCCTTTCCTGTAACTAGTATAGTACAGATATAGATTTGCTGTATCCAGGACAGTTAGTATACTTCTGAGCCCCACAAGCCTTTCTGTGTTGGAGGGAAGCCTTGTAGCTTATTAGTGGGAGTGGTAAGCACTAGATAGCCTATCTACCACACGAAGAGTGGTTTCTGGACCTGAAATTGTAGTTCATTGGCCGTTTTCGGCAGTTTTTCCATCCCTTTCACCTTTCTGGTTTAAAAGCCAGCGTTTGCATAGGTTTGCACTTGTTTGAGCTCCACAGATCCAGTTTTTGCATCCTGCAGAAAGAGATACTCTAAGTGCCTCCATTTTGATTTTTTTCTTAATTTGCTGCTTTCTGTACTTGTTTTTAGTCATTTTTTTTAAATTTAATTGCCTTTATTTAAGCTGTATTTGCTTTAATATTGCTATACACGCAAGTGTGCTAGCTTGTACTGCATTTGTAAAAAACAAAAAAACAAACAAACAAAAAAACTGTTCTAAGCTTGTTTCCCACCTTTTCTGTAACTTGTCTAGTCCTGATACAGATTTGCTATATCCAGGACTGTTTTTAAGCTTCTGAGCCTCCCTCCCAAGACTTTCTGTGTTGGAGGGAAGCCCTCTAGCTTATCAGTGGGAGTGGTAAGCACTAGGTAGCCTAACTACCACAAGAGGAGTGGTTTCTCACCCAGAAATCATAGTTTATTGGCCGTATAGGCAGTTTGTCCATGTGGTAGACTGTTACCAACTAAATATATGGATGAAAAAAACAGACCATGTGAGAAACTTCACAAAATAGCAATAAGGATTGCAAACAAAAACAATACCAGGTAGTACTTACATGCAAACACACTACAGGGGAGTCCTATGAGGCAAGGGGAAGAAAGCTAAGTCAAAAATTGTGCCTTTCTACACCAGGTTTTTTGATACCTCTGTAAGAGAGCAGGAGTGGGATGGAGGAGTGCAGGGAGTGGGATAGACACAAAGTAATACAAGGTTGTAAACCAGAAAACTGGATCAGGCTGCCATCCAAGAAAACAATCAGGAAAATCAATCTCAGTCAGTTCCAGGTCAGTGTGTCGTGGTATCTTCCTAATTACTAGAATTTTTGTGCTACTAATCTATTACAGTATGGTCACAAGGAACACCACTTATATAGCGAAAATATTACAAGGATGGGCTGTAGGTACATAGGTAAACCTTCTCCAAGAGAAAGAAAGTAGTTTTAAGTAATTTACCTAGGACAACAATAGAAAGGGAAATGGGGGAGGGGGGGGCAGTAGTGTGCATGCTTATAGTAAAAGGCTATAGAAAAAATGTCTTCAGTTTAGAGGACAGATTAAATAGAACTCTACTGTACACTAGTTTAGCTGAAAGCACTTTAGCATTCCTCTGATGCAGGGTCTCACATTGCAGAGCAACTGGACAGCCTTTGGTTTATTGGAGGTTGGTCAGGGCACAGATGAAACATTTGCTGAGGGAAACTAGTTTAGCTGAAAGCACTTTAGTGTTCCACAGACACAGGGTCTCACAGTGCAGGGCAACCGGACAGCCTTTGGTTTATTGGAGGTTTGCCAGGACACAGATAAAACTTTTGCTGAGGGGAACTAGTTTAGCTGAATTTGGCTAAATAAATGATTCTAAAAAGCCAGAATTGAGATACGTTAAACTGATGTAGAAAAGTGAAAGAAGTTCATAGGATTTACAAAATATTACTTGCAATCCCTGAAATTCATATGAGTTGGCAATGTGTAAGAGTTTGCTATTGTGGGCTATATTTTTGGCACTAAAAACAACCTTGAATAAAACGGATTTCCTACTTGTGAAAGGGGGGGATGGTTCTATCACTCTCTGGGGCAGCATGTGATGAAGGGCATGTGGAAATAAATGAATTTGGTCTGGAGGATTAGGAATCAGCCCCTGGAAAGGAGGAATTTCAGACCATTGCCATCTGTAACTATAAAGAATGATCTTCAAAACTCATTTGTCTGAAACTATCTATTTCCAAAGAGAAAAGTGGAGATTCAGACTTTCTACAAGATAAAACAAAGTGCCAGGGTGAGTGTATGTCAGGGGGAGGGCAAAGTCTCTAAAACAGTCATTTTGCCTTATTGGACTGTCCTTGGTTTTGAGAGTTTCCACAGTTCTACTTGGAATCCCCTTGTCATTAACAAAATCTGTATCCAAAAGAGAATTTTACCATCATCCGGAAATTTCTGAGATTGCAACCATGCAGACCTCTGCAAAACTGTACCAGTAACCAATGTTGTTTAACAAAGACATACACATACTGTATATAATGAGTAGTGAGCTGAATAACAGATGAAATTAAATAATTTAAATCAGATTTTTCTAAAAAGATGAAACTACAGAAAAAAAAAATCCTCAAACTTTCACCATTAGGCAGAACAACCTTGATGTATGAGGCTGACAATTCAAAATTTGTAGCAGAAGGATTAACTAAAGCTATAGCTGCTCTATCAAGTTTGGGAAGAATGTTTACAAACTTACATGACTGAAGAACTTTATTTATCATATCTGCATTTTAGGAGCAGCTGGCAGATTGTCAGGAAAATTGCAGGCAGTAACACTCACATGTAAGACAGGCGATATTGGTGGAATGATTATAGTTTCTGTAAATTCATTCTGTCACAACTGATAAGATTTTCTGAGGGACTGAGAAACCTTGGTCTTCTGACACTGAAAACACTTGTACATTCTAGAAATAGTCTCAAAGAAAGAGAACCTCCCACAGGGAGAAACAGTAACTGAGCTCTCCTCTAAGTCTAAATCAGAAATATGAAGAGAAAACCCTCTATCTGTCCCTTCTTCCTCTTAAAAACAAAAGCTGAATACCTCACAGCTGAAAGTTGGTCCATCACAACTAAGCAATAAGAAAAAACAAACAAAAAAAAAAAAACAAAACAAAAAAAAAAACAAAAGCAGAACAACCACTACAGCAGCAACTAGGCTTAAAAATAATAAAAGTTTAATGGTGAGTGCTATCGTAAGGGTTAGCGCTTCATCAAACCAAATGAAAAACATAAAAAACACACTCGATATATAACATGTAGCAACCAATAAAAATGTACCAATAGTAGGAATACAGCAATAGAACACAATAGGAAAAATGTCAAATCCCCTTCAGAATTTGTTCAGGGGTAGGCTATAATTAAGACCAGGCATCCTGTGTCCTTGCAAAGCTATAATCCATTTGAATTATACCTTCTCAACATAATTATTAAATTATTAAAATCACTACCCCTTATATTAGGTGGAACCAGTTGTAAAAGTCTAAAGTGAATCCTAGCATGACCCATACAAACAGAAGCATGACATGCTAAAGCGTTAGCTGTTACATTATTACGAAGATGGCCAATGTACTCCAAAATGCATTCCTTGAACTGACATGTGGTTTTATCCACATAAAAACAGGAACAATCACAGCAAGCAGCTACACGCGGTTAAATGTTCTAAACCCATTTCTGTCACTGTAAGAAAAAACTCATAGAAGGGTATGCTCTGGGCCACAGGTATCAATAAATAAAGAAATATGTAAAACATGAAAACTGAAGATAAATTCTTTGCAGACAAAGAACAACCAGGAGAAGAAAAATAAATTAAGAGGATGGTGTTCATTTACGACAAGACAGGGGGTATGTAGCCTAAAGAAAGAAAAAGGAGAGTATAACTTCTACTGATAATTCTGTACAGAACCCCAGTGATATAACTTTTAAATGAAAATACAGGAATGACAAAAAGGGAGGTTCTAAGCATTAAGTTCATGAAAGGAACAAGAAAAAATGAGTAACATAAAATAGTGACTGGCATTAAAGAATAAGTTGTTTTTGTTAGTAGAAGAGTTAGACACCGAGTCCCCAGAGCACATGTTGGTAGAAGGAAAGGCACAGCCTTCTACATAAGAATTGGCTAAGACTGCAGATACTCCAGAGCTGGCTACACTACAGCTCAGCTGAAAAAATTATAAAGTGTCAAATGGGAAGATGACACTTTAATCAGACGAAGGAAAATATCACTGGAGATGTAAAGAAAGATGCTGAGGAAAACGTTCCACCTCTTCCTCCTCATACTTTTGAGTTGCAAAATGATTAATTACAAGGAGTGAGAAAAGGAAGCAAAGTCATATATCAGCTATCAGTGTTTAAACCTTCCAATAAAAATTATAGTGATAATGATTATGCTAGCACATAGCCACATATCAGGATAACGCAAACATAGATAAGACTCTAGCATGGATCCTAACAATTTTATTGGCCAGTATAACTGAAAGATGATATGAGCTGTATGCTTGATACACTGAATGACAGAAGATAGACTCTCATTGATGATTTGATTCTAATACCCTTCATAGATTTGACATTTTAATGCATTGCAATAGATATTATTGGGTCTTTTGTAAAATCCTGCAGTAGTTTTCAATCATACTGTACAATGAATTACCTGGAGATGAACTCCCTATGCAAGGAGTTAGCCTTATTATTTTCCAGATTAGGGATACTAAAGAACAGTTTCACTGACCTGGGTGACTCATTTTATGTGCAGAATAATGCATCAGCTGTACCAGATTAGGGTTTGATATAATGGTTAAGGTATTTGACTCACATATACAAAGTGCAGTGTATGTTTCTCACCTTTGGGAAAAAAATTGTTTAGGCTAAAATCAGTCTGTTAGTACTTATTTAGGTGAGTTTGGGAATGGTATAATGAATAAGGTGTTTACCTCACAGACAAGAGGTAAAGGGTTTGATTTTCACTAAGGAAAATTGGCTAGGGCAGCTGGCGTATTACTTACCTATGAACCTATGAACATCAAGAAATTAAAAGTGTCAGTATACCAGCTCCAGACAGATGCATTTGTTGAACATTTTATTGAGGAAGGTGATAAAAATGGGACTAATTAATCTCATGTTTCTTGTTTGTCATTGCAGAAGTACCTCAAACTTTGGCAGTGTTCTGCACTTGTTAGATGATATATGTTAGCTTCCCTTCTGGACTATCAAATATTGCAAAGAGAAACTTGGAAAGAAGAAAAAAAAACATTTAAAAGGGCTGCAGAACTCAATACCAACTAGCAGGGCAGGCTAAAGGTCATGATACCCATCATATAGAAACACATGGAAGGAACCCAGGCCTCATAAGAAGGAATACATAATACACATGCAAGGACAGGGGATTTCAGTGATGGAAGAAGCCAGATATTAATTTTGCTATCCATTGCAGAGACAGCTGTTTTTTTTTTTTTTTTTTTTACTAAATATCAGGATCACTTTGAAATACTGGAAAAATGAAATAATGTGAATTACAGAGTTAGAGAGACTCATAACAGAAGCCATAACAGATATGTTACATCAACATTCTGAAACCACAGAAAGATGTACAGACCTCTATAGACAGTGTAATGGTGGAAATTGATTAAAGTGATATTAAATGAAAATTATGCCTGTAGTACAGGTGGACACCATGCTATCTTTACCACAGAAATAAGCAATAAAAAGAGTTTCTGCTACAAAGCAAGGAAGTGCATTGAGAATTACATGAAGAATAAACATGAATGAACAGGATTCTGAGCGCATTCCAGGATAAAAGTTTAGGTTAACACCTTACAGAATACTGGAGTCAAACTGCAGGGCTGTGGAAGAAGAAACACATTAAATAAGCTGGATGGAGATAGGGGAGAAAGAATTGAATAGAAAGGTGCCATAGTGTTAGTCACAAAGCCTGATGGAATGAATGGGGTACATAACAATCTTAGGTAGCTGAGTAGCATCTTGGAATGTGGCATGTACCCCCTTGTTTTAAGATAGAGGAACTAAGTGGAATGTTAGGGAAGACATAACTCTCAACATTAAATCTGATAAAGAGATACTGGCAAACCCCTTTAAAAGCTGACGCATTTTCAATGTCAGATGTCTTATTTAGTATTCTCTCCTTAATGTTGTGATATATTGTTCCCTTCCCACCTTTCAATGTTGCTGTATAGATATACAAAATGTACAATTAGCTTGACATCTTTTAGTGTTTCTCTCATATGGTCTACATTTAAATTCAACAAAACACTTTGGATTATCACAGTATCAAAAATGTTATTGAAGAAAACTGGGACATTGTCACAGTAAACTCTTTTCTGATTAACATCTTAGGGGAAGCCCCATCTGTTGTTTATAGAAAAGCCAGGAACATTAGAAGCTTTGTTGAATGTAAACCTAGACCATATGAGAGAAATACTAAAAAATGTGAAACTAATCGCACATTTTGTATATCTATACAGCAAGGTGATAGTTTGTATTGCCCTTATTTAAAGAAAATCATTAAGACCAGTGCAGGGGGTGACTGTAACACTACAAAAGTAATTTACAGGGCACAGTGCAATTAATGTGATGCATTATATCTGGGCAAGACTCTAAATAAACTTAAGCATAGAGTTTCATGTCATCTGTCAGAAATCCGCTCTGGATGTAAAAATAATGCACAAGGCAAACACCTTTCTCTTCATAAAAGACACACAGGTTTTAAGTTCCAGATCCTGGATCGCATAGACATGTGTGATCTTGAAGGAGACATCCTGAATATTCTGGAGAAACATGAACTCATGTGGCAATTAAAGCTGAACTATTTTAGGAAGCCTGGACTAAACTACTACTGTTCAATTAAAAGTGTACTGGAACTTAGAAAATTGCCACATTATTTAGATGACTAATTTTATTTTATTTTATTTTATTCTATCAGATGATTTTAAATACCATTTTAAATTAGTTGTAATTTAAGTGTATATTTTGTTTCCACCATTATACATTTTTTCTTATTGTTTTTTTCTTTTTCTGGTTCTCTTTATTTCCACTTTATTCAAAATGATGTGTAATAACAATACTAACTAATTATACAATATTTTTATAGACAGTTTTTAGGGTTCTTGTACACAGACCTGAAGAAGACTAGAAGGATGAAAGCAATCTTTGTTAAAAATTGGTTATGAAAATAGAATATGATTTTTACAATTGATTTTTTTACATACAAAGAGTGTATATGTATATTTATATATATTTTTTGATTGCCAAATGGACTATGGTTGATATATTTCCAGCCATGTAGCATATTGCCTTGGATAAAATCACAGACTTGATAATCTACTTAATAATCTGGTTAAATAAAAGGTATCACATCATTATAAATGTTATTTAAAGTACATAAGGGTTATATTATTATGACAGCTACTAAGTAGGGCAGGACCAGCTCGAATGTCACACTGATGGGGGAAGGGATGTGAATCTAATGTGTACCAATAACACTTTGTTTTACAGCACAATAAACCACTCCCTTGTCTGATAAAAAAAAAAAAAAAAAAAAAAAATATATATATATATATATATATATATATATACATACATATTTAGAAAGCTTATTTTACTTGGATCGCTTGTCTGCGTAGTTATTAAAGGATTTTTGACTGGAAACAGACTGCCTGCCTTGTTTGGATTACTTTCGAATACTTAGTAATTCTGTACAATATTTCAAATTATATATTTTTTATTATTTTTTTACTTAAGATGAGTTTAATTTCGCTACTTCTGCTACTATTGTCTGATCTGATTAATATACGGTGATTAACTTCGCCTCACAGCAAGACGTTGTTACGTTCGATTCTCAGCTTGAGCGTCTTCTGTGTGGAGGAATACGTGAATGGGCATGCCTTCGTTGAAGGTTGTGCATCAGGGCTGGAAACTCGGCACGTAAAAATCCACTACCAAACATTAGCGGACTGGATTTCCGCTGTGGCGACCCCTAACCGGGATAAGCTGAAAGACACAACAACTAGAGATATCTGGACTGAAAATCTTCCACACAGAGAAGTTTCTTACACTGTTCAATATTTAAAAAATTATATCTTTCTGATAAAATGGGAACTATTTTTGTTAAAATACTATTTTCTAGGAAATAACCTTATATGGGCCACTGGACATGCCCCCAGTATGGTGAGATAATCAGTTGTATGGGGATGCAAAACTTTGATGCTGGATGTTGTCTCTGTAACCATTAAAATTTACAATAAAGCGTCAATCAAGTTCCACCTACCAATTCGGCTGACCTGCCCCTGTGATCACAACCCATCTATTGTAAATGAATCTGAAGATTTAAAGTTGAGAGGTCAAATGTACTATACTGTCATGGTTATTTCCCTATGATGTGCCGAAATGTTTTAAAAAATACAAAAAGTATAAATAGCAGTTGTTGTAAACAGAGTGATGTTTATATAAATAGCACAGATACTGCAGTGTCTTTACACAGCCTACTACATTTTTATTAACTAATGATCTTTACCATAAGAATTACTTTAAATTAGGGATTATTTCCTTAAAATGGGATAAAAACTGTGGGCTATATCCAGGTTAGTCGGAATAGCGGTCATCTCGATTCAGAAGGATGCTGCGACTGGAAAAGTGAATGATTCAGGATTGTGTGATGCCACAAAGGAGAAAGCATTCCAAAATAAGTTGAATAGCCTGGACATCTTCCACTAGGGACACAGAGAGACAGAAGCTATTTAGAACCACCTTTGTACTTTAATAAAACTGGTAGGAGAGACAGTGAAAGGTCCAATATGTATATCCTTTTGTTTTACTGCCTAGATAACAGGAGTCTGTACTTGTACACATACCTACTACCTATCTTATCAATTCATTATTTACTAACCTTTTCATCTAATCACAGATCATTGAAAAAAAAAACTGAAAACAGATTTCATCTAAATCACACTTTAAATCACATTTCATAGAAAATTTCATATACACCTTTGCCCTCACATCCTCTTTACTTAAAGTATATTAACTTCATGGTCACATAAATGTGAATAAAGAGAAAACATCATACACAGTGACTTACCACTCATGCAAAAACACAAACACAGATGTCTAGAGATGGAGAAACAACATAATAATCAGCACTGACAAGGAAAAATAGTGTTTTAAACCAATTTGCCTTGTAATTTCTGTGACCCTAAACCTTCCAAGCACTGACTGCCTATAGCCTTATACAATTTTATATGAACTGCGATGCATCCAAAATGATGAATTGTGGTTTCGGTGACGCTTTTCAGTGATTTGAGATTTACTGAAAAGTCATTTACATGAAATGAACTGTGCATGCACACACACATGCACGTACCCACACACACACACACACACACACACACACACACACACACACACACACACACACATACACATTTTGTTTAATAGTTAATGGCTTTAATGAAAATGTAGAGTGAGATCTCTGCAACTGATGTCTTTGTGAAATACTTCTATTGCATCCTGCTACTGAAGAGAAGAAGAAAAACTAAAGCTGAAACAAAATTCTAAATCTCATTATTAGGATAAGTTTTTATTGCTGTAAGGCCTATCTGTGCACTTAGATAGATGCTGATTGTTAACATTGCCTTGGGTCACTGAGAGAAAACAATACTACAGTGAGTAATTTGTTCTTATTACAACTGCTAATTGGCTGATGGAGAAGATAGGCTTATCAGTTCCCTACATCAGTATCCTTCATGCTGTCATGTCTGCTGTGCTGTATTTCTACTGCAGCTTAGAATTTATAGTGTGCATCTACAGTTGCTGCTAATAAAAGAATGTGCAGAAGACATTTAAATTAAACAGTGGCAGGGGTGGTAGCTTAAGGAAAAAATCTCTGCAGATTGTATGCAGTGAAGTAATTCTTTTCTTTTTTTTTTTTTTTGCGCAGGGAGCTGACAAATCTTAAAAAAGACAAAGTACAATCTTGAGACCCAGTTGTCCAAAAGCATGCCATAATCATGTTCCAGTAGAAAAAAAGAAGCAGCTGATTTAGGTTGTTCCCTTATATTCCTATAAGATTATTGTACTTCTGTACTTAAAAAAAAAAAAGTTGTATTTATCATCTTACATAGAAAGTGTAAAATTATGATACAGCCAATGGATACAACAAGAGAGGTGAGTCTAGAAGAGTACGAGGGGATGTGCAATGGCCACCCCAGAAATGCTGATGTTAATATTTGTGTGCCAGCACTGATACACTGTATATGGTTATTGTTTTTTTTTCTCTTCTCCATGGCTGTGAGTTGGCAAAGTTAGTGTATATTAATCTGGTGTGTGGGAAGATGAGGGGGCTTGCCTCCTTGCAAAGAAAAAAAAAATGCTTTGCAGTGTATTTGTTGTGTAGAATGTTTTGTCTCAACTGTGATGCAAGTTAAATGAGTTTTCAGTCTATGTGTCTTCATTCATAGGTTCATAGGTGTGTACTAGGGTAATGGCCTTAGAGCCTTTACAAACCTAGCCCACAGAAGTGCCCTGGCATCATGCCTCCTGATGTTATTTCCCAGTGCCTCTATCAAGTAGAGCCACTGGAGTGATCTCCAGGGTGAACTTTCTATTACCCATCCACTCATCAAGATTTCCCTTAAAGAGGGACAGTGAGGTGCTCTGCTTGACATGTATGGGAAATCTATTCCAGAGTTTGGGCAGTCTTGGGGTGAGGAACCTGTCCATCCAGCATGTTCTGTTGATTGTGGTAATGAGGTTGAAGTCTCTGGAGTGTGTGGTGTAGATGTAGCATTTCTAACAGAGCTGGGTCAGACATGGCTTGGTAAGTCAAGCAGAGATCACCTCTAAGTAGGCGATATGAGACAGAGAATTGCTGGAATCTTTTGAGTATGTCCATGTAGGACATGTGTTTAATGTCCAGGATCCTCTTCGTGAGGTACTTCTGTCACCTCTCCAGCTGTTGCAGGTGTCTAGTGAGGTACATGCCAAATGGAGCATTATACTCAATGATTGGTCTAATGAGGGAAGAGTAGAGAGAGATGATGACCTCTTTCATCCTGGATGCAAAACCCTTGGTAATGAGATGTGCCACATAGAAGGATTTTCTGACCACAGTGGCAATGTGGTGGTCGAAGGAGAGGTTGCTGTCAACCTGCATTCCCAGATCTTTTATAATACCTTCAGTGTTCAGTGGGCTCCCATCAATGTGGCAATTAGTGGGAACTGAGTTTTTACCAAAGGGGATGACGATGCATTTTTTGACGTTAAGCTTAAGCCCATGGTTTTGACACCAGTTATTGGTCTCAGTGAGGCCTTTCTGTAGGATGTCTGCATCACTTAGGGAGTTAATAATGGCTCCCAGCTTGCAGTTGTCCATGAACTTGGTCAGCCAGAGTCCCTTTGAGTTGGCCTGGACTTCTGAGAAGTAGATGCCAAACAGGAGAGGACCCAGGACCAATCCCTGTGGGACTCCACTCGTGACTGGTCAACAGTCTGACTTTGAGTCTGCTACTTTCACACTGTGTGTTCTATCTGTGAGCCAATTTGCAACCCACTTAGTGATATAGGGGTTTATTCCTAGTTTGGTGAGTTTATCAATAATTCCTGAGTGAGGAATGGTATTTAAGGCATTGGCCAGATTGAGGTAGGCGGTATGCACTGCTTTGCCTTCACCCACAGCCCTGGTGACTGACTCAAAGTCAACCAGGTTGAGCAGGCATGATCTCCCTTTCACAAAGCCAAATTGCATGGGGTCTAGAGTTTGGAGATTTCCTATATCTTTGTTAATCAGGTCCATGGTGATGCACTCCATAGCTATACATATCAGACTCATCAGGCTAATGGGGTGACAATTCCCAGGGTTTGTAGTTGCTCCCCCTTTATGTAGAGGGGTGACTGTAGCAGTGCTCCATTCTGTAGGGAGAAAGCCTGACATGAGGCTGTGACTGAACAGGGCACACAGATGTGGTGCCAGTTCACTTTGTAGTTCATGTAGAACACAGCCAGGGATATTACTGGGTCCCATGGAAGCTGCATTCTTGGTCTTGGATAATGCAGCTTTAACCTGTGCTGCAGTAATGCTGGGTGCCTGGCATAGGTTCATAGGTTCATAGGTTGGTACTAGGCTGTTGGCCCTAGGGCCTATACAAGCCTAGCCATAACAATTCCCTGGCTATTTCTTCTCACATTATTTATTTCCCTGGACCCCTGCCTAGCAGGGCGACTGATGTGATCCCCAGGGAGAATTTCCTTTCTCCCATCCAATCATCAAGGTTCCTTTTGAAGAGGGCCAAAGAGGTGCTCTGCTTGACATGTATGGACAGTCTATTTCAGAGTCTGGGGAGTCTGTGGTTCAGAAATCTATCCCTTCAGCATGTTTTGTTTATTGTGATGACAAGGTTTAGATCCTTGGAGGGTGTGGCTCTGAGGGATTGTTATTTCTTTAAGTGTAGCATGTCCAACAGCTCTGGGTTTGACATAGCCTTGTATGTTAAGCAGTTATCGCCTTGGAGTAGACGATATGCGACAGAGTATAGCTGGAGTTTTTTAAGGCGGTCAGCATAGGGCATCTGCTTTAGGCTTGCGATTCTTTTAGTGAGGTATTTCTGCAGCCTTTCCAGTTGTGCAGATGTCTTGAGAGGTACATACCAAATGGGGCACTGTATTCTATAATGGGTCTAATTCTTCTGGTATTGTGATTAGGGGAGGGCGAGGGGTAAATTTGCTACTGAATCTGTCGGCCAGTATGTTGGTAATATCTGTTGGCTCAGTATAGGAGGTACCATTGTGCAGTAACTCAGAGCAAATCTGGGTATTGCTGTGGAGGTTCTTGATATAACTATAGAAGGCTTTGTGATTGTTTATAGTGTCTGCCGCAATTCTGCCTTCATAGCTGACTTTGGAGATTTTGATGAGGGATCTCAGCTTTCTGCTGAGGCTAATGAGGGAGTTTTTTTCCATTCTTGGGACTTTACTTTTTTCTGCAACAGTTTCTTCCTTCTGTTGTAGAGTTTATTAATGGCAGGGGACCATCAGATTGGCTTATTTTTTGGGGGGAGAGCATCTTGGTTCTGTTGGGTATGGCTAGTTCCATGCATTTATGTACATGTTCATACAGTGCATTGGTGTATAATTTGGTAGTCATGCAGCTATTTTCCATTTGCATGGGTGCTGTGAAGTTTGCCACCTCTGTTTTAGGAGCCCAAAGTCAGCTTTGGAGAAGTTTTTCAAGATGGCTACCTTTGAGGATGATGTGGGTGAGATGTGGATTTTCATGGTGATTAGTTTATTATCAGATCTGACTGGGGAGGGATTGACTATTGGTGTAAAGCAATGGTTGCCCATGTTAGTAATAACCAGGTCAAGGATGTTGCCTCCTCTAGTGAGGGTCAGAATGAGCTGGTCCAGGACATTGGAAATGACGAATTCTAGGAAGGTTTGGGCTTGTGTATTGGTGCTTGAGTACCTTTCCCAGTTGATGTTGGGATAGTTAAAGTCTCATAATATGAGAGTGTTGGGTTGGACCTTGATATATTCCAGGGTGCTAGGAAGGTGGAGTGAGAGTCTAGGGACATGGTTGGGGACCTATAGCAGGCTATGATCTGGATCTCCATCTTACCCAATGTTAGTTGTGCCTGAAATATTTCAGATGCATTATGCTGGGCTACTAGTCTGGAGGTGTACATATCCTTTATGAATATGGAGATACCACTGCCTTTGGAGCTTCGTTCCATGTTTTGGATCCAAAAGGTGTGGAATGAGTTATAGCCTGTTAGAGCAGGGGTGCTTTCTGTCACTTTAAACCAGGTCTCCATTATAGCACAAATGTTGATGTTCTGCATTTTGAGGAGTGCTTTGAGATTTAGACTTCTAGCATTGAGCAGCATGACAATCAGATTGCATTTATTTATAGCTGTTACAGTGGTAATTTGGTATTTGGAACACTGCCTGGAAAAGGCACTATAGGGGTGGCAAGAGCCTTAGCCAGTACCTGAAAGCCTAGGGGTGACAGATACAGGAAATCTCTGGCTAAGCATCAGGGTCTGTCACTCATGTCATCCCAAGCAGGCAGATACTGGATCCCCTTAGATTGACACCAGAGACTTAGCAAATTCCTGATGCCAATCATTTTTTTTGTTTGTACTGTGGTATCATTCTGGGTGACATACCCTTCTTTGAGGTATTTCTTACAGTGACAGAAATAAGTTTAGAACATTTAACCGCGTATAGCTGCTTGCTGTGATTGTTCCTGGTTTTATGTGGATAAAACCACATGTCAGTTCAAGGAATGCATTTTGGAGTACATTGGCCATCTTTGTAATAATGTAACAACTAACGCTTTAGCATGTCATGCTTCTGTTTGTATGGGTCATGCTAGGATTCACTTTAGAGTTTTACAACTGGTTCCACCTAATATAAGGGGTAGTGGTTTTAATAATTTAATAATTATGTTGAGAAGGTAGAATTCAAATGGATTATAGCTTTGCAAGGACACAGGATGCCTGGTCTTAATTATAGCCTACCCCTGAACATATTCTGATAGGGAGGTGAATGTTTTCCTATTGAGTTCTATTGGTGTATTCCTACTATTGGTACATTTTTATTGGTTGTTACATGTTATATATCGAGTGTGTTTTTTATGTTTTTCATTTGGTCTGATGAAGCGCTAACCCCTACGAAAGCACTCACCATTAAACTTTTATCACGTTTTACCCTGGTTGCTGCTGTGGTGGTTGTTCTGCTTTTGTTTTTGTTCTTTTTTTGTTTTTTCATTTTTTTTTTCTGTTGCTTAGTTGTGGAGTACCATTTTTCTGCTGTGAGGTATTCAGATTTTGTTCTTAAAAGGAAGAAGGGACAAATAGAAGGTTTTCTCTTCATATTTCTGATTTAGAATTAAAGGAAAGCTCAGTTTCTGATTCTCTCTGTGGGAGATTCTCTTGCTTTGAGACTATTTCTAGAATGTACCAGTGTTTTCAGTGGGAGAACACCGAGGTTTCACTGTCCCTCAGAAAATACTATCAGCTTTCACAGAAGGAATTTACAGAAACTGTAATCATTCCACCATTTTTGCTTGTCTTACATGTGAGTGTTACTGATGGCAATTTTGCTGATAATCTGCCAGCTGCCCCTAAAAACACAGATAGGATGAATAAAGTTCCTCAGTCTTTTAAGTCTGTATACATTCTTCCCAAACTTGATACAGTAGCTATAGCTTTAGTTAATCCTTCTGCTACAAATTTTGAATTGTCAGCCTTATACATCAAGGTTGTCCAGACTAATGGTGAAAGTTTGAGGATTTTGTTTCTGTAGTTTGATCTTTTTAGAAATACCTGATTTAAATAATTTAATTTTGCGTGTTATTCAGCTTGCTACTCATTGTATACAGTGTGTGTGTGTCTCTGTTAAAGAAGTTTGGTCACTGGTACAGTTTTGCAGAGGTCTGATGGTTGCAATCTCAGAACTTTCCAGCTGATGGTAAAATTCTCTTTAGGATAGATATTTTGTTAATGACAAGGAGATTCCAAGTAGAACTGTGGAAACTCTCAAAACCAAAGACAGTCCAATAAGATAGAATGACTTTTTAAGAGAATTTGCCCTCCCCCTGATATACACACACCCTGGCACTCTGTTTTGTCTTGTAGAAAGTCTGAATCTCCACTTTTATCTTTGGAAATAAATAGTTTCAGACAAATTAGTTCTGAAGATCATTCATTATGGTTATAGATGGCAACGGGATGAAATTCCTCCTTTCCAGAGACTAATTCCTCATCTTCCAGACCAGATTCATTTATTTCCACATGCCCTTCATCACATGCTCCTTCAGAGAGTGATAGAACTAGTCCCCCTTTTCCCAAGTAGGAAAACAGTTTTATTCAAGTTTATTTTCAGTGCCAAAAATATAGACCACCATAGCAAACTCTTACACATTGCCAACTCGTGTGACTTTCTGTGATTGCAAGTAAGATTTTATAAATTCTCTGAACTTCTTTCACTTTTCTATAACCGTTTAATGTATCTCAATTCTGGGCTTTTTAGAATCATTTATTTAGCCAAATTCAGCTAAACTAGTTTCCCTCAGCAAGTGTTTTATCTGTGTCCTGGCAAACCTCCAATAAACCAAAGGCTGTCCGGTTGCCCTGCACTGTGAGACCCTGTGTCAGTGGAACACTAAAGTGCTTAGAGCTAAACAAGTTTCCTTCAGCAAATATTTTATTTGTGCCCTGACCAACCTCCAGTAATCCAAAGGCTGTCCAGTTAGCTTGCAATGTGAGACCCTGGATCAGTGGATGCTAAAGTGCTTTCAGCTAAACTAGTGTACATTAGAATTCTATTTAATCTTTTTTTTTCAAAGATGGCTGCCATTCTGTGAACACTGCAAATCTACAGCTCTGCAAATATCCTGAGGAAAATCTAACCCTGAAGTTATACTATGAGTCATTTAACAACAATCTTTTGAAAAACTGAATCTGCTCCATTCAGGTATCTGAGGAGAGGTGATTGCATCTGGGAAAATCAAAGAATTCAACAGGATTAGACCTGATTAACTGACTCTGAAGAGAGTGCCAAACAAAGGATCTGTCTGAATAACAAACTTTACTATCAAGCTATAGTGAAAGACAATACTGATCTACAATGTCAAAACAAGATAAAAATATGGAGACCCAATGCTGCAAT